>NC_080087.1:133556082-133859112 GCF_950005125.1 Chionomys nivalis | reverse complement strand
GGGTAATTCCACACTGTACGTTACTGAGATACCTTGTGCAGATCCTCAATAAAACTTTTATGACTCTATTACGGTGATTAGTTTCCAAGTCTGTGTGGCCATCTAAGGTGTACCGTGTTTGTAGCACATTGCCTGGCTCTGGCTTTACGCTCTAGAAATATTTGTTGAATTCATTTGAATGAAGAAATGAGGTGTGAGGCTCTTTCCCTGAATTTCTAGGAAGCTGACATTCCTCCTCGAAGCCCAGACCATAAATCTCTAAGCTCTGTTGTTAAAGGTCACCTGGCAGTATTCTTGAAGGGAAGGGTGTTAGCTCACGTGGGCATGCCGGAGCCTAATTTAAAACACGGAAAAGCAGGCCGGGAGATGTGAACGCAAGCGGTGGTGCGCACATTATTTAGAGCGTAAAGGAGACTTACGTAGAGGAAGTGCACTACTTACGAGCGACTGAGATGGAAAGACTGTTAGTCACACATGATTAGTATTATTATTGTATAATGCCTGGATGTTAGCAAGATCTTTGCAGTCACTCGCATTGCTTGTTCCTTTCAACAGTCCTGGATGGTGAGATGGAACAACTCTCCGACCTTCCACACAGAAGCCAAGTACTACATACAATGTTACTAAAATAAAGGCTTAATGGAAGCTGTTTGAACACATCCGGAGAAGCCATAGGTTACTTTGTCTTAGCAACTGAAATTTTCTTTTAGTGGCCATGCTTTTTCTGACTAATTATTGTTTACATCTCCTGCTGAATATTTTATGATCACAGAAATTTGGCTTCTCGTGTAGTCAAAGTATATCAGGTTCTTACTTTCCACACGAGGAAACCAAGGCATCCAATAGTAAGCAACTCGTTACCTGGGGCTGCAAAGGAAGATGGGAAAGCTGAGTCGGCTCCATCCCTCCTCTTTCTGAGAGCCTTCTATGTTGTGGGCACTGTGCTAGGCACTCTCTCTGCAGCTTGAGTGGGCACCCCACCACACTTCTTAAAAATGATCCTCTGAAACACCGGCCATGAAACACCGGCCATCCACGCTTCCCATGTGTCCTTCCCTCCTCACTGGACTCTCAGAGGTCACACAGGTCATGGTGAAAGGCTTCTGTTGTTGCCATTTCCATAACTGTTGTGTTGGCTACTCTTGCTGCTGTGACAAGAGCACCTAAAGGAAGGAGAATTCTGCTTTGCTCGTTTTGATGGTGGTTTTCCTCACTCTAAGGGGACAGAGTCCATCGTGGCAGCAGAGGTAGCGAAACTATGAGGCAGCCAGGCAGAGAGAAATAGATGCTGGCTCCTAGTTGTCTTCCTGCTTTTCCCATTCTATTCCAGATCATGGGACGATGCTCTTCATTTGTGCAAAGTGGGTCTTCTCTGCTCCAGTAAACGTCTCTGAAAATGCCCTCCAGACATCCCCAGAGCTGTGTTCTCCATGACTCCAAATCCTGAACAGCTGACATGAGGATTCACCATCGCACCATTTTAAAAATCGCCCATTGAACTTGAACCTTTGGTTACTTCAGAACAACCCTCCCTACACAAGCCTAAATACTCAGGTTTACTGAAGAAGAGCTAATGTATGCGACACTGTTACTGTTAACTGAATCCTGTCAACCCTTGCTTAATTTCGGAGCCCTTCTGCCCACTCCGTCTCTCATAAGAAATACAACAATAAAATGACAATGGTAGACCAACAGGTCCCAGAAAGACAGCCTCGAGTTCGAACTGGCAGGCTCTGGGAGGAGAAAGCCACGCTCGCAAGAGACACAAGCCGAGACAGGACTGAAGGTGAAGTGCGGTTGAGGGAATGACAGGGCCCAGAAGGAATCAACTCTGACCAAAGAGTTGGAACCACCCTAAAGGACAGGAGAATAAAAACAGGGCTAACAAAGGGGGACATCGTCTTTCCAGATAAACAGCAGAATGGGGATGTCTAGGTGGGGCCAGGAAGCTCCCAAATAGATGTGAGCAAGAGGCGGGAGGAGGTTTGTAGTTGTTGGTAGTCAATAGCTTCCAGGTCTGAATCGGAGCCTGAATGCTTTTTCCTAACTTACCCATCAGATCCCCAGATTTACGATGTATATATCAGAGCCATAATTGAAGGCAACTTGCCTTTAGGATTTCAGATCCAACAAAAACAAGCTACTGAGTTTCTTGAAGGAATCCCTCACACAAATGAATGCTTAAAAAATAGTGGCCTTGTAAAAGCACTGTGCACATAGAGCTGGAAAAATGCCAAAGCCAGATTGTCCTAGAAAGGAAAGAGAGCCTGCTCAGTCAGTGTGTCAAGCTGATGATAGTTTCCATGTTCACTCGGTGGACACAACCCCTTTCTACAGATGAGAAGACTGAGGCTGTAGGAGTCAGTGAATGAAGCATGCTAGTGCAGGGTCACATGACTTTTGAACCCAACTGTGACCTATACCCTATATTCTCTTTTGTTGTTGTTGTTGTTGTTTTGTTTTTTGAGACAGAGTTTCTCTGAATAACAGCCCTAGCTGTCCTGGAACTCTCTCTGTAGACCAGGCTAGTCTCAAACTCACAGAGACCCACCTACCTCTGCCTCCTGAGTGCTGGGATTAAAGGTGAGCACCACCACCTGGCGTACACCCTGTATTCTCTCCGCAGTGATGGAAAGACAGCGGGGATTAAAGGTGAATCCCACTGTCTTTTCTTTTAATTATTCACATCTTCCATGACGATTACCATTTCAAGTGTGTGCAACGTAATTCTGAACGTGCAAATGCAGGTTTTGACATTTCTGTCTTGGGCAAAGTCAGCTTCATGTTAGTTCCCCTATATATTAAATTATAATCTACATAGACAGCAGTTTTGAATGGTATCCAGGCAAGTAAGTTGCACTTCTGGTTGAAGTCAGACAGGTAGATGAAACGTTGATGACTTAATCCCTCCAGCGATTAAAGGTGTAAGCAGACCAGGGCCCCGTGCAGCAAAGAGGCTGCCAGAAAATTTATTAAGAGTCATAAAGTGCAAGGCCATAATTTCAACAGGTTATCTGCTTCCACAGCTAATTGTTTTCCAAGGCTTCCCAGCTCAGACCCATTCAGCATTCTTATCACCTGGGAAATGCTCGCTCCCTGGGATATTTTCCAGCAGGCGGCCACCTCTGTCCCTGCAATCACAGTGGTATTTTTGCTCAAAGAGTTGTGGATTAGATTTAAGGGCCGTCCCAGCCACAATGCGCAGCCTTGCTGATCTTCAGTGAGAGCTGTGGCGACGCCCTTTGATTTATGGCGAGAGGAGCTCAAACCAGCCCTCCGCTTTATTAAAGCAGCTTTTACTCAGCATTAAGCCTCCCCAGCTTCCAGGCTCCCAGGAGCTCCAATACCCCACAGTCAATGTCCCTTTGATATGCAGCATTCTGGGTGATCGCACGCACAGCGACCGCTTTCGGCCCGCCCACAGTCTTACCTCCCTTGACCTTCCAGGTGTGAGCAGGGGGTTCCAGAGGAGGCAGGCTAAGCACAGGCCCAGCCTTCCTCATCAACTGGCCTCTCAATATCCGTTTTCTGACCCCATCTTGACCTTCTCAGTATGGCAGTGTTTGGCCTGAGGCTATACCTCTTCATGGTGGATTTCTTTTTCTCTGTTGCCCATTCAGTCTTTAAAGGGGAAGTCTCGGAGAGAAGCAGACACCCGGCTTTGGGACCTGCTTTCAAAGGCACTTGCTCTCTGAACTGTTTTTGAGAAACCAAGTGGAAGGATGGAGGACCTCCTGCCCCCAATAAAGGGAACCGTTAGATCAAAGGGCATTTACACGCCCGTCGGTGAACAGTCATTTGAGGGTCTCAAGTGTGCGACGCATGTTATGAGCATGGGAACTTCGCTGGTGCTGTTGTCTTACCTCTTCCCGCAACACACAGCCTGGGCCTGTGCAGGGGAGGCTGAGAAGGGACAGTATTCACTATAGATGACGGCCAGGATCAGTGCCCCCACTCTTACCAAGTGCTTCCCTAAGATTCCCCTCCTCTTTGTCACTCCAGGGAATTCCGTGCAGCAGGGCAGAGAAGCCTGGCCAGCTTGGGCCAATATGGAGCAGGAATCCCTAGCAGAGAGAGCCTCCGCTTTTTCTCATTACAGTTGAGGAAGAGCCAATCGGGGCACGCAGCTGAATGAGTTTGCAAGAAACTCTGGCACAGAAGAGCTGGACGACCCAGCTAGTGACTGACCATCTGCCAGCCTCTGCTAACTACTACCTATCTGTAAAGTGCTGACAATCATGGTGACATCGAGGGTCCAGTGAAGACCACAGGAAGCCTTTAGCACTGCAGCCAAGGAGGACTCCATGTTCGGTTTTCACAAAGAATCTGAATGAGAGTGCCGACAGCATGCAATTGCCAGGAGAACGCAATTTCCTCTCGATATTCTACTTACCGCAGCACGATGAGCATTGGTCAGCCCAGATAACCTGGCCCTACCACTAACTAGGACTCAGTCAGGTTTCTTCAACACCTAGCTATGCAAACATGCAGCTGGCATATTTCTTCTACATTAGTGAGCAGGCCTCTGACTGTGTGGTCTCCATCTTTTCGTTACTTTGTTACAGGAGGTCTCAGCCTCTGTCTACTGTTTCTAGTTTTGGCCTCTTCGAGGAATTGAAGTAAAGGCTTGCAGAGAATAAAAGGTAGAAAGGAAATTTGCTTCAAAAGCAAAGCAAAGGGCGGGGAGGGAAGGGGGACACGGACATGACAACAGGCAGATCAGGAAAACCACACAAGTTAAGGTACTCAAGGGCCCCGATTATTGCTGGGGCTTCCTTTGATGGAGTTCAAGAGAAAGGGGACTTTGGTTGCCACAGGGCATACACAGCACAGTGGTCTTTTGTTGTTGTTGTTCACAGACTTGAATTAAGCCTTTGCTCCCTACATATCAACCTGTGTCCTTCCCCAGCATACACATGCCTAAGTATGCATAGGCGTAGGATAGTGACAATAGATTCTCTCTAAAAGTTCTCTGGGAGATACAAATAACTTCATTGTGCACATACCCCAACCCAGCTCAGCACAGATCAGCCTCCTTGTTCTCCTACCTGGTTCTAACTAGGAATATGTTTGAATAAAAACTGCCCAGGAAAGAAAATTTTTGATGGTTTGTCAGTGGGGAAGGAATGTCCACGCACTTTGAAACACGTGGAATCCCAGGTTGCCAGATGTATTGTCAGGAGAGGCGTGTGTGTGCATACTGGCTGAAAGTTATGATCCTGAGTAGCCCAGTGCATTGTCAGGAGATGTTTAGAGCCTGAGCCAATCAGCATCCAGACTGCACCTCCTCCCTGTGTTTCACTGCCTCAGCTTTGCTTTCTGTGCTAATCGTATTACCTTAGAACAAAATGATCTTGATTTTTTCCCAGGTACTGCAGTGAATCTTAATTAAAAATAAAATATACAGATAAATATAAGTGAATGCCCGCACAAACGGACGCAGGAATAATTACAGTGTGATTTCTGCGAGTCTCTGTGGCTTCTTGCAGGTAGAGCCACTCCTGAGAGATGCCTGTTGTGTACATGAATGCTAGAACTGCAAGTACAGTGGAGGTGGGGCTGGGCCGGTGTGTGAAACAGGGTCAGGACGTTCTTAGTCTGACATGCTATGTTCTAGGTTTGCTCTACAAGGAGGGCTGGCTTGGTCCCAGCTTCCACCTGCCCATGGGTCCTTGGCTCTGATGGTTCTCCTGGAAGCCCCAAAGACAAACCCGACTGTAAGCAAAGAGGAAGGGCAGCAAAAGTGATCGCTCCCATGGTCCTTTCCCAAAGCCCGAGAATTGCATTAGCATCAGAACAGACCGCAAAGTTCACCCCCTTCTAGTGTCTTTCAAGTAGATTTTGACCTTGGCCCAGACTAAGACATACAAGTTACATCTCAACCTATTACATATGTACATTTATGCATTAAAAATCAGGTTCATAAAATAGTACTGACTTGTGTCATTCTATATTCCGCTTCTTTTTCATCAAAAATACCCCATAAAAAGGTTCTTGTGACCTGTATGAATTGAAACTCAGAATGTTAAAAAGTAAGTCCCCCCCCCCGCCACATGACATGATTTGCTTAAAGTCATCCAACTAACTGGCATCAAAATTATCAAGGGTTACCATACAAAATACCAAATGCTAGGTAGCCTAAAACTTAAACAACATACTGGCCACACCCATAGATAATAGAAGAAGGAAGTTGGGTGTCAGTAGTCATGATTCCCCTTATTGGGGGATCTAGTCTACGTATCTCTCCTACATTTGATGATCTTTGACATTTCTTGGTTTTAAAACACTCCATTCTGATCCTTACCTCTACCACTAAGTAACATTCTGTCATTGTGTTCAAAAATCCCCTTTTTATAAAGCTGCTAAGCTCAGCACACCTGTAAGCAGGGGTCTTGGAAGGGAGAAGAAGGGAGATCAGGAGTTCAAGATCAACTTCACTATATAGTGAGATCAAACCTAGCTAAGGCTATCAGAGACACTGGTTCAACCTCCTCCCCACAACCCCAATACAACTTCATTTTAACTGAATTATATTGGCAAAGACCTGATTTCTAAATGGGGTTACTGTTAGGAATTTTTCCTAACGCGAGCTTTCTGCCAACGCAAAATCCCAATCAAGCCAAATCAAAACAAGCCAAATTAAGAAATATCCAGGTTTAATGGGATTCCTGCGCTTTCGGGTGGCCCCAAGGGGGAACTGGGACGCCACAAACGTGACCACCAGGAGGAAGGAAAAGAGACCATGTGTTCCTCTTTTGGGAGTTCACTTAAATACCGTGTGGGAGTGGTCCTGGCATGCTGGAATTTGGAGTCCAGACCAATACAACTCTCAGGCCTGGGAGCTGGGATAGATGGGAGAAACTGAGGTCTACACTCCCAGCTTAACAGTTACATTTACAAATGCCAGCAGTTAGGTCTTAAAAATAACTTCAGTGAAACCCTGTCTCGAAAAACCAATAAAAATAATAATAACCTTTGGGACAAAACATTACCAACCAAACAGTAGCTAATATTCAGAGAATCACCCTGTTGTATGTACCTTGCGCCTGTCCCTCCCTCAAAGTCTTTGCCTAGGGTGCAGCAAAGACTCTTGCAGGTTGAACTCCCAGAGACTGATTTGCACAACCTATTGGTGTCTTCTCAAGGTCAGGGGCGGGGCTGGGTGTGGTTGCTTGTTCTCCTTTACAGAAAAAGAAATAATAGTTCTTTAGTGGGTGCTGGAGAGAATCATGAAGAAACTGGGTGCAATGCATGTCTACCCTCCCAAACCCTTGCTTGTGCAGAAACAAGATATTTGCTCTCCCTTCCAGACAACACAAAATCACGCAGCAGAAGAGACTGAGGGTTTCTGGGAAGTTTCTGAATTCCTGATGCAGATAGCAAACTTGCTTCTTGCTTCTTCCTTCTCTGTGTCCTTTCCCACCTACAGTCTCCACAGGATAGCTACAAGAACAACAACTACCTTGTGTGCAGAGGCCAAGCCCGGCACGCTAAGCATGCTGAAGCAAAAAGAACACTGAAAGCAGTCAGCATCTGCTGAGAGAGCAGCTCGGTGAGTCAAGCGCCTGAGTGATGGAGGTGGGTCTTGTATTAATCTGTTGCTTTCATTGGTTAATTAATAAAGAAACTGCCTAGGCCCATTTGATAGGCCAACCCTTAGGTGGGTGGAGTAAACAGAACAGAAAGCTGGGAGAAAGAAGCTGAGTCAGTGAGTCGCCATGATTCTCCCACTCCAGACAGACGCAGGTTAAGATCTTTCCTGGTCAGCCAGCTCATGGTGCTACACAGAATATTAGAAATGGGTTAGATCAATATGTAAGAGCTAGCCAATAAGAGGCTGGAACTAATGGGCTAGGCAGTGTTCAAAAGAATACAGTTTCCGTGTAATTATTTTGGGGCATAAGCTATGCGGGCGGCTGGGTGCCGGGGACGCAGCCCCGCCGCTCTTATTACAACACCTGAGACAGGAGCATAAAGATCTGCACTTTGCTCCCAGCACCTACATAAAATGGTTGCACACGGCAGCACACAGCACGGATCCCAGCACAAGGAAAGACAGTGATGAAGAAAGACTGACTGTCAACCTCTCCACCAACAAATCTATACATGTGCGTGTAAACCCACACACTTGCACACACACACAAACATGCATAAAAATAAAGATAAGTTAAAGGGCAAATATTAAGCATGTGATATGCAACAGGTACAGTTATGGGCACAGGAAATGTATTAGCCATATACAGTAGTATACTCATTCATGCCTGCAATCCAAAAAATGAAACTTAAGTGCTCTCAGGGTCCATGCTATTAGCCTCTAGAGAAGTGGTTCTCAACCTTCCCAGTGCTGCAACCCTTTGATACAGTTCCCCATGTGATAATCACCCCTAACCATAACATTATTTTCATACTGCTGCACTGGAGAAAGGAACCTGGGGTCCTGGTGGCACCATTTAAATGTTAGACGGCTCATTTTTATTTGGTTGGTATGAATATTTGCAGCTGATTTCATTCTTGGCTGACATATGGATATTACATCAAGAGGAGTTGATGCGATAATACAGAGGAAGGAAAATGATGGCAGTCAATTAAGAACATTTAAACTCCAATGGTTCTCTGCAAATACCTGGGTTTAATGTTTAACCATTTCAAGAAGCAGGCCAGTTAAATGAATAATGTGGCAGGCAGATAGCATCATCACAAAGATACCCACATCCTAGGAACCTGTGAATGTGTCCTTGTTACCTGGCAGAGGAGACCCTGTAGCTATGGTGAAGTTTATTGACCTGAAGATAGAGAATTGAGTTTGGATTAACCAAGTGAGCCCATTCCAATCACGGGGGTCCTAAAATCCAGGAAAACACACACAGCCCTCTCCCACCACCCCCCAACTCCAATGAGGGAGAATTAACGGCAGTCACTTAGCAAGGTTGCAGTAAGAGAAACTTGCTGCTGCTGGTCCGGAGCTGTAGTGAGGAGGCTGAGTGTAGGACCAGAGAGGTCTCAGGAGTAGGCAATCAGCAAAAAAAAAAAAAAAAAAAAAAAAGGAGTGTGGAGTGTGCAGTGCCTCCATTGCCAGAGCTGAGTTCTGCTAACAATTGAGTAGGAGGAGGAACTAACTCTTCACTCTCAGCTAGGGTCCAAGGAAAAGGGCAAGCCCTGTCTGAACCTCACAGAGCCACGCTGGACTTCTGACCTAAATTGTGACGGGGTATTTCAATAGTTTAAGCCTTTAAGTCTATGCTATTATATTATGGTTACAATAGAAAGAAACCTGAAACCAATCAGACACGATCCAGAAATTTAAGAGTTTTTTGGAAGCTTAGCATAAGGCGACAAGGTTTGGGGTACAATGCTGTAGTTCATCTTGTTTTAAGGCCAAGTGCAGGCTCTTTGAACATCCCATTCACCTCACCCCAGAGGAACCACAATCAGATTGGAAACAGGGCTTCATGCATTGGAGAGAAGAAGACAGGGGACTCGCTGGGCATTGCTGACCAGCCAGTCCAGCCCAGTACTGTAGGAGACAAGAGCGTTGCTAGGTAGCAGGGATGCAGACCACAGTGGGAAAGCTGGCTGGAGCTGGGAGGGCTGGGGTTAAACTGGGCAAATGTCTGTGCGGGTGTCCACAGTGGCCTCTTGGAAAGCACCCGACTTCACCCCAGTGATGCTGGTATTTGATAATGAGTACAAAATGCCACCATCTAATGTCAGAAACTCCATTTAAAAAGAGAAGAAAAAGAAAGCTCCGTGTGGTTCTCTCTTCCACTCAGCCTCTGCAGTGAGTAAGTTGGGGTCACTGTGGACATTGTGGGGCCCAGTGCTGTCTCTCTCAAGGCTAATCAGCAAGCCAGTCAGGTTTCAGTCTGAAGGTTAAATTGAGGACAAAGTTGACTTTGAGGTGACAAGGGTCTGCCTGTATTTTGAATCAAAATTTGATAACAGAAATATTCCAGATCTCAAGAGAAATGGCTGTCCATCGTTAACATGCTTCTTAGGGCAAGCATCATTCTAATTAGAGATTTGGAAAGCTACAGACGCTGTGACCTGCAGCGATATAGATTACAGAGCTGGTTTGTCAAACACAGCTACATCTGCTGACAAGAAACCAGTAAATGTAAAGATGCGAGAAATGGAGATGCCGCACCAATTTTCCAGAACCAAATCTACCTCTAAAAGGTGTAACTCCGTGCAAAACCTGCTTCATCATTTGAATAACAAAATAAGATATGCAAAAGAAAATAAGACTCCTCAAAGAGAATTTGTATTCAGGTCACAGTGATTACAAGCAGGGGAAATGAATATTTCTGGTGCTGTATTCAAATGTTTTGTGAAGAAAAGAATGCGTTTTCAAAATGGAGCTGAGATAATACCAGGGACTTTGCTTCTGTGACTATAAAGGAAGTTCCCAGGCAGGTTTTTTTTCTGTTTCTCATAAATTCCTGGAGGTAATGGCAAAAGCAGCCATTAAAATTCATTAGATGAAAAGTAAACCTCTTTTGCAATTGATGGCGCTCTCCTCTAAACTGTTAGCCCAGTTACAGAGACACCTCTGTCTGCCAAACTCTATCTCTGGTGTCTGTTTCTTTCTAAACAGTTCTCTTGCTCTTTAATCTTAGGAATGTCCTTCCAGTATAAATGTTCCTTCATGCACCACCTATCCCTCTCCGGGGCATTCCAGGAACTCGCCTCAAGATGCTTCTCTGCTTTTACAGTTTTGAGGTTACGAGGAAATTTCTCTGTCCTCAGCATCAAGGTTGGAAATGAAGAAGGACAGAAAAGGAGACTTGTTATATTTTGTGTGTGTGTGTGTGTGTGTGTGTAGACCAGAAAGCAGCATTGGGTACCATCTTCAGGAATGTCATCTACCTGATTTAAGACAGGGTCTCTCATTGGCCTACAACCCACCAATCAGAAAAGAACGACTAGCCAAGCATCAGGAATCATCCTGTCCCTACCTCCCCAATGTTGGGCTCCCCCATATCCATCTTGCTTCTCTTCTCCCCCTGCCCCCAGACAGGGTTTCCCTGTAGCTTTGGAGCCTGTCCTGGAACTAGCTGCCCTCAAACTCACAGAGATCTATCTGCCTGCCTCTGCCTCCTGAGTACCGGGATGAAAGGCCTGCGTCACCACCGCCCTGCCCACCTGGCTTCTTATGTAGGTGTTGGGAACCCAGACTCAGATCCTCTGGTACTTCTCTGTCCATGAAATTCAGCTGCACCAAAGGCTGGAAGCAAAGAAATGGAACAGAAAGACCTCTCTATGGAACAGAAAGACCTCTCTGACAGTGCCCAGAGGAAAACCCCTGCAGCTGGCACTGGGGGAGGGAAAGGGGGTGGAATCCTCCTTATGCTACCATCTGCTTTGTGAGCTGAATGAATAATTGAACCTTTTGAGCTGCAATGTCCTCATTTATGCGAAGGTGTTAATTTCTGCCTAAGGGCATGTTTAAGAAGGTGAATGATATCTTTTTAAGGACTAGCCTCCCACGCTCTTGAGGCCCAAAGTTCGGTCCCCAGGAAGGGGGAGGGGAGTATACAGTTACTATTTGGGGAACACTATGGGAGAGGGATAACATAAACTTATAACACGTATAAGTTTAAAAATGCCATACTGAAATCCGTTACTCTATATGCTAGCTTTTAAAGAATATGTTTAAGAGCTGTCTATGTAAGTTCACCTGACAGAGCGTCCAGCAAGTCTCCAGCCTCTCCCCTCCTCTTTTGGGCCTCCTTCTGAACAGCCTAGCAGCTCCCAGAGGTGGCAGCTAGGGTCTTTCTCAAATTACCTGGTGTGAGTGAGAAGGAACCACAAAACTTGCAACAAACCCGCTTAGTTTATTAGAAGGTGAGAGCACAGGCCTGGGAAGTCAGTGTGGAGAGAGAGGAAGGAAGATGGTGCGTCCAGCTTTTAAAACCTGCCTAGGGCATGCGCACAGGAGGTTGACGTTGCTACATCATATGCAGATGAAGGGCTCACGCATGCACTTAGCTGTGTCATCTCTGGATATAACCACTCATGTAGGTCGCAGGGCCCTTTAACATTCAGGCGCTTCTGCCTGAGGGCTTGTCTGCATGTGCGTGGCTCTAGAACGCAGAAGTTCAGCCTTATTTGTGGCCGAAATTACACTCTCCCTGTGTTGCCTCCACCAGTCTTTCTAAGCTGTGCGTCAGAAGTTCAGACGTAGAGAGACAGCAGCTCCCCTGAGGGAAAAGTTGATTGTTGCTTGGTGGGACATTCATGGGAAGATATCCTGGCTCCACTCTCCTGAGATTTCGCTCAAGAGAACGCAGCATAAACAATAAATACGACACTAGAGGGAACAAGAGGGGATCAGCGCACAACCAGGCACCACCAAGTTCACCTGTAATCTAAGTAGTCAGAAACTGAGACCGGAGGACCAGTCTGGATATACAGCAAGGCCCTGCCTCAGAGTAAACAGATAAGCACACACACTGACGACAACTATTACGAATTCATGAGGGCAGAGGTTTTGCTGTCCTTGGAAAACAGAAAGTTGGTTGTAGGTAACTTGGCTTAAAGAGAGTGAGGACTTCGCTCTCTGCCTGCTGAGACAGTTGAGAAGTTTGGACCCTTGGTATTAGCTTCACACTGAAAGTGAAATTGATTTCAAGTCTGTTTATAAGCTGGCTCCGCATCTCACCCTCTCAGAACCTGCGGCAATAAAAATAATAAAAATAAACACAAGAGAAGCAACTCAACTTATTTCATTACCTTAGATTTTACACTTCATGTTTGGTAGCTTGACAAGGAATGCCACGATCTTTTATGATATCAATCTTTTGTGATACTCTTTTTATTACACTAGATGGCAGGGGAATTGCCCCAAATTAATAAAAACCATATGCTGGGTTTTGATTAGAGATCGCTTTGGAATAATGATGGAGCTGGCTAGGGAGAGAGCTAGGCACTTCCCTTCTTGTCTCAGTCAGCCTTCCAGGTCCCTCTGGCTGTCCTTCCTCCCCCATCTTCACCTTTACAAACGAAACCAAGATAATGAAAGGTCTTGTAACCTCTGGTGTATAGACTGGTTACCAAAAGTCGCACTGTACTCTGCGCTGTTTGTATCGCTGGGGGCCATACTAGCAATGTTTCACGGCTATAACTAGACAGTGGCGTATGTGCTACAACAGGTCCTCTGAGCACTCCACATGTGGCACCGGCAGAGACCATTCCTTCGGTGTCTAGAGAAAATGGGGAATTTCTCCTGCCGGGAAAATAAACTTTCCTACATGTCACACGTATGTCTCCAAGTGTCTCCCTGCTTTTTGGCACCAGCTTACCTAGAAACTGATTTTTAGCCTTTGACGATGCTGCTAGCAACTCAAATAACTGCAACCCAGCAAGATAGTCCATCTTTCTTTCATTCTCTACTTCAGATCCACTCCAGCTGTAAAGGTAACCTAAGAAATGCATTAAAATTCTGGTTCTGGGGGCTGAGAGATGGTTCAGCTGTTAAAAGCCGATAATACTCTTTGGAGAGGATCCAGATACTGGTCCAGCCCTCTCATGGCAGCCCACAAATGTCTGTAGCTCCAGGTTCAAGAGAACTGACTCCTTCCATTGGCCTCCGTAAGCACCAAATGCACCCACAGCACACATACATCCAAGTAAAATACTCATTCACATGAAATAACAATAAATACATCTCTGTTTTTGGAAAATGGTGATTCCTGAGTCTGTCTCCAATCATTCAGTCACTAAGGCTGGAGCTGGGCCCAGGAATCTGCATTGACAGCAAGTGATCCTATACAGGTAAGCTAGATAGCATCCTATACAGGTAAGCTAGATATCACTCTTGAGAAGAAGCCCAGCAGGAACCTTCGAAACGTCTCAGTGTGACTCAAATCACTGTTTCTGAAATGAAGTCTAAACCCAAATCCAAGCCCTGCCAAGAACAAGCCCTGTGATCCTGGGAAGTCATCCGCTGTAAACTTGGTTTCCTACTATTGAAAACGACTCCAAGACACCTATGTCGTGTGGTTGTTAAGGTTATTTAAATTCTAAAAACTTTGTTTAGTGCTGTGCTTGGTATTTACATATCCCACATCTAGGTAAATATTCCTGAAGTCAAAATAAGCTTCAGAGAAGGGAGTGTAAGTCCCAAGTCCCCATCTCTGGCCTCCATCTTTGGAGACCATGTCCCTGTGCCCACCAAGCCTTGACCCCCTCCCCAGAGGAGTGTCAAGACAGCCCCCCAAAGTCTTGTCCTCCCATCTACTTAAACTGCTTCCCCAGAAGGTCCCCTCATGGTCTCTTTCCTCTTCCCTACCCTGCCCCAGTGGTCGCCTTTGCGGCCTCCCAGTTCCCCTTTGGGGCCACCCGAGAGCGCAGGAATCCCGTTAAACCTGGATATTTTTTTAATTTGGCTTGTTGTGATTTGACTTGATTGGAATTTTTGCATTGGCAGAGAGCTCGCATTAGGAAAAATTCCTTTTACGGTCTAGTTTCTTGATTCTTTATATATTTTGGAGATCAGACCTTTGTCAGTTGTGGGGTTGGTGAAGATCTTCTCCCAGTCAGTGGGTTGCCTTTTTGTCTTAGTGACAGTGTCCTTTGCTTTACAGAAGCTTCTCAGTCTCAGGAGGTCCCATTTATTCAATGTTGCCCTTAATGTCTGTGCTGCTGGGGTTATACATAGGAAGTGGTCTCCTATGCCCATGTGTTGTAGAGTACTTCCCACTTTCTCTTCTATCAGGTTCAGTGTGTTCAGACTGATATTGAGGTCTTTAATCCATTTGGACTTGAGTTTTGTGCATGGTGATAGATGTGGATCTATTTTCAT
Organism: Chionomys nivalis; assembly: GCF_950005125.1. Lineage (NCBI taxonomy): Eukaryota > Metazoa > Chordata > Mammalia > Rodentia > Cricetidae > Chionomys > Chionomys nivalis. The sequence goes on along the minus strand of NC_080087.1, from coordinate 133,844,309 downwards.
TCTTCTACAGATTGACATCCAGTTTTGCCATCTCAATTTGTTGAAGGTGCTCTCTTTTTTCCATTGTTTACTTTTAGCTCCTTTACCAAAAATCAGGTGTTCATAGGTTTGTGGGTTAAAGTCCAGGTCTTCTATTCGATTCCATTGGTTGACTTCTCTGTTTTTATTCCAATACCAAGCTGTTTTCAATACTGTAGCTCTGTAATAGAGTTTGAAGTCAGGGATGGTAATGCCTCCAGACGATCCTTTATTGTATAAGATTGTTTTGGCTATCCTGGGTTTTTTGTTTTTCCATATATAAAGTTGATTATTGTCTTCTCCAGATCTGTGAAGAATTTTGATGGGGATTGCATTGAATCTATAGAGTGCTTTTGGTAGAATTGCCGTTTTTACTATGTTGATCCTCCCAATCCAAAGGCTAATCAACCCAATTATAAAATGGGGCACTGAGCTGAACAGAGAATTCTCAACAGAAGAAGTTCAAATGACCAAAAGACACTTAAGATCATGCTCAACTTTCTTAGCAATCAGGGAAATGCAAATCAAGACAACTTTAAGATACCATCTTACACCTGTCAGAATGGCTAAAATCAAAAACACCAATGATAGCCTTTGCTGGAGAGGTTGTGGAGAAAGGGGTACACTCATCCATTGCTGGTGGGAATGCAAACTTGTGCAACCACTTTGGAAAGCAGTGTGGCGGTTTCTCAGGAAATTCGGGATCAACCTACCCCTGGACCCAGCAATACCACTCTTGGGAATATACCCAAGAAATGCCCTATCATACAACAAAAGTATATGCTCAACTATGTTCATAGCAGCATTGTTTGTAATAGCCAGAACCTGGAAACAACCTAGATGCCCTTCAATGGAAGAATGGATGAAGAAAGTATGGAATATATACATATTAGAGTACTACTCAGCAGTAAAAAACAATGACTTCTTGAATTTTGCATGTAAATGAACGGAAATAGAAAACACTATCCTGAGTGAGGTAAGCCAGACCCAAAAATAGGAACATGGGATGTACTTACTCATATTTGGTTTCTAGCCATAAATAAAGGACATTGAGACTATAATTCGTGATCCTAGAGAAGCTAAATAAGAAGGTGAACCCAAAGAAAAACATATAGGCATCCTCCTGAGTATTAACCTTCATCAGGTGATGAAAGGAGACAGAGACAGAGACCCACATTGGAGCACCGGACTGAAATCTCAAGGTCCAAATGAGGAACAGAAGGAGAGAGAGAGCACAAGCAAGGAATTCAGGACTGCGAGGGGTGCACCCACACACTGAGACAATGGGGATGTTCTATCGGGAACTCACCAAGGCCAGCTGGCCTGGGTCTGAAAAAGCATGGGATAAAACCGGACTCGCTGAACATAGCTGACAATGAGGACTACTGAGAACTCAAGAACAATGGCAATGGGTCTTTGATCCTACTGCACATACGGGCTTTGTGGGAGCCTAGGCAGTTTGGATGCTCACCTTAATAGACCTGGATGGAGGTGGGTGGTCCTTGGACTTCCCACAGGGCAGGGAACCCTGATTGCTCTTAGGGCTGACGAGGGAGGGGGACTTGAATGGGGGAGGGGGAGGGAAATGGGAGGCGGTGGTGGGGAGGAGGCAGAAATCTTTAATAAAGAAATAAATAAATAAATTTTTTTAAAAAAGGAAAAATTCCTAACAGGCTTAAGTCTAAATGCCTCCCGCAGGATCATTGGGTGTGAACACCTGTTCACCTGGTGGTGGTGCTGTTTGGGCAGGTTGTAGAACCTTCCAGACTCAGAGCCTAGCTGACAGAGACGGCTTCTAGAGTCCAGCCACTGAAGTTTGCAATCATTTGGTCCTGTTCTACAGCCACAGTGTGAACAAGCCTCTACCACACACACCTGCTACCTTGTCCACTGTGCCAGACTGAGGCTCTTAAAGCGCGGACTAAGAGAAATCTTTCCTAAGTTGCCTATGGAAGGTATGGTGTCACCATGATAAGAAAAGTGACTAATACAAGAATTGTAAATGAATAATAGAAATAAACCAAGAAAAATATTAGGATGATCTTAGGTCAAAACTTGAGGAAAATGAAAGTAAACAAATAAGAGAAGGTAAAGATATGATAGCCTATAAAATGTTGCAGTAAATTGAGAAGAAATTCATAATTGTTCTCATTGGATTCTGGACAGTTGTGTTGTGCTAGGTAGGAACATGCCTTAGTCCTTACTTGGAGACCAAGTATAGTTCTGTTTTTTGTGTGTGTGTTGTATTTTTTTTTTCTTTTCTTTTCCTTTTTCTGAGACAGGGTCTCTCTGTTTAGCTTTGGAGCCTGTCCTGGAACTTGCTTTGTAGACCAGGTTGGCCTCAAACTCACAGAGATCCGCCTGCCTCTTCCTCCCGAGTGCTGGAATGAGTGCATGTGACACCACCACTCAGTCCGAGACCAAGTATGTTCTAAAGAGATTTGAATGGGTAATAAATAATCAAGAAGTGAACCATGACAGCATTTTGATATGTCAACTTAACTATGTTGTAGTCTCCACTCATTTGAACACTAACTTAAGTGTCACTGTTAAAGGGCAGTACACAATGTAACTGAGGTCCTGATCAATGGCTTGAACTTAGAGTTTGCCCTGCTGGCCCTGGGTGGCCAAGTAGACGGTCCTAAAAGCTAGCTTTGAAGCTTTTCTAAGATGGGGGAGGGGAGTTCAAGCCTGTGCCTGTGGGCTTCTAACTTGCCCATAATTTTCCTTTCCTGTTGACCTGGCAAACCTATAATACAGTACATAGCAATCCATACCTAGTATCTTTGTCGTGAGTGAAACCACATGAGTGAGTATACAAGAGAATTATATGACAATTACTGGTTGTCTCTGTCTCCTGCCCTCTTTACAGCCAGTGTCAAGTCACCATAGTGTCTAAAAGAAATGACAAAAGATACAGCTCCAAAGAAGCACGGACAATGTTTAGAAAGACACTCTCTCCTCACCTTGACAGTGACTAACTGTTAAAATCCGCCTTGGACAGTAGCTTGGACTTCTGTGGTAAGTACTGAGGAGATGACAATGAAGTCGTGGATTTTTTTTTTTTTTTTTTTTGGTTTTGATCATTCTACTATTAATCCAAAGAAATTCACGATTTTATTCTACTATAACCCTGGAAATATCTCTCTGAGGGATTATGACAAGCATTAGTGGCCTCATGGTATGTAAAGAAACAAAAGTTGGAGGAAGGTTGAGCTGCTCCCCCATGGCTCAGCTAGTCACCATGTAAGGCGTGTTCTGGGAACATGCGGTCTAAAACACTCACACCCGGTTTGTGGGAGAAAGGATTGAGAAGGGGAGAGTGTTTTATACTTTACTTGAAGTAAAAAGAGAAATACTCATGAACAGTAGATTTTAAAGAGAAAAATACGTGAGTATGACATGAGATTCACATTAAAGAGTTTCTTAATGCACCACAGACTATAAAAGGATTAAAGTACAATTCCTATTGGGCTCCACCTTCATTTCTAAAAGCATAGGGAACATTGACATTGAACTTACTGAGTGAATTCTATTCTGATTTTGCTTCTTCCTGCTCTCAGTTTCTCTGCTGACGTATGTGCTCCATGCATGCTTGCGTGCATGTGTGTGTGTATAAAAATTATTTCCTGGTAGTCTTTATTGCTCTGGTAAGAATCAAGAAAGAACATTGAGACCTAAGGATCTAATGTTTTGTCTACTTCAATGAGCACGAGAATCCCCGGGAAAGTTAACAGTGTTCAGTCCCTCCATCACTCTCTGCCTCGACTGCCGACATCAGAGGTCACATGAGGTGGGGTGGAGATAAGGATGACTTAAAGTAAGTTTATCCAAGATAGGAAACATAGACCATGCTCACCCTCCTGAATTAACAGAACTGGGTGAAACCTCAGACCATCCATCTCTAACACACTCCCAACGTGACTCTTTCATAAACCAATCCAGGGGTAACATTTTGAGGAGTCACTTGACAAGCACCACTCCATGCCGACAAGAAATCTATCTCTATGGTTACAAAATACCTAGTGTGTTGACCATGAGTGAATATAGGAAACAAAGTGGCGGTTACCAGAGGCTAGGGAAAGCAGGGATCAGGTGCAAAGAACGCTGAATGAGTTAACTCATAGGTAGAAGCAAGAATGCTGGTGTTTAGTTGTAAAGCAGGCTAATTGTAGATTGTAATGTACCACGTATCTCAAAAAACTAGAAGAGGGGCTGGAGAGATGGCTCAGTGGTTAAAAGCACTGGCTGAGTTCAATTCCCAGCAACCACATGGTGGCTCACAACCATCTGTAATGAGATCTGGTGTCCTCTTCTGGCATGCAGGCTTACATGGAGGCAGAATGTTGTATACATAATAAATAAATAAAATCTTTTTTAAAAAAAAGCTAGAAGAAAGGATTTTTGAATGGTCTTACTGTAAATAAATAATAAATATTTGAGGCTATTGAGGAAACCCTGATTTAAACATTATATAATAAATACATGAAGTATATCAATACTTCACATACAGCCCATTAGCATCACATGTTTCTATGTGCCAATTTAAAGTTAAGTTAATAAAGGTTAGATGTCAAATCAAGAAAAGAAAACCAAATGTTAACTTTTGCTGTCTCCAAAGAACAAAACGATACTGCCCATGCCTGACGCCCCTGAATCTCATGTATGCACTTCTGCTTTTGAGCTAAATGCTTCAGTCCAAAGTGTGGTCTCAGACTGCAGCAGCCACATCACCTGAGTCGGTTGGCGATGGAGATTTACTGTCATGGCAATGCCGGGTTACAAACTCCCCAGAGAGGTCTTTTTCAGAAAGCCCTGTGAAGAGACTTGTTCCCATACCTCCCACGCTCCCTGACCACAGGGCAAGCCGCAGCCCCTCTCCCCCAGCTGAGGTCTGAAGGCCAGGTCAAGGGCATCCTTCCCGTGTGGATGTGTCTGTTGTCTGTCTCGACCAGCAACTTCCTCCAGTGGCTTTCTTTGCCCAATCAGCCAGCTCACCAAGTCCGGAGACACCCATCAAAGCCTTGCCCTGTGGCTGAGCCGGGGATGGGCTCCGTCCATTCATTTCCCAGGCCCCTCCCTCTAGCATCCTGGATAAACTCAGACAATTTAAATCATCCTTATCGTCACACTAGCAAATGTGGCCCTATGAGGACAGTAACGGGAAAAGGCCAAGACAAAAGGGAAGAGGGCACAAACCAGCACACCACACCCTCGTCTCTGCGAGGCCAGACACTCTTTCCTTTTGCCCAGCAGGATGCAACACCTCCGGCTATTTTCCTTCTTTTTTGTCCTCTTTTCTCCTTCTCTTTTCAAATAGACACATTTCAAATGTCAGTGGGTGACGTTGGGGCCAAGTCAAATGGGAGGAGACGAAAAAGCTAAAGGATCTGATCTTTTCAGTAAAGTTGCTTCCAGGGAAACTCCGGACCGTGCCCCATGCAGAGAATGGAGAATTTAGGAGTAGCTCAGGCAGGCTAAATGGACAGACATGAACCAAAGTGGTTAAATGCCTGAAGAGAATTCCTTCCGTTCCTTCCACTCCCCACTTCCCACACCCCCAATCCAGAGGAAATGAAAGAGAACAAGGCAGAGGTTAACTGAGGCAGACAATACAAACGGAGGGGGTTCCCATCTAAACCCCCAGTCATTGACTGTCCTCAGTTTTTCATGGCTTCCTTCAAAAAGACCCTGAGAGAAACTTAGGCAAACTGGTTCTTTCCTTACTGAGACAGCCAAGTGAACATCAGAGTCCAAACATTGCCGTCCCCGAGAGAGGTCAAGGCTGCTCAGGTGTCTTCTCAGAGGGCCTGCGAGTCCAGGGACATTCCATATTTTAGATGAGTAATACAGACCTGCTTGTCTAATGTCTTACTGAATCTCGTCAACACAGCAGCCAAGTAGAAATTATGTCTGCATGCTGTGCAGGGCCATAAATCCAAGGTGCTCTGACGTTCTCAGTCCGTCCATATTTCAAGGCAAGGAAGTTTATTCCTACAAGGAGGTTAATAAAAAACGTGAATGTACAAGAAGGGGAAGCTTGCTTCTACCACAGGCCTCTCACAGACCCATCCTCGAATCAGAGAATTTGAGGCATTTAGGATAGGATTCCCAGTGGAACACTTATTAGTCACCATGCTTATCATAATGTCCTGTCTGAAATTACCTGGCACGAGTGAGAAGGAACCACAAAACACATAACAAACCCGCTTAGGAGTTTATTAGAGGGGGCTTGCACAGGCTGGGAAGTCAGTGTGCAGAGAGAGAGAGAGAGGAAGATGGTGCGTTCAGTGTTTAAAACCTGCCTAGTGCACGCGCACAGGGGCTTGACATGGCTCTGTCATATGCAGATGACAGGGCTCATGCATGTGCGTAAGAGCTTAGCTGAGTCCTGCATGAATGTAACCACGTATGCGTGCACGTGGGTCACATGGGCCCTTTAACATTCAGGCACTTCTGCCTGAGGTCTTGTCTGCACATGCACGCTCTAGAACCGGAAGTGCAGCCTTATTTGTGGCTGAATAATTACACTGTCTCTTCAAAACCTTGCCCCTCTCCACCCATACAAGCTAGTCTTACCCTCCTCTCTGTTTCCCAACAACTCTTAGTAAACTGAGATCACATATTCCTCCCACAGAAGGGAGTCTAGGGCCAAGGGAAAAAGCAGAGCCTAGGATCCCAGCTGCTACCTCTGGTTTCAAGCCTGGCTGCCCACTTACAAGCCGAACTCACTTGGACGAGCTTTCTAGCTCACATCGACCGCTCACAGCGCCCGCAGAACGAGACCCATGGCACCACCTACAGCAGTGATCACAGGAAAGAGGTTCTATGGCTCACTTCAACTTTCAAAAAAAAAATTGACAAATTGCTGTTGAAAATAGATTGACCACCAGTGCTACATTGTTGGGAAATTTCCATTTCTCTAGCAGACAAAATTTCCATAATTAAAAATATATATACAGGAAGACATTCTGTTTTCCCCCCATTCCCAAACTTGGTGGTTCACAAGTCTTAAGTTTCTGATGTCAAAAGGAGAGGGAGGGAGGGAGGGAGGGAGGGAGGGAGGGAGGGAGGGAGGGAGGGAGGGAGGGACCCTGCCTAACCTGGTATTTTCCAACTTTATTTGACCATGAGGTCCTTCTCTCTCTTGTAAAGCCTTTCACCATCCCAGCGAATTGTCTGAGGTTCTAAGGAACACACAGCAACATTTATGTGTTTTTCCTCTTATTTGTCTTTCAAACCCAGAGAGGAATATATTGACTTTCTTTGAAGGAGTGTGAGCACACTCACGTGTGTACCTAAAGGCCGCCCAGCTCAGTGGTGTGCCAGATGTTCACATGTCAGCTGCTTAGTGAGATTTTAAGAGCTGACTCCTTTACACAAAGATATAAAATATACAACTTACATTTAGTTGTACACACATTAATTAATGTTTCTTCATGCCCCATTTAATCTGTGCATCGGCTGTTTTGGAGGCTAAATGTTTAATTAAAGCCTTCTGTTTTGACCATAGGTATACCTAGTACAGATGTCTACTTAGCCTGGGATGTCAAATCTTGCTGTTCTTGCCTGGCTTCGCTCCCTCTCAGTTTGTGTGAGCTTCCCAGGTCTCCATTTCCTCAGTGTGAAAAGCACGGGGCCAGATCACCTTGAGCCTATTCAGCATCAACACTTATATTTCAGAACCCTGCCCCAGCCAGCCTCTCTCACCATGACTGCCGCACTATGATCCAAATATTTGACTTGTAAAATGCGAACAGATTTCATTTACTAAAAGCCTCTAATCAAAACCAAAACCTTTTACTTAAACAATTAGAAAACAATTAGCCAGGGGAATAAAAACAATTTTAATTTGCTAAATGGGCTTCTTCCCTCCTAATAGATATGGACAAGACCCCAACTGATGCTTCTGACCACACGTTAACCGCCCAGCCATCACTGAGTCTGTGGACGGAGGTGCGGGTTGGCTCCATTTCCTATTAGGAAAAGGGAAAGTGTCCACTTTAACCTCGGGCTACCACGCTGATTCATGTTTAAACATGTGCCTAACGTTAGCGATGTTAGTGCTCTCTGTGCATCGATCTGCCCTGAAGCTGAAGCGCAGATGGATCTCACACCCGCCCTGCATCCTGCATACCTTTGTCCTCATACTTGGTGCAACGGCTGGGGACTAATGAACCTCTCCTGAGACACCATCTCCCTGAGGGTACTGTTGAGCCCAGTTGAGATGAACAATCAGAGCCCCTTTTAATTAATGAAATGTGAGGGCAGTTAGCCCAAGTTCTAGTAGATTCTATCCAGGAAAAAAAAGGAGTCTTTATTTTGCAGGACACTCAAAGGGATCAATAAGGAAGCCTTCTGTTTGCAGCATGCCCCAGCAGCAGCACGGACTGTATTTAACGGACTACCTTTATTTGGCGGAAAGCAAATGTCTTAGGTTAGAGCACAGAGGGACCCTTTCTATTTGCAAAGTTCTCATAAACTGACCTTTCTAGCTTCCCTTTCTTAGCCTCTGATATGCGCAGATTTTAATTTGGCAGATTATTTCATCCCTCTAAATTGTATATTTTTGTTTATCAAGCAAAATAAAGATGTGCGAGTCTCGGTTCTGGAGAGTCTTTGTGTTCGCCTTCCTTTATCCTCTCAGGATACGCCTACTTTCATCCCATGCAGGTGCTTCACCTCTCCCAGGCCCAGTTTGTCTCCTTATGAAATGAGAAGGGTGGATTCATGATTCAAGTTCTTGTGCCTAAGTGAATTCGCCCGTAAATACTGGACTCTGAGGGCCTGGCTTGGTCTTCTCATAGCAGACCCCGCATTGCCACACGAAACAGTGTGAATGACAGAATTACGTTGCTGCGGTTCTGACGGTTAGAGGTCCAAAGTCAAGGCTTGGGGCAGACTGGTTTCTTCTGAGGACTCTCTCCTCTGCTTGACATGCTTACCTTCTCACGGCCACTGCATTGTCATTTCTACTCTGTTTCTACTCTGTACTCTGTGCGTCCTAAACCGTCCTTAACAGGACACCAGTTATACTGGATTCCAGCACATTCATCCAGTCCTCATTTTTCCTTGTGATTTCTAGGAAGTTCTGCCTCTCATCAGTCACAATACTGAATCACTGGCAGGTAGGACGTCAACACGTGATTTTGGGGGCAACGACATGCATTTAACTTTTCTTTTGTTTTTCTGTCCTTTTCAACTTCTCTTGTTTTTCCTCCCCTCTTCTCTTCCCCATATCAGTCCAGGTGGGATGAAGAGGGTCAGCAGGGCCCAGATCACCTGGATCTGAAGGCAGTTCTGTGTCTGACTCTAAAGCTATAGAGGTCATAGCCTGGCCATGAACTGTCAACTAAGACATAAACTCCTATGTTACAGAATTCTTGGGAGAATCCCCTGGCTTCATTCAGATTAAGTTGTTCAGTAGTCAGGGTCAGTAAATGTTGGCTCTTAGCATTCTCTTTATCTGACATGACCACAAGGCTGGCCATGAGGAACCAACTTGTATGAAAAAATTTGTGAGACATTCTAGTTGAAGGAGCCTAAGATGGGACAAGAGCAGCACTCTGAGATAAGAAGACAGTCAAACATTAGTGCTAGGTTGCATCTCTCAGTCAGCAGGATGGGAGCCTGTGGAGAAAGATGGTCTGGAAGGACAGAATGACTTTAAATGACTTTCTGGGTAATAAACCATCATTTAGGGCGGAAAGTAGAGATCTCCCTGTTGCTTCTGCCCAAGGCCCAGGATAAAATCTTTGTAGTTAGCCCCTTAGGAAGCCTACCAACTTTAGATGCCAATAAAGATGAAGATGAGGGACACCAAGAGCTGGAATTCTGGGCCCCGACATCAGCCTTCTGAGGGCATTCCATACCCATGGTTAGCACTAGGAAACTGTTTAAGCAGTGAACACCATCAGGTGGATGAAAGTTTTAAGTAGACAGGCCATAAAGAAGAACAAGAGAGTTGCCTCTTGGGGTCTCTTTAGCCAGGAAGATGTCATTTTACACCAGGAATGAGCCCTCCATTGCAGCTGGGCAACCATAATGAATGCCTTTAGTCCCTGCACATAAGAGGCAGAGGCAGGCAAATCTCTGTGAATTAGAGGTCAACCTGGTCTGCAGAGTGAGTTCTAGGATGGCCAGAGCTACACAGAGAAATCCTGTCTCAAAAAACTGAAGAAGGAGAAGAAGAGGAAGGAGGAGGAGGAGGGAGAGGAAAAAGAAGAGGAAGGAGGAGGAGGAAGAGGAGGAGGAGGAGGAGGAGAATGAGAAGCCCTCCATCATTTCGGACAGAATTGGCTGATGAAATTTGGATGCTGAAATACTGTGACCATGGGTATACCAGGGAGTCGGGTAGCACTCTAACTTGGGTAGCACCTAGAAGTAAAGAGCAGCTGCTCATCTCAAGCCTAGATGTACATTGCACACATTATCAAGACCAGAAACTCCACCTCTGAAACACATCGGCAGGTTCCTCATGGATGCCTGGTAAGTCCACGTAGAACACAGGGCTTTGACATCATAGCCCACTCAGCTTGCTCCACCCCTTAACTAAGTATGAGTAAGTAGTGTTGGAGTGTGGGTATAAAAAGGCACTCCCAAACTCGTGTTAATGTCTTGGTCCACAGCACTATTAAGGGGTGACTGAACCATGCAGATGTTAACATCTGTTGTTTTCACTGACAAAAAACATTATACAAGTGAGCAGATTGTATTTATGTTTTTAAGAATATATATCTATATTTTTTACACTTATGTATATATATTTTATATGTATGTAACGACAATTGTAAAAGAGGTCATGGATTTGAAAGGGAGGTTTAGAAGGAGGAAAGGGAATGGGTAAATGACCTAGTTATAATCTCAAAAAAGTTAAATCTATTCATGATTTTAGAGATGAATGTGCTATTAGGAAGTAGTGTCTGGATGGAAGAAGGAGGTTGCTGGGAGCACTGGGGATCCGTCTTTCCCTGCCTTCTTCCTGTTGCTTTCTCTTTCTGCTTCTGACCACCATGTGGTAAAGGCCGTGCTCACCCGCATTCTTCTTCCATGATTGTGCTGTCACAGGCTGATAGCCATGGAGCCAAATGACCATGGATTGAATCCTCTGAAATACATAAGCCAGAATAAACTTTGTCACAGTGATGAAAAGGACAGCCTGAGTGGTGCCACAGAGAGGGGTCCTTACATCTACGAATGCTCCCACAGGCTGGCAAGACTGAAGGCGGAAGGGCTAAGCTGAGCATCTCTGATGCTGCTTCTCAATCTAGGACGTCAAGGGAAGAAACGAGGCTAGGAGTGTTACATGAAGGTTTCGCCACACGAAAGGAAAAAGATGAGGCGTCTGGCTCCCTAAATAGCCTCACCTGGAGAAACGCACGGGAACACTTGGATACAAGAGTACAAGCATGTTGAATTTATAGCATAGCAGTGAGCAAATTTAGGGTCTAAGAAATGATGGGGGACAGACTAACAGAGTTTGCATTTAGACTGCAAAAATGTCCCTGCCCTATCTGAACATCTCAAGGCACAGCCCAGACTCAACTTGTGCCTGCTGTAACAATGCAGGACTGGGTACCAGCCGAGCTTCTGAATTAGGATCCTTTTTGAAATGTGAGGTCTGCCTGTTATTAATAAGCACTGCCACGGGGCTGGGGACTCAGCTCAGCGGCAGGGCATTCACCTAGCATGTACAAAGCCTCATGTTCAGGCTCTAGCATCTTAACAAACTAATGAAATAGAACTCCATGTTTAAACCGGATGTGAACTTCACAGATCTCACTCGGGGGTCACCAACTGTGCCCTAAGAGAATGTATCTCAAAGACAGTGGACACCCAGCACCCTTCAGTAAAGCGCAGAAGAAAAGGGGGAGGTCCTTCAACAATAAGGAGTCCAGGAAGACTAGGGACAGGAAGCAGAGTTTTAGAGGACCCTAAAGTCCCGCGGATCTGAGAGACAGCGTCAGAGCCCCAAACAGCATCATGGACTTTTATTCATACATGGGGAGATAAAGGTTTCTCATTGCTTTCCGGACTCGGCCTGCTTCCCCGAGCTCACACTCTCTATTGTCCTTAGCGGTCACACTTTAAAGCACAGAAACTGAGCAGCTGAGTCACCAGTCTGGGAGGACATCCTTGTCCCTCCTTCCTTCCCCTTGGTGCCCCTTCACTCACTCATAGTTTCCAGGGCTAGCGCTGGGGGCAGAGTCATCCAAAGGCCTGCTCTGTTCTCCACCCTGCTAGTTCAAGGGGCCTTTTACCCCCTCCTTATTCCAAGCACCAAAACCTCGGAAGGAAAGAGATTTCAAAGTGCTAGGGCCCACTTTGATTTCTGGACATAGCAGGTCTCTCACTCAGCAGTGGGGGCAGAAGGAAAGTGTGAGTCCACCACCCCTGGTGCTCCTCGGGCTCTGCTCCTGCCCGCGGAGTTGCCAACTGCTCATCAGAGCACTCCACTCTGCGGTGAGCCTTCCCTTTTGGGATCCTTCCATCCTGGCTTCAAGGCAGAACTCCTCTGCAGCTCTGACACACCCTCCTGCTCTGTGGAGGGTCCCCTTGGAGCAGCACAAACAACAAGGCTGCTGACTTGAGCTTCCTTTGGGTCTTGAGAACCAGAAGTCAATCCCTGGCCCAGCTCCTGGATTTTCCCTTCTTCTTGCCCCTCCTGGTTAGAGGCCTATTTCCTATAGCATACATACCTAAGAAGGGTCTCTTCCACAAACCAGGTGCCAACGTGACTTACGCTCCTGCTGACGACAGAGTGATTGAAACAGGGACATGACCACTCCAAGGTATATTGAAGGGGAGGTTTTTATTGTAGCTATGAGAGAGAGTATAGTCAGAGGCATCTGGAAAAGTCCAGAGCAGGGAGAGAAAATAGTAGACTAAACATGGCCAGTGGACTGAACCAGGCCATGAAAGGAATGAATGAAAAAGGAAGAGAGGAGAAAGGGAGCAAAGGAGACTGAGTTTGTGTGGACCAAAAGAACCAAGAGAGTGCATGGCCGAAACAGCCGGGTTATATAAGAATGAGAAGTTCTGAACTGGAGAAGTTTAGGGTAGGGAGTGGGATGAGAAGCACTGAGAGGAGCCACTCTGGGAACCTGAGGGAGTGAGCCTGAAGGCCAGCATGTGCTTGGAAAGGTAATAGCACACTTACACAGTCATTCTTCTGAGCTTCTGTTGGACCTGACTCAAAGATCACATTAAAGCCACCTGATTTGTTTGGTTTATTCAGTCTATTCTGCACATTGAAGCTGAGATGAATTTTCAGTGTGTAGATTTTAAAGCATCCATAGCGTGGTCCCATTAGGACTCCATACTGAACATCAGCCACGGTTTCTGCCTGTCATCACCTTCTCATTTTCTTAGGTGAGAGACTGGGCAGAATCCCTGGACAGAAGCGTGTCCTTAGCCTGCCTAGGTCAAGCACAAACAAAAAAGCAGTGTGGGGCGTCAGACATGGATGTGTAAGCTGTCCACCAAATGACTGCAAATCGGCTAGATTTTTGAGCAATGGGTTTCTGATCCATTTAGAATCATCATTTGCAGCATTAGCTACCGGAGACCCGAAGGTGATCGATCAGTCATGAGGAAGAACTGTTCATGAATCAACCAAAGAGCTGAAGACAAACTCTTACCTTATTTGTTATTTCTGAGTTTTGTTTGTTTGCTTGCTTGCTGATTTTTTTCTGCCTTAAATCTGTTTCAGTTTCTGCTTGAGGACAGAGGGTGAACTTGAGCAAAATGGTGTAGCTCTTCCTTGACTCTCAACTAACTTCCTAAGAGCCAAGACATCACATCTCTCTGGCTATCACCTCTCCCACCGCTACCCCACCACGCCTAGCACATCCAGCAAGGCCACGTGGTGGACACCTCTGCAAATGTGTCATGCCACCTCTCTAACCTCAAGGACCTCATTCAGGGCCATGCAGATACCACCTGACGTGTGCACTCCTTCCAGTATATCAGGCCAAGTTCAGATACACGGCAACTGACATGGAGGTCCAATGACCCAATTCAGGCCTCAACTCTTCTACTTATCATTAGCTGTGTAACATGGGCCCATTTCTTTACCAAATAGGCAGGTTATTTATTTAAACTCTAAACTGGAGATAGTGAATTTGGTGTTTAGGGAGGGCTGTAAGTTTTCAAAGTCCTATTGGAAAGGACCTTGAAGTGACAGTGGACAATTCTGTGCCCTGCCCACATCTCCCTTCTTGTCTTTGCTGAGAGAAACCACCACCTGGTTGTAGGCTTGGCACTGACTTCCTGGATGAGAGCAGCTTAGCAACAGCCGCCCCCACCCCTGCTCTTTGTTACTCAGCGCCAGTGAACGCTGAGCCTGAAGAAACATCAGTGCCAAGATCCTACCTCCCTTTAGACCAGAATCTGCCTAGGGATGTGGGTATTTTAATTTTTTTCTCTTTATTTTTTTTATTGTATGTGTATGGGTATTTTATCTCACGCATGTCTGTGTACCATACATGTGCCTGATGCCCACCGAGACCAGAAGAGGTCTTCTGTCATGACAGCAGCCTTACCTCTGTGTACAGTGATGAAGATGAAGTCTTCAGACTCAGGCTCATAGGCTGCACAATAATGAGCAGGTCGTGACTTCAGTGTTTCTTACCCTGCTTACTCATCTGCTGACCAGTCAGTAGAACAGTGTTTTCCAACTTTTTCATATCAAGACACACAGAGAAGGTGAAAGCAGCTGTAGAACATTCAAAGAGAAACATGACCGTCTCGGGTGCTTCATCCATCTCAAGAGAAGAGCCGATCACTACCACACACACTTACCTTGCTTTCAAGGCCTGCTGGTTGAGGACTGAGCAAAAAGAGCAAGTTGGGAAATTTGTGTCAAACCAGTCTCTAATTACAAAGTAGAGCTAACAGGAAACAACATGCTTCAATCTTCTCACTGCACAGAAGAAACTGAGGCTATCCAGGTGCAATAGCTCACTCAGAACATACCAAATTGGTATGAGCCATCGCCTTCAGTCATAATCAGATGCAAGGTCCAGAGGCTGCCAGCCTTCTTCTTGATCACAGGCAGTCATGAGAGAGAACACTCCCATCCCTGTCAGGCTTCCATCCCCACGGATGACACATTGATTCATTGGCGCCACACTCTTGCAGCCCAGGAGGCTGGCCAAAAGACAGCTGTCTTGGAGCACAAGCGCCTGTGGGGAGTGACAGCAGGCAAGTCGCTTTCTTCCTCTTCAATCTGGGAAAGCTGCAGTGAATGAGCATATGCGGAATTAAAGCCAGGATTTGGGGACAGGAACATCCTCAGAGCGCCATTCAGAACAGACAAGCCAGCCATCAGCAGGTTGAAGTCATCTGTCTAATCGGAGGATCATTTTTCTCCTTTCAGTTTATTTCAGATGTGGAATGGCCGGGGTTCCGGGGAACTGTTTGGGTCCTGACACCTACGCTGCTTCTGCATTGCTGACTTATAACAGCCCCTTCATGCTGGAAATGCTGGTTGCCTTTTTGTATGCATCTCAGACTCCTTACTTACCCATCCCCAATTCTGTTTCCCCAGCGCTGCATGGAGATGAAAAGCCAGAATATAAAATGTGAAATCTGCTGGTAACAAAGAGAGGCCAGGAAGCCACTGGTTACAGGGGTTTGAAAGTGGAAGCCAGGTGCATTCTCTCCAGTATGGCTGCAGACTGTCTTTGAGACAGATGTCGTCTGCCTTTCCCCTACCCCCTCTGCACCATTCTTTCTGCATAGAGGAGGCGCAGAGTTCCTGAATGGGAGACAATAGGCATTAATATCCATTGGAATGACAGCTGCTTATGACTAGCTTTGCTCAGGACACGTGTCCCCCAAGCAAAATGATTAGCGCTCCAGCAGAATACGATATTTGTGGATAATCAAAAGTGAACGGCAGATAGTTTGGAGTAATGGGAAGCAGGGTTCACATCAACCTTTCTGGAAGTTCCCACCAAGAATAAATATTAAAGTTAGTTCATCTCAGTAGCCTCCTTCCCACTCATAATGTTGTGGATTTGTTTAGTGTATCCTGGGAAAACATACCTGCCTTGCTGGAGTGTTATGAGGATTAATTAATGTTTGTAAAGTGCTTGGAATTCCACTGAAGAAATGTACCTTGTCGATGCAAATTATTATCATTATATAGTGCCTTTCATCCCAGAATCTCAAAGTGCCTCCCCAACAATTAATTAAGCCTCACTACACCCCTGTGAGACAGTTAAGCATCATTCTGCCCTCACTAATACAGGCAGCATCTGCACCTGAGTCACAGGGCCTAATGTTCAAGTCACTTTCCAAAAGAGGGAGTGAGGCTCCATTAGCAACGACCCCTAAGTGCTTCATAAGGCACCGTCACTAACAATGCAAGGCAAAATGCTATAGGCTGATACCATGACTGTAAGAACTTGTTTCATTTTGTTTAATCTTTAATTGTTTGGACTACTTGTTTCATTTTTCTCCCTCCCTGTAAAGCAATAAGGTGTTTGTTGAATGAGAGCCCAATTAACCAATATAACCAGTTATATTGTACTAAAGACACCTTCTAATCCTTTTCTTCAGCATCTGAAACTCCAGGCATACACTTCATCCCTTCCCTCACTATTCATACCTCTCCAAAGGAGTTAACTTACCTTTCCCAACATTTTTATGGCCTTATAAACAGAACGAACATTTGGGTATGTGTTTGCAATTTGGGACAAGCATGTCTGCCTCACATGGGAGCAGCTCAAGTAGGTATAGTAATTCTCTTATCAAGGCAAGTGCAGTAATTCATAAACACAAATCCCTTGTATTGACTCCTTTAAATGGAGCCTGGAAATCAAGTGAGCATGTGTAGCATTCCAGGGTGTAGTTGTGCTGGAGACAACTCAGCTGCACAGCCTTTACAAAATGCGTTTCAAAACAGAACCTTTCGACATTGTTTCTTAACAGGAGATTCCTGGGTAGGAATCTCTTTGGGAAGCTGACTAGCTAGTCATGAAAACTCGGGAAGAAAATCACAGTTTCCCATTCCCTGAGAGCTCCGTGGAACCCTGCCATACATCCTGCACCCAAACTTGGGGAACTTGAGGGTACATAGGAGAACCTTCATCCAACAACAGATGGGAACAGAGGCAACGACCCACATCAGAGCACTGGACTGAGCTCCCAAAATCCAGTTGAAGAGTGGAAGGAGTGAGAATATGAGCAAGGAATCCAAGACCATGAGGGGTTCATCTACTGAGACAGTTTGCTTGAACTCACCAACTCCAACTGGACTGGAAGTCAACTCTGAAGGGAATTGACACTTGGGGCAGACTGGGAGGCCACTGATAGTAACACTGGGATTTGTCTCTATGGCACGTACTGGCTTCTTGGGATCCTATTCTCTTCAGATGTAAGCCTTGTTCAATCTAGATGTAGTATGGAGGGCCTTGGACTTTCCACAGGGTGGGGTGCATGGCTCTCTCTTAAGATTGGAGGGAGGTGGGGTGGGAGGGTCTACGGAGGGGGTGGGAGGGGAGTGGGAGGAGGGGAGGGAGTAGGAATTTGGATTGGTATTTTTTAAGTAATAAAATAATAATAATAATAATCATAGAAAATCACAGTTTCCAACTCTACTCCTACCTTAGTGATGGAGCCGCCGCATGGTATCAGCATCATCCCCTAAGGTCCTTGAGGCTCCACCTTCTTCTTGTCCAGATCTTGGAGCTGGGAGGCCTGGCTTTCCAGTGAAGGCGACCGTTTCCCAATCATGGTACCTGGAGAAATCACTAGCCTCCTTGAGATCCCATTCCCTCACCTGGGAACGGGAATGATGGCGGCAGCCCTATGATTTTCCATGTTGCTATGTAAATAGAATGCAATCATTTTTGTGTAGGAGCCTTTTGTATAGCATGGAAGCTCTCCAGGTGTAGATAGCTGACGACAGCTGGAGTCACAGCACTGTAAGGCCCCCTGGTCATAGCTCTGACTCACACTGCAGCGCCAACCTCATAAGATGTGCTTATCATGTACACTGGCCAGCGCTGAGAAGGAAAATCAAGACTGAAAAGCTGAGTTGCTGGTTGTGGTCTTATTGGTCTAACTTCCCACACCCCACCCTATTTAGTCTCCTAATTCTGTTCAGGAATTCTCCACTCACACCATATAATGTGGTTGGGCTTTCATACATGGTGTCTCACCTACTCCTGCAAACAGAGTGAGTAGGAGACCCAGGTGAGCCAATCACACTATTCTGTTCTTTGGTCTAAGGGCTGGGTATTAACCCAAGCATAGCCATTTAGATTTTTTTTAATGATTTATGTGTAAGTGTGAGTAGAAAGAAGTCCCATTTTCAATATATTGCTAAACTGAGAGGGTGTGATTGGCTTGTCACTTGAACAAAACCTGGTTGGGAATGCTGTTGTGGAATATTATTTTAAGATGTGTTACATTCATTTATGCTGTGGAATATTTGTTTAATGATGCAAAGGTGGGCCACATTCTTAATTTTGCATTTATTTAACTCTGTGAAGCTGTGTTACATCATACAGTTTTGCATCATAAAACGTCTGATAGGTCTAATGAAGAGCTGAACGGCCAACAGCCAGGCAGAAGAAAAACCAACAGCTAGGTGGGACTGGCAGGCAGAGAGTATAAACAGGAGGAGAAATCTGGGAAGAGAGATCTGGGAGTGAAGAAGATGGAGAGGAGGATTCCAGGGGCAGCCAACCAGCTACGCAGCAAGTCATGGAGACAGAAGTAAAGGAAAGGCATGCAGAAAGACAAAAGCCCAGAGGAAAAAGGCAGACAGAATGATGTAAGAAAAGCTGGATAGAAATAAACCAAGCTAAGAATAAGCCCCAGTATGGATGATTATTTGGAAGCTGGATGATGGACACCCCCCCCAAAGAGAAAAGAGTAAAAACAAAACTACAGAATGCCACCAAGCAAAGGCACGCCAAGGAAGGAGACAGTCATTTAGAACACACGTGTGCTCGGGGACACTAGTTCAGTCCTTTGACATCATTTATGTTCCTGGATAAGCTGTGCTTTAACTCCCGGTTCTCATAAGAATCAATGAATTCCCCTCTACTTAAGGTGACTTCAGTTAAATATCTGTTCCTCCCAATAGTGAAAGGCTTAACTAACACTGTCACAAATCAGTGAACAACAGATAAGACTTACCAGCTTGCTTTAGGGAGAAAGCAAGCCATAGAACCCCAACTTCTGACTGGAGGAGACAGCTTTCTGAATGGCTTCCCAATTCCTATGAAGCAGAAAGAAAAGACGATTTGAAATCAGCCTGTTTTTCAAAGGCTATAATATAATAGACCTCCTCATTTGCTGGAGTTTCATTAGCAGCTGGAGATCGGCAGGATATGATGGTAAACACTTTTAATCCCTGCACTAGAGAGGTAGAGGCAGACAGATCTCTGTGAGTTCAAGGGTAACCTGATCTACACAGTAAGTACCAGTTCAACCAAGGCTTCACAGTGAGACCCTGTCAGAAACAAACACACACACACACACACACACACACACACACACACACATCCTGAGATGCATTCTTCCAGTCTGCTTCTTCTACTTAATCCCTATTGCCAACTACTAACCCTTCTTATATGAGTGCTTTCATTTGGGTCCTCTCTTCTGCTCCCACCCCATCAGAAGTCTCTTCACATCCTCTTGCATCAGGATTCTGAATAGGATTCAGCACTGTTCCATCTGCAGAATAGAAACTCTTTAAATACAAGGTCAGAAATCCCGAATACTTAGTCCCCTACTTGGTTATGCCAGCTTGTTGCTGTGGTAAAACACCTGAGAAAAGTGCCCAAAGGGTTTTCCTTTGGGGATGGGGGTCTATAGTTTCAGATGTGCCAATGCATTGTCAGCTGGCAACCGTGAGTGCATGTGATGAAACAAAGACATTATGGCAAAAGGGCAGGGTGGAGGGAAGCTGTTTGCCTTCTGAAAGTCAGAAAGCAGATAGAGATGAACCATTTTTGGCATAAGAGAGCACCCTCAAGACAGCCTCAGTGACTCATTTTCTTAACCAGTTCTACCTCCCAAGCCCCTGTTTAGCCATGAACTTAATTAAGGATTAACTCACTAGCCAATGCTAACACCCCTGCAACCCAATCCCCTCCCATTGTCACCAGCTGCAGGTGGAGCCTTCAACAGATGAGCCTTGGCGGACATCTTGTATCCATCTTGTATCCAATGAAAACCTGATCCATTGTGGGAGTTGTGCATGTGTTAAACTGTCATTGGTTGTGACATGTTACTTACTATATTGAAGGGAAAGCTAAGCACAAAGGAATCTCTCTCTCTGTGTCTCTCTCTCTCTCCCTCTCTTTCTCTCCGTGTGTGTGTGTGTGTGTGTGTGTGTGTGTTGACTCACAGATTTTTCTTGACTGGATTGGGATATGTATATACAAGAGTACATGGCTATGCCCTGCCCATGCCCAATGGCTTGGGTTTTAATACTAGCAAACTGCGTGACTTTGGGCTAAGTAATAGCTCGGTGTGCTCGACTCTTCTTATCTGTAAAGGGGAAGGCAAAACTAAAAACTCCAACATCATTAGTATGAAAATTAAATAGACTGCTCTAGTAGAGTATTGGAACAGTGCCTGGATTGTAGCAAATTCTCAACTGATGTAAGCTGGTGTTATTATGAATGACATCCAGCCTTCAGAACACTTCCAGCTCTAAGTATATACATGAATCAATCAGCAGTTCTCTACCACTCAAGATACACTTCATATTTTTTCTTTATTCTTTGGCCAAGAAATCCAGATACTGTTTCTACACACTGAACCACTGTCCTATGGAGTTGGGCAGCAAGTGGCATGCTCACATAAGGTGATCATTTTGTATGACCACCAATGGCAAGTTCCAGATGGCACCCTGAGGTGCACACCAAATGGGAGCCCTCAGGATGAAATTGGCACTGCTCATGAAGCTCCCATTAAGAATCACAGTGCTCTTTTCTTCTTCTTTCTTCTCTCTCTCTCTCTGTGTGTGTGTGTGTGTGTGTGTGTGTGTGTGTGTTTGCCAATAATCCCCTCTGGCTTTCTATTTTGTGAACATTTGCTTTGCCTTACCACGCTCCCATGGTTGATTTTAGGTCTCCATTTTTGGGCACACACTTTCCCTTTCACCCAGTCACCTTCCCCACCAGCCTTCATTTAATCTTTCCTCACATCCCTTTTGCCTGCTTGAGAAACATAGTTTGATGTGAGTGTCAAATGGATGAAAGGTTTCTCCTAGTAAGGCGAGTTTATGTGTCCTTGGGGGTCTCCCTCAAGGTACCTTCTGACCTACATGCACTCTATTCCTAGAGCTTTGAAATTTGTTCAGCTTGCTAACAAGTCGGAGAATATTTACAGAGCAGAGACGAGTCAAATGGGGAACATGAACAGATGGAGGAGAGCCAGTTGTTGCGCTTCAAGTACATTTCCCACGTTGGAATGTGTCAATGCCTGGCGGTACACACCGCCAGCAAGTCACCCACAAAGTATAAAACTGATTTCATTTACTAACAAGCGCCTTTGTTTTGCCATTACATAATCATAAATGTGCCCCAAAGAGGAGCCATTAGAATGTAAGCCAGGGCAAGCAGCCAGCCAGACGTGAGTTCTAGTCCTCTTATGGAACTGGGCCTACCATGTTCCTACAAATCCTCAGCGGCCTTTCAGACCTGGGACAGGGTCATGCTGAGAGGCCTCTCTTGTCAGATGGCTCATCTTCCCTCTAATTGTCTGGTGAGGCAGCTTCCAAGCATGTTGGGAAGGATATGTGAGGGATAATTGACATTGATGCCCTAAGGTGTCCAGACCTATCCCAACCCCTACACCATACCTATTCTAGCAAAACCACTGTTCCAAGAACAGAGCTCAGCACAGCTTGAGAAGAGCTGAAGAGGAACCCTTGCCCCATTTCCCCCTAGGCCTTGCTGTTAATCTCCACAAACTGAAAGAGCACATTGTCAGCCATCCACTTAGCAGGCTCTAAACACCTCAGTCGAATCCACACAGAGGAAGGAAATTGCTTTCAGGGGATAGATGCATCTCAAGAAAGTTGGCTACAAAATGGATTTCTATAAAAGAGAATTCCATTTCTCTTGGCTTCCATTACAAAATTGTAAAATTTGTCACACTGGAGGGAAGAATCCTCACAGGAGATTTAAAAAAATGAACATTTTGGATGAAAGGAAATTAAGAAAAAGCTATCGCATTGGCACTCTCTCCTTGGAAAACGCTGGAGACAGTTGGGAGCACAGACTTGTGGGAGCACAGACTTGACCTCTCACCTCAGTCATCTGTAGCATTGAGAAGAAATGTCAGAACTCATAGTCCTTACTAGCACCTTCTATCCCCCCTCATGTCTTGTAGGATTTCCTAATGAGTGGGAGTCCCAGGTCTGTGTTCTTGCACCTCACAGGGCTTGCCATTGCTCACCCATATTGGCCAAGGGTGGCTTTTGTCTGGAGCATGACCTGGCACTCACTCACTCACTTCTACCCCACTTCATTTCAGAGATAATGTGATGTGGCTGACAGGCTAAAATGGGATATCTGGGTTTCATTTTCCATGCATTTCAGGCCTAAGCCTATTTATTTGACCTAATTCAGTCATTTCCACATTTTAAGATCATGAGCCCTAAATACTAAATTTCAATTTTTTTTTTTTTTTTTTTGGAAGAGCATGAGAGGTCATGACGTCTATATCACACCCAATTCAGCTCCTACCATCCCCATTCCTGGAAACAGCCATTCTTACCTGGCTTGAAATGACTTCCTGAGAGGCTGCATAGAGCTTCCTTTGTGGACTGGCCCATGAGATGTCCTCACTGAAAACAAAGCCATTGAGTTTCTCAGTAGGCAAAGAAAAGTTCACATCACTGGGAAGACTCTCACCTATACCTCGGTCATTCCCCACTGCTAACAGAAAAAAGAAATTTATTTCCCCGAGACCTGAGGCATTTCCAGCTTCTCTTTCAGCTTGTCTGTGCTTGCGGCAGCAGCAGGAGTTTGCTCTCTGGACCCAACTTGATACCACTTCCCCACCTTGAGATGAAAGCTTCTCATTCTTTATCACTCACTCTCTGAATCAGTGGGATTTTCTGGAGCCAGTCCACAGGATCTCCAGCCCTCAAACTTCCTTTGTTGTCGTCTATTTCCACTTATTTCTGCTTTTTAAGTGAACAATGCTATAGAAAACCTTCTCTTGGGTCCCTAGGAGTTGACTATCGTTGTCCTTTGAGAAGGGCGAAGATGTGGTCCAGGACACTTGGCTAGCAGCTTAGCTTAGCTGACATCCTGAGCCAGACACAACTGATCTCTCCCTATACACATGGAGGTGAGGTGAGGTCAAGAGCACCTTCTGCTGCTGGTCTGCTTCAGACTTCTAGCGAACGGCACCTGTCACTTCATCCCCGGCCACCAGAACGCAAAACTGGAGGGGTGTGATTTGCTCGCTGGAGACACTGACTCCTGAATCCCAGAGGCTCTCACCACAGAGGTCTCGCATGGCTCACCTACAGCCAGGCCCTGCTGGCCAGCATTGGGGCAGCCTTGGTTTGGAGTGTGCCACTTCTGTGGAGACAGCACAGAGCAATAACCAGACTCCATGATGCTTTCCAGGCATCCACGAATGTCGGCAATGCTACCTCCACTCACATCCCACTAACTTCTCATATGGCCATTTCTGATGTCAAAGGTGTAGACATTGAGACTACTCCTGGGAGGACATGTGGTGCACATACAGCAATAATGCAATCCATCTCCATTGGTGACCTTCCAGCTTTAGGGCTGCCACTGAGGACCTAACTTGTTTATATCAAGTGTACACAAGCTATTGAGTTTCTCTGACTAGATTGTTGGAACGCTGACTTACTTCCATTTCTTCTTCTTCACGCCATACCATCCCCTTCTGCCTCCCCAGCCCTGCATTTCTCAGCACCTGAGCCCTCATTGCCAGGTTTTCCTGTGTGCTACCTGCCTGCCCTCAAAGGCTTGCTCTAATGCTGAAAGGAAGAAGTGGTGATATTCTTACAATCTTGCCAGCTTGCACGTCCTCTGCTGGGGAAGCCTCAAGGCCTCTTGGTGAAAGGGAAAACAAAGACCAAATGGTCTGGACTTCAGGGGGCACTTTACTTCTCTCTCTCTCTCTCTCTCTCTCTCTCTCTCTCTCTCTCTCTCTCTCTCTCTCCCTCTCTCCTCTTTCCCTCTGACTCTCTCTCACTCTTTCCCTCTTACTCTCTCTCTTTCCCTCTGACTCTCCCTCTCTCTCTCTCTCTCTCTCTCTCTCTCTCTCTCTCTCTCTCTCTCTCTCTCTTTCCCTCTGACTCTCTCTCTCTCCCTCTCTCCTCTTTCCCTCTGACTCTCTCTCTCACTCTTTCCCTCTTACTCTCTCTCTCTCTTTCCCTCTGACTCTCCCTCTCTCTCTCTCTCTCTCTCTCTCTCTCTCTCTCATTCCCTCTGACTCTCTCTTTCCCTCTGACTCTCTCTCTCACTCTTTCCCTCTTTCTCTCTCTCTCTCTCTCTCTCTCTCTCTCTCTCTCTCTCTCTCTCTCTCTCTCTCTCGTGTGTTCTGTACTTGTCTTTGCTTTGACCTCAGTGGGTAGGGCAGCTAGTTTCCACATGTGCTCCCTTGCATGCTCAGAAGGGTACCATTCCAATCCACTGAGCTGACTGACTCATCTCACCTTCCCCATTTCTCCTCCACACTTTCCCTTCAACCCCTAAAGTACCACTACTTCAGCATAGTTCTTAGGGCCATCCTTCTTCCCGGAGAAGCTGGTTCAGAGAACACTCTTAGATTCTGCTCCCAGTGTTGCGCTCTTCCTTAGCATTGACTGATTACTTCAGATCACTGTGTACCCCGACCCCAAGTCCCGTAAGGCCATGAATTTCAGAGGATTAGCATGGAGTTGTTGTCATACAACAACACTCCTAGATCCGCCTAATAAAAACTTACATGTTCCAGGACTTGCTCCTGTGTACTAACCGTCTTCCTCTAGTCACATAAAGAAATCCAGTCTGGACTCTTTTAAACACACCCTCTCTTAAAAGTCCGCAGCATATGACTCACAGAGTACTATAGTCATAAGGAATGTTGCCATTGGCCCAGCTCAAGAACCTACAAAAGCTCAGGTATGCACTTGTCTTGGTTTCCACCCAAAAATGTTTTGACCTTTTGACTCTCATGATGCTTGCATGCCTATCCTTGTGCCTAATCCTGCATCTTTAGGATAAAAGATGCTCACCTATAAATTGCCAGGCTCTTTCTTCTAAAAGATGGACAAAGCAAGCACTTTGAACAATGAAAAACCATGCCCTGAGAGAAGGCTATTGAGCCAGAGGTCCAGAACATTTGGAGAACTGTGAAGTGAAGACAGCAGTTGTCCAAGAAGACCAACCCATGCTCCCCATTTTATAGAAACAGAAACCCAAAGAGTTACACAAAGTATGCCGCTTGCCTTCCCATGACTGTGACAAAATACCAGAGCAAGTCCATCCAAAAGGAGGGTGTACTGTGCTTCAGCCCCCAGTTGCATGGCCTCATCACTTCGGGCCTGTGGAGATAGTGGTTCTCATGGTAAGAGCAAAGTGCAGAGGGAGCATTCAGAAAACAAAGAGAAATAGGAGAATTGCCAGGGTCCCACGTCGCCACAGGCATTTCCCCGGTGGTTCTACATATCTCCTCTGGACCCCACCTTCCAGTAGCAGGCTGGCCACCAAGCCCTTAGCATGTGACCCTTTGGAGGACATGTCAAGTCTAAACTAAAACAGGTTGCTGGTGAATGAATGATAATCTTTCTAATTGCCAAGCCCCTTTATAGCTAAGCACAGAAAAATAAAATTTAAAAAATTTAAACCTGAGGGAATAGCTATCCATAAGGAAATACCTGAGGAAATAGCTGTCCATGAGGAAATACCTGAGGGAATAGCTGTCCATGAGGAAATACCTGAGATATCCTAATTCTGAACGCTGCATGATAAACAATGGCAACTTTCCCCACTATTATGAGTTTACCTCACTTAGCTCCCACAGCAACCAGCAGAGATGACAATCAGTGCTTCTCTCCACGACCAAGCACATCCTCTGTTTGATTTTGGATGAGATCTTCCAGTAGACCAGCAGACATGCTACAACTCCAGAGACTAACCATGGCCAGACTATCTGACACTTGCTCCCTGCTGTGTCTAGAGATGTTTGTGATATACATATGCCATCTGTGGAACATATGGGGGCTTATTGTCAGGTGACATATTTGTATTATGGTGCTGATAACTTCTGTGTCTCTCTCTTTTTCTTTCTTTTTTGAATCAACATTCTGGCGAAAGATCCCAACTTGATCAGTTGATGATTATTTGTGGTTATGTTACAAGATTTCTTTTCAAGTCTATTACCAAGTTCTTTTATCGGTGTGTATGTAAAGAGACCTGCAGAAAAATGTGGGGAGGGGCAGAGCTGGAATTGGAACATTGTCCGGTGGTGAGAGCACAGAACTTGGTGTCAGACGTTTAGAGTTTAATTTCCTGCTCAGCCAGCAGCTCCTCGTGTGGTAAATAAACTGACGTCCCTGTACCTGTGGCAGACAGATTGTCTAAACTACTCCAGAACAGGGGAGATCTGTTTATTTTGCAATTAACAAAAGGTAAAGGGTCTTGTCTGGAGCTTTTAGTTGGGATTCCAGACTTGACACTCATCCCACTGACCGTACAAGCCTTTAAACAAACCCGCTACCACTGCCTTTTAAGGGCATCCTAAGACTTTTACATTTCATGCTAGCAAACACGGTCATGCTGTTGCAAAGAAGCCCGAGTACAGCTTCCGGGGAATTCGCTGGCCTGCAAGCTGTCGAGTGATGTGCTCGGAGTGAGGACAGTCAGCTTTAGCTCCCCTTTGATTTTAGTATACTTCACCAGAATGTGACTGATAACTCGGTTCTATACAAGATTCTGAGATGAAAAACACAACCTCCGAAAGCTGGAATGACTTAGGGAAGGACCTGGGACGAGTTTTCATTTCACATGCCTTTCTGTGGGTAATGTACTAAAATAAATAAAATATGACTGTATTGAATTCCCCTGACCTGAGCAAATTTGCCTTGTTAACAGAAATAACAGAAACAAAAGCAATATAGGCAATATCATCATGCAAGAGTCTTTCACAGCTCTACAGGTTTGATCTAAACAGTGGCTTTAGAACCAATTCTGAGAATATATACTTTATTTCATTTTCTGTCAATCTAAACTCAGAAGGCAGATCAACTGTAGACTCCATATTCACTTTAAATTATAGGCTTCCAATTCAAATATACTTTGATTTACGTGAATGTGATCTCCCATATTAAATCCTGAGTATGAGCCGGGCGGTGGTGGCGCACGCCTTTAATCCCAGCACTTGGGAGGCAGAGGCAGGTGGATCTCTGTGAGTTCGAGACCAGCCTGGTCTACAAGAGCTAGTTCCAGGACAGGCTCCAAGACCACAGAGAAACCCTGTCTCGAAAAACTTAAAAAAAAAAAAACCAAAACTAAATCCTGAGTATGAGCACGTTTATGTGAGAAACAAGGTGGGCTGTAATGCAAACAGGACTGCAGTATCAGCGTGTACTGGGTGAGAAGATGTTGTGCAGCTGGCTGGCTGATGCCTCCTCATGGCATGGGTATCTCTGCCCTTCTTCGGGAAAGGCAGGAAAGTGTGATTATTGGGTGCAGCAATCCTAACTCTGAGACAATTTGCCTGGTCATGGATTTTCAGGCAATTAAGGAAATGGACTTGAAAATTAACTCACAGAGATGTTGGTTGGGCTCTCAGCGGGGTCCATTGCCTCTTGTCTTTCTTGAGTATAATGTATCGTTGGTTCTTCAATGGGATCCGCACGGTTCAGTTCTCCCTTCCCAGTGGAGTCAACAAGGGTTCCCAAGAGAGAGATGGAAGGCGTGGGTCATCTATTTCTAATCAAATGAGTAATTTAGGAAAATGATTCTAAGATGAAAGAGCTAGAACAGGGGTTGGGGGGTGAGAAAAAGATTACAACTGCTCTGAGAAAGATGACTTAAGAAATTATAGTTCAGGAGATCAGAAGAATTTTCCAGAAGGCAGAATTACTTGGGCCCCCAAGGACAAGAAACAGAAGAAAGAAAAAAAAACCTAGTGATTCTTTTCTTTTTTGAGACAATCCAAAGTGTTTGGGGGCTAGAGTTATAAGAAGGTAGTTTGATCTATTTGGGGGAAACACTTGAAGTCCCCCTTTCTAATATTAATACCGTCTCTGAAAATTCCAAGAAAAGATAGTTCCTAGTATCATGAGATGGTAGGCCACTGTAATTCTGAGTTTGCTTCATGTGGCTGGTATTTGGAAAAACTAAAACAAATTACTTTGTTATGTCAACTCGTAAGGTTTTTAATGATTCACATTAGGTCGCTGGATTTATTAAAATGTCTAGTATGTAAATCTAATTCTCATTAATTCTAGAAACATTTATCAAGTGTCATCAGTCATAGTGCCTGAAACTAAGTTCAACAGTTGGATCTCTGGTGGGCAATACTCTTTATTTAATGATAGTAAAATCAAACAAAAATGATACTATATTTGACTCTTGCTATAAAAATTAATAGAATCAGAAAAAAGCTTACTATCACAAAGGCCATATAAACCATGACAACCCGTGAGGAGGGACACATTTTCTACATAAACTCATGGGTGTTTATGTGTATATAAAATACACATGTGAGTTTCTACATGTGTGTATGTGTGGAAATTAACTCAAAAATCAACACCCTTCTCCTGATTAATTGTGGTTTTTAAACGTAGATCTTGTTCCTCTAAACTGACTTTATAATCTATTGATGGGTCTCAGTTTAAACTTTGACACACAGGATTACGTCAGAAATCCGAATCGTAAAGATAGAGGTTCCTTACTTGTTTTACAGCCTTGGTGAGCAGAAAGGCCCAAGCAGGCTTCCTGCCTGAGAGTTTACCAGTCTCTGGCACATTCTCTTGTGATATTTTCTTCTTAGAATTCACTGTCTCCAGCTATGCTAATCCAGCTTTCTGCCCAGATTCTTATCTGTCCCTCTGCTAGGAAGTAATGTCCCTGACAACATTGTCTCTAGGCTACTTCCAGATGTTTCTCTACCCCTGCAGAGTTTGGCATATAATACATGCTCAATAAATGTATGTTTTTAATGGGTGAAACCTCTAAACTGGACCCTGCTTCCACTGAGTGTAGATTCAGTTAAGGGGTGTTGGGGAGCCATTGCTGAAGGGTGCCTTTTAGAGTGAGGAGACAGAATTCTAAGAAAGGATTTGACCCAAGTTACCACGAAGCCAGAAGCAGACACTAGGCGATTGGGTTCTGGGTGCCCCATGATCTATGTTTTCACGGTGCTAACCTAA
This sequence comes from Chionomys nivalis, assembly GCF_950005125.1. Taxonomy (NCBI): domain Eukaryota; kingdom Metazoa; phylum Chordata; class Mammalia; order Rodentia; family Cricetidae; genus Chionomys; species Chionomys nivalis. The sequence goes on along the minus strand of NC_080087.1, from coordinate 133,814,908 downwards.
ACATAACGTGACTAGACGGGGCATCTAGAATACTCCTTTACCCTAAATATCACTGGCCCTATTGTCGGGGGGGGGGGAGGGGCTGGGGCTCCATGTGGCAGAGGCCACGTTATTTTCGCCAAGATACTCCATTTCCATCAGCCACAGCCAAAGGGAAACATACTTCCAGTTGTGCTGCTGCAAAGACAAAATGACACTGACTTCTGCATTATGATGAAATGAATGGGAGATCAAATATGTTTCATGTTTGCAACCAGCATCCTCGCCAGAGTCGAAAAGAGAGACATAAAAATTAAGTCAACTTGTAATTAAGCGGGGACCTCGTTTAAGGGGTTTTTTTTGTTATTGTTGTTTGGCCAAATATGAATTGGAAAATTTCTTAGGAATTAAACTCTCAAGAATGTATGGGACACCAAATAAGGGAATCTACAGAAAGGTTGGAGAGAATTTCTCATCCCACGTTCCAGCGGAAGCTCGGAATTCCGCAAAATGACCAGTTCCCAAAAGCTGAGTCCCACCATGTTGAGGTGGTTGAGAACCAAGACGGTGCCCAGAGAGGGTGTTTGTTCTGGTTTTGAAGAACAGCGCTAGGTGGAAAGTTCAGCCTAGCGTGGAGCCGTGACCTTTCTGGATCATGTGTAGCAAACCCTAGGCAGAGGCAGCCCAAGCATTGCTGGCTTTATCTGGGTCCTCTAGACAGGAGCTTCCTAGAGTTTTTGTCTCTTTTAAAGTTGGGGTCGGGACATTTGGATTAAAGACACAAAAACATTAACTAAAGTGATAGAATTCATTGGGCTCTAGAAGCAAGTCTCCGTTTACCCCGTCACCCCTGCATTCCATTCCACAATGCAAAACATCAGGGAACAGAACTCCCATGAGGGTTTGTTTCTGTTTAATGTACCCGGAGGTGGGGGTTGGGACTCCGGAACATTAAAGCACAAGCTAAGAGCGTTAATGAAGTTAACCTGGCAAAGCCAGGGAGGTTTGCCCGAAGTGTACCTGAAAGCGCTTTGATTATGGCATCAGCTTCAAAAGAAACCGTTCCGGTGTCTGAGCTCGGCCGCACTGAGAAACAGAATTACACCTTCACATTCAGGCTAATTCCATGGCCTTGCTGAGGGCGGAAAGCATTCTAGAGAAGTAAGGGAGGGTGATGCTCCTTTCCCCCTGACCCCTCCACATCACAAACCCAAAGGACAGAAGATGCTTAGAAGTTCTAAGAATGTAAGGTCTTAACAAATGCCTTCAGGTTCAGAAAGAGATGAGGCCCTGCTTTCTGCTAACAGTAAACTGGTTCAGGTTACACAGATTTGTTTTAAACACCACACACCACACACACACACACACACACACCGCACACATCCATCGTGCACACCACACACACACCGCACACACCCATCATGCAAACCACACACACACACATCGCACACACCCATCATGCACACCATACACACACACACTCTGCACACATCCATCATGCACACCACACACACACACATCGCACACACCCATCATGCAAACCACACACACCCCACACACATCCATCATGCACACCACACACACCCATCATCCACACCACACACATACACACACACCCCGCACATATCCATCATGCACACCAGACACATACACACACACCCCGCACACATCCATCATGCACACCACACACATACACACACCCCCAGCACACATACATCATGCACACCACACACATACACACACACCCCACACACATCCATCATGCACACCACACACATACACACACACCCCGCACACATCCATCTTGCACACCACACACATACACACACACCCCGCACACATCCATCATGCACACCACACACACACACCCTGCACACATCCATCATGCACACCACACATATACACACACACACCCCGCACACATCCATCATGCACACCACACACACACACCACGCACACATCCATCATGCACACCACACACACATACACACCCCCAACACACATCCATCATGCACACCACACACATACACACACCCCCAGCACACATACATCATGCACACCACACACATACACACACACCCCGCACACATCCATCATGCACACCACACACATACACACACATCCCGCACACATCCATCTTGCACACCACACACATACACCCCCCCGCACACATCCATCATGCACACCACACCACACACACACACACACTGCACACAGCCATTATGCACACACCACACACACACACTCTGCACACATCCATCATGCACACCACACACACCCATCATGCACACCACACACACACCCTGCAAACATCCATCATGCACACCACACACACACACCCGCACACATCCATCATGCACACCACACACATACACACACACACACACCGCACACATCCATCATGCACACCACAAACACACACCCCGCACACATCCATCATGCACACCACACACATACACACACACACACCCTGCACACATCCATCATGCACACCACACACACACCCTTCATGCACACCACACACACACACGCACACACCGCACACAGTCATTATGCACACACCACACACACACACCACACACACTCACACGCACACACTTCCTTTTGCTTTTTAAGGCTAATACCTCATCTCCTGTTTCCTTTGATTTTGTGATGCTTCCGCTAATTTTCTCCTTTTTTCCTTTCTTCGGTAGCTGATTTCTGTCCTTAGCATTCCTTCCTTTTCCTTTTGCACCCTAAAGATTTTAGCGCGTCACTTTTCCTTGAGGTTTTCTTTTTTGGTCACAGCTGCCCCCTAATGGTTTTCAAGCCCATTACTGCTGTGTGAGGATGAGAGGGAAAGAGCTGGAGGGGGGAACTGGGGAAAACATCTGCAATGCCTTTACTTTCCACTTGGAATATCCTCTCAATAACCATGGAACGGTTCCAGCAACTTAGAGCAATGGACAAAATGGGGAGGGTGACGTTTTTATTAATTATCTTTTTATGCTATTTGGATTTATTTAAGAATGTGTATGTAAAATGTACTTTTTTTTTTGCAAATTTAGAAACAAAATAGAATCATAGTATAGAATAAGTAACTGAAAAGAGGTTGCCTCTGTCTATGCTTCCCTGATTCTTGCAGAAAGCCAGCCTGTTCCAAGCCCCTTCCTGGTCAGTGCGCTCACCCAATCCTAAGGGTTGATTGGCAATTGGGTAAACTGTGTAGGAATAGATATGAAGGAGGAGAGTGAGAACTAACGACTACGGTGGGTGTGGAATAACCCACCCTGGAGTACCCTCAGTAGCAAAAGGTCAGCTCCCTGGCTCCTGCCTTTCCATCCAGACTCCCATGCTCAAATTAGCAGCTCTTGCCACCATGATGGAATGTGTAGATGCTTAATTAAGGCACCGGAAATCACGGGTTACACATTTGAAAACAGCAATACTAAACAACAACGACAACAAACTCCTTTACAGTTCTGTGGGGGATCGATAGGGTGCGCCTGCACGCCAGCAAGAGAAAGGCAAAGCGCTCTCAGGGAGGCAGGCGTCAAACTCCCAGAGAAAAATAGCCCGCGGGTTTAATAAGAGAAGGAGAACTTTCAACTCCGAACAAGGTTACCGAAATATGTGTGTGTGTGTCTATGTGTGTGTATGAAATAAATGTGTGTATGTATGTATGTAAGTGTGCATGTATGTATTTGAGATTGTAACCTTAACATCTCCAATCATATACACACTGTGAAATTGCAAGCACATTCAACTTTATAATGCTTGCATAATGCCCCAGTTCATACATTTCAGTATTAGGGACAAATAGTAACTTATGGAGTTTCCCCAGGATTCTGCTGCCCTACCTGCTTCCTACAGTGTCTCCATGGGCTGGAGTTCCAGTGAGGAAGTCACAGAGTACTGGGATAACCCTGATTTCTTATGAATGTTCTAGAAAACTGATCTAAGAAAGCTGAACAAAAGCACATATTACATAATATGAGCCGCGCCTTCTCTGGTCAAATAGACCCCTCCTTGCATTTTCAACCCATGCCTTGGCAGCTGAACTTCCACAGGTGCTGAGATTCCCCATCAAAGGCTGCTCTGTCCACACGGTAGGTGGTAGACACAAATGTAGATTCGCAGGATGGAATACAACCTACGATTGACCTAGTCCCTTGGTCACACTAGCTGCAGTTGACCTAGTCCCTTGGTCACACTAGCCGCAGTTGACTTAGTCCCTTGGTCACACTAGCCGCGGTTGACCTAGTCCCTTGGTCACACTAGCCGCGGTTGACCTAGTCCCTTGGTCACACTAGCCGCGGTTGACCTAGTCCCTTGGTCACACTAGCCGCGGTTGACCTAGTCCCTTGGTCACACTAGCCGCGGTTGACCTAGTCCCTTGGTCACACTAGCCGCGGTTGACCTAGTCCCTTGGTCACACTAGCCGCGGTTGACCTAGTCCCTTGGTCACACTAGCCGCGGTTGACCTAGTCCCTTGGTCACACTAGCCGCGGTTGACCTAGTCCCTTGGTCACACTAGCCGCGGTTGACCTAGTCCCTTGGTCACACTAGCCGCGGTTGACCTAGTCCCTTGGTCACACTAGCCGCGGTTGACCTAGTCCCTTGGTCACACTAGCCGCGGTTGACCTAGTCCCTTGGTCACACTAGCCGCGGTTGACCTAGTCCCTTGGTCACACTAGCCGCGGTTGACCTAGTCCCTTGGTCACACTAGCCGCGGTTGACCTAGTCCCTTGGTCACACTAGCCGCGGTTGACCTAGTCCCTTGGTCACACTAGCCGCGGTTGACCTAGTCCCTTGGTCACACTAGCCGCGGTTGACCTAGTCCCTTGGTCACACTAGCCGCGGTTGACCTAGTCCCTTGGTCACACTAGCCGCGGTTGACCTAGTCCCTTGGTCACACTAGCCGCGGTTGACCTAGTCCCTTGGTCACACTAGCCGCGGTTGACCTAGTCCCTTGGTCACACTAGCCGCGGTTGACCTAGTCCCTTGGTCACACTAGCCGCGGTTGACCTAGTCCCTTGGTCACACTAGCCGCGGTTGACCTAGTCCCTTGGTCACACTAGCTACGGTTGACCTAGTCCCTTGGTCACACTAGCTGCGGTTGACCTAGTCCCTTGGTCACACTAGCTACAGTTGACCTAGTCCCTTGGTCACACTAGCTGCAGTTCGTATACAGAAGAGCCGAATAGTGTGTGACAAAACACACTGGGAAGAGGAAACACACAGGTATACTTACCCACGACAGGGACCCCACAGTAGATAAGGATACAAAGTAAGGACACCAACCAAGTTTATCTTGGTGAACCAATGAGTTTTAGCAGGTTTTCTTACGGGAGTATTGGTGAGGGCTTACTTACAGGACCAGAAATGACTCAGACAGCTGTGGCATCAAAGCTCACTCCAGCATGTGACAGCTCACAAAACTGGGAACCCGGAGCTCATTGCGCAGCCTGCAGGCTGTTCAACAGGTTGGCAAGGGGCTTTTCCAAGTGGCTCTGGCCTAAACCTCTTCCAGGAACACTGTCTGATTTTGGAGTCTTCACTGCAGCTCAGCTTCCTGCTGTCTTAGAAGGCCTCTCCCAGGGTCCTTTTGTTTACTCTGGCAGGGAGAATCCTAGCAAATCTGGTCAGTTTCAGGGGCTTCCGGAAGCTGTTTTGAGTTGTTCCCTTCTGGTTTAAAGAACTTCCCAGCCAGCACGATTTGATCTCAGAGGGAACCATTACACAACACAGATGAAAAGCACAGGTTCTCCAGTATGGTGGGGAGTTGCTTTGGAAAAATCCTCCTTTAAAGGACAGGGTAGGTGGGCTGGGCCTTTTTGATGTTCCAAAGCTCCAAATGTACATAAATTATCATAGCAGAGGGAAACTTGCATTTTGAGGAAGCTAAGGAGAGGGGAGGAAGCAGGCTGGCTTCAAGAACTCAGCTTGCCAAGGGATATTGGGATACATTTTGCATTTTGTTGTCTCTTTCTTGTTCTTGTTTTCATTTACAAAGTTCCCTCCTATCAGATTTAGGTCTATACTGAAGAAGACCCAAGATACATAAACACAACAATTAGGAACAGAGAAGATTTCAATACTTCATGAAAACCTGCAAGGATTCCGGGAACTCACCAAATACAGTATCGAAAAAGAAACAACTTGGTGGTGCTCAAAAATGTTAAGAAAGACAAATGATTGTTTTGTTTTCCAAGTAAGTGTGTTGAGTGTGTGTGTGGGGGGGGGCTCCTATCGATCAGAACCCAGAGTTCAACGTTAAACAAGAGAGAGAATACAAAATGAGCATCTATTACATTTTAACCAAAGGTTTGCTTCTGGGACAGCTGCAGCTAAACATTAACTGGGACAGAGCAGTAAATTACAGATTAAGATGCAATTATGCCTCCTATCTCCCCGTTTCAGGGTGAGAGCTTGTCGAAATGAGGGCTCCAATAAGGGAGCACCATGTGACAGGTGGTGTCTATTGTGGAAGCATGAGACTTCTGGAGCCTTTAGATGCCGCGTTCCCAGGAGGCAGAATCCATGCCTGTCTGCTTTCATGCCCCCTGCATAGTCACACATCTCTGAACAGTTAATACGATCTGATGAACACAAACCGAAAACCATACCCTGAGAGGCAGCTAGCAGCAACCAAGGGCTGTGTGGCGAGAGAGCTCCACTGATGGGCCGGCCCTACCCCAGGTCAACTTTCAGGTGGTTTCCAAGTAGTCTAGATCCATGGCTTCTCAAAGTCACAAGGAAAGCCAGGACACCCCTGCCATTCGAGCACTTCAGTGGATATGTTCTTGGTGGGGCTCTCCAGAAATCCGAAACATCAGACCCCATCTGAAAAGTGTTCAAAGAGGAAGTGTGAAGGGAATAATTCTCCAAATATCCTTCAATAGAGGATATATTGAAGGCTGTTCAGTAAATGTCATACATCAGAATTATTGTTCAGTTGGCCTATGGGTCTTGGAAACAGAATCACCTAAAATGTGTGTGGGGGAAAAATCCATATGCCCAGAAAGCCTTCCAGACTAAGGGAATCCCAGCTGCAGGAAGCTCATGCCCAAGGACCTGAAGTTTTAACACCTGCCTTCTGTGAGTCTGACGCCCCCCAGTTTGGGACTGTATGGCTGGGAATACCCTAATGTCCCTTAAGGGACAGCCGGTGGCAGCTTTCTTTAGCATCATCTTGAAATTTTCTTTGTGTTCCCCCAATCCACCCTCTCCACCAAAGGAATGTATGCTATGGCTCTCTATTATTTTCCACAATTAAGGAAAATCATATGAGCGTCCCAGGTGAGTGAGAGACGTGGTGAGGAATCCCGGCTTCACTATTAGCTGTTTGGGCCCAGTTCTGTGTTTCTGTTTACAAAACTATCCAGGACTTTTCGTAATCTAGAATCGGGGATGCGAATGCACACGGAGAACTCTGGAACCTGGTTCTTCAACCACCTCTAGTTAAAGCCATACCCAAGGCAGCAGAGATTCTACCCTAGATAAAAGCAGTGTAGACAGGCCCCAGCCAGCCACAGCCACATGGGTTCTGCTCCGGAATCCGAAGCGAAAGCAGTTCTAAGCCGTCCAGAGACCATTGAAATGTTGCTCAGAGTGGGCCAGAGGAGAGCAGCCTGATTCTTGAACTTTCCCTGCTCTGCCGAATCCCTTTGAAAAGGCAGGAACTCATCACCACGTGTAGAGGCCTTTGGTGGCATGGGCATTATTTATTGAGTGCTGCCCCCTAGAGGATTGGAAAAGACCTGGCCACTTGGAGTCCCCAGAGCGGGGAACCAAGGCTTTCTCCCTGAGGCCATCTGCAGAAAATGAGGCCTTCATTCCAGAGGGCTGCAGTGAGGTCTTACTTGAAGACACACGGAGGCTCCCAGAAAGCAAGTTAGCGCCCCCTTTAGGACACCTCTGAAAAAAACGAAGCTTCTTAATGACGGAAACATGATCCTGGAATGGAGCACTTAAAATTACTCTGACTTTTCCAAGAAGCCTGGAGAACCCTGGAAGTAGCCAGATGGGGGTCCTCAAGCCTGAGGCCCCAAGACCAGCAGTCCAGGGCTGTCGTCCTGACGGTTTCCCAACGCACTTTGGTTTTCTTTCTTTCCCGTCTTGTCCATTCCCCTTACCTACACCCTCTTTGTAGTCGGGGCTGGACTGGTTTGGTATATCTGGAGAGCAGTGCGGGCGGTGACACTAAGTAACTCTTTCCTTGCAGGCCCTCTGAGTGCAGATAGCGTTATTTGTCCTTAGATTAGAATTTTGGCAGCAGCTCAAACTGGGATCTGTGTTTGAGGTCCAAAATCCAGGCTTCCCCCTCCCTTCAACAAATAATTGGGACTAGGAGTCGTCTTTACAATTGGACTTTAAACCAGGAAAGTAAATCTGGAGCTTTTAGTGATACGGATTTTTCTCGTAAACCTAGAAAAGCAAACAGGGAAAGGGAGAAAGAAGAAAATCAAAAGGTGTGTGTGTGTGTGTGTGTGTGTGTGTGTTGCTCTCTGGCAGAACTCGGGGGGCCTCTGACACCTGCCTTTGTCTTCAGGTATCTAAGATTACTGCCCTGTGACACTCAGTCTGCGGACTCCCATTGTAAAATTCCCTCTATGGCATCACTCAACCAGTGGCAAGCCACTTCTGATTCGATTTTGTGTGGGTTTATCTCCATGTAAATAACAGTGAAGTGCGAGGTACCTGGATGTGATCAACAAAACTAATGGCAAGTCCTGATAAGGAAAGAAATCACCCAGAAGAATCCTCAAGTGCAAACCAGGGAGAAAATGGTATAGTTAGATGTGCGTGTTTTTTGACACCCAGACTTTATATTTCTTAACCTGCAGGCTACTAGGGAAGGGATGGCAATGTCAGCCAGGTGTGCCTGGTGAGGGTGACAGTCGGGGATCACCAAACCACCCTTAGAAATAAAGATGCGAGTGTTTCCCCCAACTGTTAGCTTACAAGCACACGATTAGACAGTTTTCATGCCTCCACTTAAAAATAGTTACCATAATGCTATTTTCTTTCTGTCATCACGGTGACCACATTTCCTTGGGGAAACATGAGCAGAAGTAGTTACAGTGGCATTTCCAGAGGCCTTCATCTACCTGTACTATGTGCTGAAGCTTGGGGGTGTGTTGGGGGGAACAATTTTATTGCCTGGAGAAAATTTTTATTGAATAAAATCGTTCCGCATCTTAAGATAACTACAAGTTAAGGGCGCAGGGGTAAGTAAATCCTTACCCAGGTAGCAGAGGAGTCTGTTTGGGACACAACAAAGGATCTGAGTAGTAAACACAGGAGTGTTTGGGGTTTGCTTCAGCTAGGGCTGACAGTGTGTGTCGCCTCCACGCACTGCTGCCTCTGGGACCACAAGGCTGAGCCGCGAACTGATCCCATACCCCAAACACAGTCCGCCATCCAAACTCCTCCTGTAACGCCATTGCAGGTGGCATTGTGTTGAATTCTGCATGTGTGGCATCAGAGTTTAGGAATTTAGGAGGAACAAGCATTTCCTGGGCTCTGCGGAGTTTCCCACCCGGCAGGGGTAGCGCGCCCTGAAGGGAGGGCGCTCCTTCCTCGGGGTGTGACACACCCGCAGCCCTGCACAGAGGTGCGCGGGGTGGGGAGGAGACGCGGGGTGGGAGAGGTGCGGCGGTGTGCGAAGCACCTTAACTTTGATCGCGTGGCCGCGGGGTTGTGAGCCACCACCGCCCCGCCCGATCTGGGTGCCGCGGCCCTCGGCTCTGCGCCGCGCGCCTCCGCCGCTGCCTCTTTAATCAGGAACACAGAAGGGGCGGGCCCTGAGCCGGCGCGTAATCGGATCTCTCAGCCGCGGCTCTGACATCCACATGCTGCTCGGCCTGAAAAGGCGAGGGGGGAGCGGGAGGGGAGGCAGAGGAGGCGAGCGAGGCATCAGCCCGCAGCCCGCCCCCGGCACATCCTCTGAAGAGCAGACACTCGGCCAGCCGCTGGGCGAGGTGGAGGTGAGGGCGGGCGCCAGCGAACTCGGAGAGCCGCGCGCACACTCGCGGGCGATCCCTGCCGCCGCCGCACCCGCAGCAGTACCAGCAGCACCGGCCGCCGCCGCTTCCTGCCTCGCACTCCCCTCGAGAGACTGGCCAAGCGGGTGTAGCTGCCTGGGGTGGCTCCCGCTAAGGGAACCGGGCGAGGACAAGAGCAGGCAGGCTAGCTGCCACCCACTCCGCCTGTCCAGCGGTCGGTGTCTCTGCCCGCGTGTGTGTCCCGGGTGCTGGGGGGACCTGTGTCAGTTTGCGCCACTGAGATCACACAGCTGCCTAGGCGCCGTGTAATGCACAGGGCAAGTCTTGGCTTTCATTTTTATTATATTACTATCTTACGCTTGGCTTTCGGGAAACCCTCGTGATGTTGTAGGATAAAGGAAATGACACTTTGAGGAACTGGAGAGAACATACAGGCTTCTGGGTTTGAAGAGGAAACCGGTCCCGCTTCCCCCAGCTTGCTCCCTCTTTGCTGATTTCGGGAGCTATCACCCAGTGAGGTGCGGATTCCAGCAAGAATTAAAGGTGAAGACAGACTGGCCACCAGGACCAAGGAGGGAAACGCTGATCATTAAGAGACCTTTGCAGAAGACACCACAAGGAAGAAAATTAGAGAGAGGAAAAACACAAAGACATAATTATACGAGATTCCACAAACCTGGCCACGGAGAAAGCCTCTCTTTCAAAAAATGGATATGCTCCCTCTTACCTGGGTTTTCTTAGCTCTGTACTTTTCAGGACACAAAGTGAGAAGTCAACCAGGTAAGCCCTTCAAAGTTTTTTTCTATATTTTTATGTGGTTCTGCTTTAAAGGCGACTGGTAATGCAGAGAAGCCACGCAAAACCGCTCTGGAGGAGGCTCCCTCAATGCTCAATAATTTAAAGGGAGATCTTTACACCACCAGGGCTGCAAACCTCAACTTTTCTCTCTTGCTAGGAGTGTGTGTGTGTGTGTGTGTGTGTGTGTGTGTTTTGTAACATTTTGGCGGTGTTCAGATGTCACATATGGACTGAATCAAAGGTTTAAAAATACTACAAAGCCTTTGCATTACAGTTTTGGGGATTTTTTTTTCCTGTCTTGAAGCAGAACACATCTCCCTTGAGTTTCTTCAACCTAGACAGTGAAATATAAATCATTTGCATTCCCTCCACTTAGCTACATTGAGCAATGTTGGCTGAAGGGCTTGGAGGGAAAGCGGGACTCTAGCTTTGGTTTTCAGATGTGTGGATTCTTTTCAGGATGGGTGGGTACCTCTCGGAATCAGAGGACTGAAGTTAGCTTACAGCTAAGATGGGGCTTTCCTGTGGGCAGTTGGTGGTCCCCACTCTCTCCGGAATCCATGTGTTTTCCCGGCAAGCAAATCATGTTCTTTAAAAAATTTACTAAAAGATGAAAGAAACTGCATGATCCTGGAAGGTCTCTCCTTCTTGTGAAGTGGTTAGAAACTTTTGAGTGGAATTTGTTCCCAAGCACTGCCAAAAAGGGTGTGTGGACACAGGCTGCAGAGATAAGCACAGTGGGGCCTAGGAGAGTCCAGGGCCGGCTTTTGTGGAGTGCGACAAGGGATACCTCCCTGAAAACAGGTCTCTGGTCTCAGGGAATGCGGTTCTTCCTCCCTGAAATTGCTCCGGGGGTGGGGTGGGGGATGCCTTTCTCTGCTCTGAGACAGTATCAGGAACTGACAAAACTCTTAGCAATCGAGGCTACAGGTGACTGTGGATGGGATTCCATCTACAGGGAAATGATGAGAGGAGGAAGGAGGAAAGGCAAAGACACTTGGAGAAGTGTTTTTCCTCGAGGCGCTTGGGAAGTGACAACCAGCCGCAGTGACGGAACTCACGCTCCACAGCCACCCCGCAATCCCGCACCGTGCTTAGCCGGTCCTGAGGAGAAAGTTAAATGCTTTGCCAGGCTTCTTGTCCCTTCCCCAACACACACCTACAACCACTTATGTGGGAGGTATGTGGGTTTTATTTTTGCTATCTTTTAGGTTTGTTTGTTTTGGGGGGTGCCTTTGAGACTCAAATTCAAGCCTTTGCAGTTTCTTCCCTGCGGTAATTGGTTCTACAGGCATGAGCTAAGGGATGGGTGCAGGTCCGTCCTGGGAAAATTTCTGGGCCTCGCATTCGGTCTTGCCTTAACTCTGAATTCCCAGCTTGAATTGAAATTAAATTACCTCCCACGGACCTGAATGCTGCGTAAATTATGTGTGTGTGTGTGTGTGCGTGCACACACACGCGCGCGCGCGCGCGCTCGCGCGCGCTCCTTGAGAATACCCAAGGTATATTATGTATTCAGAAGCGGACTCCGGTAGGCCCGGGTGTGCGAGTGGGAGCACACTGGCACACACACCACACAGACAACTTCGGGTTCCCTGTAATGTGCGGAGCGGAAGGGGTTGTGAGGACTCGGGGACCATCTCCTATTCCAGATGTTCTCACATCTGTCCCAGAGCGCAGCATGGAGCATGTGTACATGTGTGTGTACAATACCAGCTCGGACCCACTCCTGCTCTGCCACCTGCCTCCCGCGCTCTCTGCAGAGCCCCCTCCCATCCCAATCCCTGGTCTCGCTGCGTCATTTCCAGAGAAGCTCTAAAGCGACGAGTGCGAAGCAGGTCACCCACTAAAAGACCGTGGGCAGCCTCGGACCCGGGATGGGATCCGCCCAGAGTAGATATTATCCCGCACCCCGAAAAGGTGATCGATCACCGGTCACAGTATCAATCGAGCAACTGACTGGTACCCGGAGACCTAGCCCTGGTGGCCAAGGGCGAGGCCAAACTAGACCTCTGACTCACCCTATGTGCGCCCGCCAGGAGTTGGGTTGGTCCCCGGCACTACGGGCGGCAGCGGGAACCTATTCCGAGAAGGAAGTCAGGAAAGAAGGTGGCGAGCACACGTGGGGGCAACTGAGCAAATACCCGGGCAGTCCCTGGCAGCTGGAAGGCGAAGTGGGTACCGTGCACCCGGCTCCCAGACGCGTAGCCTCCAGCCCGCCCGGAGCTGGCGAACTCTGGGGAGCCGGGCTGGGCCGGTTCGGTGCGCCCCCTCCTGCCCCCCACGCTGCACTAGGCGCTGCAAGCTTGCCGCAGCCCCCGGAGAACTGGCTTGTAGAAGCTGAGGGTCTGAGGCCGAAAGGTCCCCGCGCTAGCCAGGCGGGGCGGCAGGAAGCCGGGGTGGGATTGCAGCACCGAGGGCGGAGAGAGCGGGAAGCAGCTAGGCAGCCTAAGCCGCAGGAATGCGCGCAACTCTCACAGCCGCACAGCCTGCGGGAGCACAGTGCGGCTAGCGCCCGCCTGAACACACGAACAGGTGAAGAGCACGCGGCGCGGGAATCCACGTGGCCGAGACGTGGGCGCCCCCCAGCGCTCCCACACACACACCCCCATCCCCCAGAGCCGTCCCTACCGCCGCATCGATTTGTTTGGGCTACGCAGCAGAAACAAAGCTGAATAATCCATAAACATTCTATTTCCAGCAAAAGCAGAACCAAGACTACAGCCTCTACTAAATTTGCCTCCAAGCCGGTCCCCTTCTCCTCCAGACTAAGGACACCCCCGGGTAGGAGCCTGCGGCATTTCCCTGATGCTGCCCAGTGCCAAAAAGTTAGGTCGTGGCTGCGGCTGTCCTCCTCCAGAGCAGGCACTGCAGTCGCCTACTGGTGAATTGTGCCCACCCCCCGCTCCTGGCTGCCCGTGTACACGTGGGGAAAAAAAAAACGGTGTTCACGACCGATGCTTTAGTTTCCCTGATTGATTTCTTTTTAATATCGACACAAGTTAATGGTGACGAGGCGCGTTATGATTAAACGGCTGCCCCCACCCTTCGCCTCGGACTGACTGGGCCCCTAGTAAGTCCCACCAGCACCTAGGCAGCATCAGAGTGGAGGATTCAAGTAAAGACTGTCCCAAGGTGGGCGTTGCGTGTGTGAGGAGGCGGAGGATTAGGCGACACTCTGGGAATCTCCGGGCTCGGGGCACTGGAATCTGCTTTCCAGATCGCTTAACCGATCCTCCCACCCTTGCCGCAGCTTCTGCGGCTCTGGCTAAATTTCTTCTGGAAGGGAAGGAAGTGGACGCAGGGTTTATTGGCCTGGACTGCCAGCTTGGCTCGCTCCCCCTGCCTCCCTTCTCTTCAGTTTCTAACAGAGAGGAGAGCCCCCTGGCGCTAGCCATTCCCCAGCAGCTCCGCTCCACGAAATTGCTGTGGTTGAATGGATCCGCTGGGGATTTAATTCTACCAGGAAATGGCTCGGTCTCTGCTTTGGGTTCTTCAGAAGGTGGCAACTCCCGGACTACGCCCCCCCGCAGCTCCGCGAGACCCATGGCTTGGGGCCAAAAGAAGCCAGACCCCATAACTATCCCCCTTTCCTTCTTACTCCAGGAGAGCTTTGATCTGTGATGGCCTTTAACACCATTGCCATGGACACGGGCTGACTCGGTCAATTCAACCTTCAGTCTGAGCTGAGTGATCAGATAAGAGGTGTAAATTGGCTGTGGGAGACAGGTCCGAGTTCAAATAAATCCACTAAGAGAAGCAATGATAGTCCAAGGGCTTGATGCGGGGTTTGATGAGTGTTTTAGACTGTCTCCCCCAGAATGTTCCATGGCCACGGATGGGTATAATCATTTACAATAAACAGTAAACTCCCGGATTGCCGACGATGACAGACAGTCTACTCCGAGCTCTGGGGACGGTCTCCTGCCCTCATTGAGTAAGTGCCCAGTCACCTTTTCCCCAGAAGCAAGCGCTGGAGGTGGTGAGACTGTAACCAGTTGCCAACTGAGTACACGGTATAAAAGCGAGGAGAGCGCCCCACGGGGCTTCAAGGCAGGCCCTTACTTGTCCAGGATGCGCCAGGTAGAGTAGTGAGGGCCCAGCAGCACCTCCAGTGTGAGGTTTTATGTCAGCCCATGGAGCCGTCAAGCATTCATGGCAAAGTGTGAGATTGGAAAGCTGTCAGGACTGGAGACTGGGCTCTCCGGAAAGGGCCCCTGTTGTCTACCAAAGGGCTCCAGCCCCCTGCTGTTCAGCGGATAGTGGGTACTCTTCTGCTTCTACCTTCTAGGTCTAGGGGAAGAGTGCAAAGACCAATTCCTAGGCAATGAGGCATGAAGGCAAGCAGCAGTAACTGGGGAGGGGGAGGCAGTGGGGGAAGAAACCGAGGTCCCAGATGTTTTTCATCTCATTCAACTCTTCATTAAAGCAATTAAAAGAGTGAACCGACCAAGTGAGGGAGATTCCAGAGCCAGGCTTAGTGATGGTTTCAGAACATGTTCCCCAAAGATCCAGTCTGGGAAGATACAGAGGTGGGAGTTTGCTGTGCAGAGAGCACGAAGCATGTGACATTAAATGGATGGGGCCGAGTCACAGCCACCAAGGAGAAGGTGGCTTTGTTATCTGAACAGTTGAATTTGAGTCCTCTTGGCCTCAAGCAGGTAAGGAAAGTAACCTGGCCAGTCCTTGCTTCCTCAGGCCTCTTCTGTAAACCCCCCCCCCTTCTGATAGGAGTATTGCTCTTTCTATAGAAAGACAAATTGCAAGACTGTGAATCAAATAGAAAAGCCAGATTACCCAGAATCAAATTTACTGTTATTTTGTTTTTTGACAAGCATAACACATTCGAAATTCATTGAACAAAGGAGTACAAAAAAGTGACCTCAGAGGAGTTCATAGTAGCATGAACATATTTGAGGTATTTTCTCATTGGGCTATCATTTGCCAGATGAGGTATCCACCTTGAGTGGCAGATGTGTTTTCTGAGCCCCTGGAGTTAGCCATTGTTCTGTTCCTTCCAGGAAAGAGGACTTGCTTACTGCTAGCTTTTGAAAAGGATAATTAACCCATTTCTGGAAGACACTACAAAAGTTGTGTGTGTTCCATGCCCTCTTTCTCCCCCAACTCTGAGTTCCTACTGCATTTCCCAAGACTATCTGTCTTGTAGAGAAAGGGCCCAGCATTTAACGGTTTCATTCCCAAGCAAGGTGTAGTGGAGTTGGATTCCAGGACACACTGGCCTTCTCCTGTGGCTGGCCCAGGAGAAAGCTTCTAAAGGTCTAGGAAGCTGTCAAGTTTAGATAAGACTGAGCCCTTATCCTATGGGACCTTGGTTGTATTAATAAGGAGAAATTAATTTTTAACCACTGGGAATGTTGCCAAATTATGTGACCTTTGGCAGACCAGCTGTGCTATAAAAATAAATCCCCCATTTCTGAAAATGCTGTTTCTCTCCAGTAGAACAATAACAACGTGGCAGTTGGGACAGAGATGCGCAGGCTGGAGAAGAAAGGGGAGGAATGGGTGTTGACAAAAAAAAAAAAATAAGAAGTCTGTGATGCTATGAAACGTGACTACCAGACCTGAGCGTCCTACCACCCTCTCCCATGGGAGGACTTCCAGAATACAGGAAAGAGTACTAGCCAAACAGGGAGCCAGGGGCCTGTGCGTATGCAGGCGATGGAGAAGGTGCTAAGTGCTTCCAGCCCGCTCACACCCAGTCTTGAACACATCCCTCATTGTTCACACTGGCTGGTTACTGGCATGGGCAGAGAAAAGGGGTATTGAATGGGGCAAAACATTTATCTTTCCCTACATGCCACCAATAAGTGTCATTGGAGTTTGAGAGTGCTGGCGTTGGATCGCTTAGCTTCTCCATAATTGGTAGCCGGCACTGTATTTTAAGAACTCTGTGCCACTAGAGGAGCGCTTAATTGGTTTTTGCCTCAGTTTCCTTATCTGTGAAGGGTGTGTTTGATAACAGTGCCTACCCAGGATGCTGTACCGCATGATATCACGTAGAACGGATGCTTGATGAACCTGTTCTGCTGTCAGTCTTTGGAGACAGCTACAGTGGGGTTAGCCATCTCATGCTCACACACAGCACTCTCCAACAACTCTGGGGGGTCACTGACCCTCTGTGTGTGTGTGTGTGTGTGTGTGTGTGTATGTGTGTGTGTTGTAAGCACCAGTTTCTCTCGTTCACAACGTTCTTCACAGGCCAGTCGCTCCTGCTGGATTTCATCTCCACAAAGGGTCATCTTCTCTTTGCATTCTTTTTCTTCCGAATTCTATTTTCCATGTTCTTGCTTCAAATCTGTCTTTTTTTCGTTCTATCCCCCATCCCCACCCCTTCCATCCTTCCTGACTGGAAGTGTGCTCAGCAGGGAATGCTGTGTTTAAGGCACTGTTTCAAATTTGTAATAACTTATTCTCAGGCTTTAAGTCCCTTCAATAACTGAAGTAAAAAGAAGAAAGTCATCAGAAAAACAAAATAGCTTTTACCCAGCAAGACCCTCAATAATCCCATTTCCCTCTGGGCCTTTATAAAAGAGGCAAGATCTAATCCAGAAAAAAAAAGAGGGGATAAGTGACAATGAAAGGAAAGCTCTTCCCATCTGAGAGAGAGAGAGAGAGAGAGAGAGAGAGAGAGAGAGAGAGAGAGAGAGAGAATGTGTCTCTGGTACCCTGCTCCCAGCCCCCAAAGATGTTCTGATAAGTAGTGTTGGGTTCTGGAGAGAGCTAGTCCTCGAAGAAGATAAAAGGAATTGCAAATTACTGGACCAAACGATCATAATTGTGAGAATAAATGGAGGGAAAGTAAAGCAGATGTACCCTGAAGGCAGAGGAGGAGCCAGCGATAAAGGCACAGGCCAGATTTAGTGGTGAGAGGCCAGTTGAAGACACATCCGAGACTACCCGCAGTGGCTCACGGATGACGTTGTGGTTTCGCATCTTGCTGATACAACTGATAAACAAATATTTGGGAGTTATCTTTTCGAATGAGAAGGGACAGCTAACGATAAACAATCAGGAAAATATTGTGTTTGCTATTGCCAGATATAATGTGCGTTGCCACTGAACTTCCTCGTTACCTAAGGTTAGGGTGTCCTTAAGATGTAGTTCACATCAAGTCCTCCTTGATCTATGCCTGTATGCTATTATCCCAGATGATTAATCTGCCACTTTAAAATCTGTATTTAACAGCAGTTGATATTAGAAAAGGAAGGGTAGTGGCTGGTGTTTTATAATTTGTGGTAAAATGAATTTTTGATATCTGGTGATGCTCTATTGTGATAAAATATAGTTCTACTTCCATCTTAATCCCTTAGTTGGCAAAAGTTCATTGAATCTGACTGTTGGGAAAACTGTGGATTTGATCACATAGGGCTTGCCAAGGATGGGTGGGGAAGGAAGGATCCTTGGCTTTGGGTAGCTGGTGGCGCAGCAAAGTGGATGAGGTCATCTGAACTTTTAAGTTCCTTAGAAGATGCTCATGACTTTGGCTTTTGAGGTAGAGAAGGGAGGGGCAGTCCCTGGCACTCCTGGTGTGGAAGTGAATAAGGGTCCAATACAGGTGAGATTTCCAGCCAAAAAAGCATTCAGGGGAAGAAGCAAGTGGCAGCAGAGACATGCTCACTGTGTTTGTTTAGGGAAGCTGTAGCTTAGAATACATGGTTAGAAATGGTTGCCAATAAAGTTAGAAATGGTGGCTTGGGCTTAATTCAAGACCCAATTTGCAAGGCCAAGAGTTCAAGTTTCATGTGGTAACCAAGGGGGAGCAGTTGACATTTCAACCTAAGCTTTAGTTCATCCAAATAACTGAAAATATATTTTTATTAGCTCTCCCTCCCTTCCTTTGGTTATTGGAGATACCTCAAAATTCTTCTTCTTCTGTTTCCCTTCCCAAATGTCTGTTAAAATGGTCGGGATTTGTAATCCCAGATCTCTCATCAATGGCATCAAACCTGCATTTGCAATGAGGTCTGGAAAAGAGCAGACATAAAGACAAACTAATGATGTTAAATCTGCTGCCCTATTGGAATTGCATTTGTTTATGATATAAGGTGACATATAACAAGGTTACCATAGGTGGCATGATTCGAGGTCAGGGGAGGCAATCACGTCAAACCCACATTTTCCCGACTAAGTGCCTGGTCATTTTTAGCATCCAGATTGAAGGGGAAGAGGCGTGCCAAAGGCCCTGCTTCAGCCCTGTCTCCCAATTGTGTCCAAGGCAAGCTGAGAGTGTGGAACAAGAGGATTTGCTCTCTTTCTCCCTGCCTTCCATACACACAGGCTTGCTTCCTCTCCTGCTTCTGGCTCCGTGTCTCCCTCCCTTCCCAGATGGTCCTTTTATTCAGATTGTGAACTTTATCATGGCAAAGGTTCCAGGGGATTCTCATTTGCTGTGCCTTCAGGAGTGCATTGCTCACTGCCACCGCCCCATAAATTGAGTAGATTACACTCCCTCCTAGTTGCCTGAGGAAGTGGTCAAACGGCCGGCCACATTCCTGGGCTGATGGATTGGCTCATTTCTTCCCAGCTTAAGCCAAGACATGGATTTTATGAGACTGTTTTGTGACAGGCTGAAGTCACTTTGAATAAAGCAGCATCTCCACGAAGCTTATCCTGAGTCAGTGGGCAGAATTTGGCTAAAAGCCCAAGCAAAGGACGTAGATGATCTGGATGAAGGATTTGCTGCTGATGCTCTTGGTCTGAGTCTTTGTGCATCTCTGTTGTTGACATGCTCACACAAGGAACTGTGTCTCCGTAATATTTATAAACAAGCAACCAGAGAGCCAGTTAGGAAACTCCAGTCGACACAGTTAACATGATGAAGAGAGACAATCAACTCTCCATAATGCAGCTTAGCTATGCTCAAGTGGAGGTCCCAGCGTTTGTTTCAGCTTTACCAAGTAAATGGAGCAAAAGGTAACACCTTGTAACACCTCAAACAGTGACTTGTTGTCTTGGAAGGAAGTAACTCCTTTGATTTTGAGGTTGCTTTACAGGTTATAAGAACTTTCCCTCAACTCATGGCACAGCCTTTGAATTTTAGAAGTAGAAATAACCTTTCAGAGGAGAGTCTCAGCATGGTCCGCTCATTTACCCAAGCCCCCCCAGCTGGAGAGTGGTGAAACTAGGTTTGATTACGATTCCAGTTAACCACCCAGAAACAGCAAGTGATACGAGAAGGTTGCAACCTCCTGTTTAAGTAGGGGAAGAAGAGCTATGAGTAATTAGGTGGAAACAATGTTGTGGGATTCAGGGCAGGATGGAATTATGTTGTGAGTAAAGACTGAGTTGTAAAAAGTTTCCAAGGGAAGTGATACAGTGGCCCTCAGGTAGATAGCAACCCTATATGCCTGCAAGGAATAGTTCTACACTCCCAGCAGATGCTTGAAACCATGAATAGTGTCCAGCTTAATGGACTACACCTTTTGCTATGCATATGTACTTGTGACAAAGTTTAATCTAAAAATGAAGCACAGTAAAAGATTAACAATAGCTAATAATAAAGTCTAGCAATTACAATTGCATGCCACAATAAAAGTTATGAGGATGTAGCCTACCTATCTATTATCTATCTACCTACCTACCATCATCTGTCTACATGAGGAATAGATGTCTCCAATCTGCCCTCTTGTCTCCATGCCGTGTTAAAAGCACAGAGATCCAAGCTCAGTGGGTTTCAAGCATACCCAGGAGGTCCCAGAGAACCCCATGAGAAATGGGGTAGAGCCTAGAAGCCAAAGTGACTTTCTTAGCTTTCTGGTTCCTTTCCTTGGAACAACCAAGGTGAGTTTCTTTTTCACCTCTGTTGTTCTTTGGTATTGTGGGCAGAGTTTTTATCCAAAGGGAAAGAACATGACAACTACACACCTAATACAGTCCACACCTTGAATTAAATGTATAAAGGTGAGACCCCGAAAGGCTCCACTCAAGTAAAAAATAAGCTTCTCCCCTTGTTTGGCCAATGTCAAGCGTCCACCTTCACTTTTCATGGTAAGCACACACATGCACAGACGCATACACGCTTGCACACATAGGCACGCGCACCTCACTACTCCCAGAGTCGTTCAGGTACCAAGTGTTCCTGCTCATGCTTTCAGCTCCACTAACCTGGGGGACTGACTATATGGTCTTCACCTGTGGTCACAGGACGCCGGTTGCTGAAGCCAACCATCAGAATTCGGATTATTTAAAAGTCCTCACCACAGGGGCCTGGAGAGATGACTAGTTAAGAAGACTTGGTGCTCTTACAGAGAGGGTTCAGGTTCAGTTCCCAGCACCACATGGTGACTCACAACCATCTATAGCTCCAGGAGAGTTCCGGGAGATCCAGTGCCCTCTCTGACCTCCAAGAATCCCATCTCTCTCTCTCTCTCTCTCTCTATGAGTACTATATATCATTACTATATATATGAGTACTATATATCTCTATGAGAGAGAGAGAGAGAGAGAGAGAGAGAGAGAGAGAGAGAGCCTGCATACATATAGGCAAAGCTCTTACACATATAACACATATAAAATAAATAAATCTAAAAAAAGGCAAAATTCTCCTCACAGCCTGCTCTACGTCTTATCATCAAATTCAGGCAATACCCTTTTCCTCTAAAACAACTCCAATTAAATTTCCTAGATGTCAGACTAATTTGTAGGGTTCTTCTGCCATTTTCTAATAAGTCCTAGAAATCAACTATTACCAAGGAGCTCTGTCTAGTTCAGACTCTCTAGGAGGGCCTAAGTGGAAAGGTAGGAAATTCTTTCATCTTCAGTGGTGCGGATTGTGGGGTAGAGGAGTGGGGGTCAGGTAGAGGACTGGGGTTTTAGAGGGGTGGGGGGAGGTTGGGGGAGGAGGTAGGGAGAGGTGGAAGGGAGGGGAGGTAGGGGATGGGAGTGGAGGTGAGGTAGAAGGGTGGGGGAGGTTGAGGGGAGGAGGTAGGGAGAGGTGGAAGGGGGGAGGTAGGGGATGGGTGTGGTGACAGAAAACCCATTGGCAGAGTCAGATGGTGTTTGACTAAGGTGATATGAGCAGGAACGTAGAAATTTAGAAAAAAATATATTTGACATTTTACTTTTCAAATAAAAGTGCGTAAGTATTTACTATGAGGGAAAAGTCTAAACTCTGCATTAGCTTTCCCTTTCCTAGAAGTTGTGTGGCGTAGAGGTCTTTCATGGGTCCCTCTCACGCACTGACCCCTCTCCTGCCGGGCTCACCCCTCAGGCTTCTCACCCACATGGATCTTGGCCCTTCTCTTTGGGAAATGAATTTGCCCGAGGTGAAAGGTATGCACAAAATAGTTGCAAAATGAAATATCTTGTCAACTCACCAAACAGGCTCAGTGGCTTGGTCTTCATCAGGATCTGGGTCCCTCCATGTGTGAGACTGGCCTTAAGGGGTTTGCCCTTGAGTTCAACTTTCTCTCCACTTGGTTTGATGCCTCTGAAACAAGACAGAAAGCATTTATAAAGCTCTTTCAGAGCACAATAAAGGCCTACAAAGTAATGGGCGATCTAGCTCTTCACAAGAAACTAGCTAATTCTTATTGGGACATGCAAGCCCCCCCCCAACTAGAAATAAAAAGATCAATTATCAAGAAGAGATGTAGAAGGATTTAGTGTGTTTTCTTTACAGTTTTTACTGCTGTCTTTCAAGAATTCCGTTCTCTCCAAGAAAAATAGAGACAGAAACTCTAGTATTTGTCTTTGTGGATCTACGTCTGTGCCAATGACGTGTGATATTTTATGAGTGGGTGCAAACATGTGTACAGGACTGAAGTGTGAATAACTGACATGTGTATGCAGTTGATGGGAGTATCTATGTGTGTTTCTGAGTGTGAATGCAGCCTCAGCAAGAATGCCCATTTATGAATGCATGGCTGTTGGAAAGGTCCCCAGCACACAATTAGGCAGATGCTAACAAGTCCACGGGTATTTCATTGAGTGTCTTGATTTTCTTCTGATAAAGAAATGATGAGGGGAGGGGGAAGACAGAGGAAAGCAGTAGGGTTTTCCTTTTTGCTTTCAGTTAATAAATTTCAACAGCAGGAGTGCAGAATACTGGCTACAGAGCATGGTGGAGTTAAACAAAATTCCTTTTGTGGGGCAGTAGTTACGCTGAGTACAGATAGGAAATGAAACCTTTCTGCGAGGAAGTTTTGCTCCGACTCCGTTGCCCATCTGTGTGTATGGTCTAATTACTGAAAGCTGAGGGGGAGAAAGTCTTCTTTTAAGAGTAATTGACAGAAGCAGGGGCGGGGCTTGCATAATTGGGGAAACCATAAGGTTGCTAAACGGGAGCTCTGCTCAGGTTTCCCCCGTGAGTGAGTTCCAAGACAGAAAGCATGGTTTCGGGGTGAGGCCAGTCAGTTTTCTTCCAAAATAACTGGCAGGGAGCTAGCCCAGTAAACATTCTTTCTTCTGCTCCTTTGGCGAAAGAGCTAGCGATCTAATACCTGCTTGTCTGCCTTTTCAGAGGCTTCTACCAGCCTCTTCCCCCCACAGAAGCCAAGACTAATGGGCCACCGTATGACCAGCTGGAAGATACTGGTGCCCGTGTTGGTAGAGTGCTTTGGGGCGCCTGCAAGGCCTGCAGGCATGGACTGCAGAGGCAAGGGAGGGGAGCTGGCTACATCTGGGTGGGAGGGATGGACCCCATTGTCCTCCAGGCCTGGGGAGGATGCAGGGTCATTAGGTAGAGGGTGATTCTGTAGCTGTTAGCCCGAGGAAACGGCTCACTTTTGTTTTCCACCCAGTAGGAAATGGACCTGAATCCATTAGATTCTGGGCAGTTCAACCCGGCACAGTTTGAGCCCTTGGAAACTAGATGCCAAAAAGGCTACTTGTGTGGATTTGTGCCCCACCACCATTGTGCAGCACGCCTATCATTTATGCGTTTAAAGCCTGTCAGGCTGGCAGTGTGCAGCAGAGGGCTGGAAGACGGTAATGCCAACAGACACGGTGGTTGGTAAAGTGCACCTGTAGAGTTAAAAATGCATGACCCATTCGCTCTTTGAGGGAACACAGGAGAGAGACCCCTGTCCTGGCCAGTGTCTGCTGAGATGTAATACATAATTCACGGGCCCGTGCTGCTCCATGCAGATGGCAGTATTAAATCGTGATTGATGCTCAGAGACAAACAACGTTCACCAAGGGCTCCAAGAGGCTTCGGAATATTTCTGTGTCTCTTGTGCCCTTCTGCTCTAACTGTGGTATTAAGCAAACCCCACTATTTCCCAAGAACCCCTGCTAAGGACTGCAGAAGTTCCCTCCTGGATAGATGAGAATCTTGAAATGTCATCACCTACCTTTTCTGCCTTTGAAGGTTGTCCCTTCCCTTCTGACCCTTGTTTATCGCCAGCCAGGCACTGAGGAGAGGGGGAGCCAGTTCTACCCCTGCCTCTGCCTTTCCAGAAGCACCAGCACACTCTGGTGGCCACGGAGCCAGAGGGACGGTAGGCAGAAAGCACAGAGAAAGCTAAGGCGTCTGTTCACCCAACACAAAGCACCGTTGTGGAAATGCTGAGATTGGAGCCAGCAGATTCTCTGATAGAGATTCTTCCACTGGGTGTATATTGAAATAATAAATCAAATCTGTGGGGTGTGTGGAATTCAGTGTTTGGGGAGGTCTTTAAAATAAGCTTTAATCACTCTCCAGAGCCTGTTTTGGCCCAAAGCTGAAAGTGCCGCCCTGCACCTCTTGTAATTGTTGCCAGGCTTGCTTGTGGGTTGGTACCACAAAACCACCACCGTCAGTTTCTGGAGCCTGGCTGCTGGCTGACTGTGCTGGGCTAGGAGACACCGGAGACACCGAATTAAATGAAGGATTTATGAGACAAAGATAGATATGGGAGGCTTGAAGGAAGAGAGGAAAATAGCCAAGAAAGGGAGACAGGAAAAGGCAGGGAGAGTTCTTAAGAGTACACTCGTGTTTTTACGATATCCAGCCTTGTAATTGTAATTGGAATATTTATGACCATTTTCTTGATTATGCGTGTGTGTGTGTGTGCGTGTGTGTGTGTGTGTGTGTGTGTGTGGCTGGGTGGCTACAAGGAGTGAAGAGTTGAACTAATCTCTCCCACTGAATGAATAAATAGGTTAGTCTCTCCTGGGCTACCATAAAAGGTTCGTAAAATAGCAGTGATGGTCTCCCCGGGAGGGAGGCTGCTGGAGCTTATCTCATGTTCTTCGGTGGTGCTGCTCTCTCTTCCAGACCCGCCCTGCGGAGGTCGACTGAACTCCAAGGATGCTGGCTACATCACCTCCCCAGGTTATCCCCAGGACTATCCCTCTCACCAGAACTGTGAGTGGGTTGTGTATGCCCCCGAACCCAACCAGAAGATCGTCCTCAACTTCAACCCTCACTTTGAAATCGAGAAGCATGACTGCAAGTAAGTGCAAGCCTTCTGTCTGGGGACATATACATCGGCCACTATCCTTATATTTTGTCTTTTTGTCCATGAAGGGCAATCGTGGATCCCAGCCGCAATGGGACACATAAAGATGACATTACCTTTTAGGAGAAATAGGGTGGAGTTGATTCTATGGTATTGTGAAAACTTTGTGGAATAAGGTACAGAAAACAGTGGTGCCCTGTAAGGAGAAGTTGGCAGTGGATAGAGTTTTCATGAGGGCGGGAAGTGGGCTACAAAATCCTACTTACTGGCTTTATGATTTACGTTTCCTTGGAAAGCTCCTCCATTTCAACCGTTGCCTTATTAGGGAGCCCTGCCAGCTTCCCAAATAAAATAGTAGCTGGTCCTCAATATATCCAGCATTGGGGATTGGCTTCTGAAGGGGCTGCTCGTTACTTTAAAAGAGTAAGAAATACTGACTTGATGGAGGCAGGTTTGAGACTCCAATTGATTCTTGATGTCTACGCTGCCCAGGTTACTAGGAGAGATGTGGGTATGGATTTGTTCTACAAACACAGTTCCAATTGCTTTACAAATAACTAAGCCACTTGGTCCTCACTGTGGCCCTGGGAAGTCAGTGTCAACATGATCTCTGTTTTAACACCAACACACTAAAACACAAGAGTGGTTAGGTCAGCCACTCAAGGAGACTCAGATGATCTTAGCACAGGATATCATCTTTGGAGACGCTGTGCTGCAGGGCGGGGTGGCAGAGCAAGCAGGGTAGTTGTGTGAGAACAGAGATGACAGAGTCCTCATCAAAGCTTCACCATAAAGGTGAGAGAAGGTACCGGTGACAGTTTTGGTCTTTGTACCATAAGCCCCAGTAAATGTTCTGTGTTTATGTTTTGGATAAGCATTCTAAGCATTACTGTGGCCAAGAACTTGTACGTCCTGAATAATCAATAAAGGGACAATTTGTGGGACAGGTATAAGAGAGCAGGTGACACTCCTGGCCTCCATCACAGAACAGGCTTCGGTCCAGGCCAGCACTTCCTCCTTAGGAAACGAGGCCTGTCTGTAACTAGTGCTAAACTCTAGGCCTGGCGAGCTGCTGTCCTTATTAGCCTCTCAGGACCACTTTGCACCTACAGAATGGTTTCCTTCTCACAGGACGTAGTCCCTGTCGAAAACCAAAAGTTTCCCGGATGGAGGCTGCATGTGATCAAGAGTCACAGGATGGGATGGGGTTTCCAGGCTGGCTGCCGGGATGACACAGCATGTGAATTCCCCGTTGTCTGTGTTACACAGACACGCCGGACACATTGACTCAGCATCCCTGGGCTCCCACTTCCCTAACAGTGGACTTTACAAAGCCTTGGGGTTAGTACAGTTTCTGGAAAAGGTATTTTGGGTCCGGGAACCTTTGGCTAGGCTGCAGAAGGCTGGCACCAGCTGAAGCATAGGGTACAGGCTGCCTGAGAAGGAGCGCCGAGAAATTTGACTAAGCATCTCTCTGGATGGAGGGCCAAATTTGGTCCTGCTGACACCAGCAGAATCTCTGGGGGAAATTGCTAAGAGACTATTTTATGGATATTCACGATGACAGAGGGAAAGGGCCCGGTTTTTTAAGATGGTTGGTCCCAGATGTCAAGGAGCAAAGTTCCAAATACACTGGAAAGACTGAAAAACTAAGGAAGCACACTCCAGCCCCAGGACCATCCCCCAGGGCTGGGAGAGCCTGATATGGAACCTTGGTCAGCAGAAGGGACACAAACCTCACGCTTGCCGGAGCCTGAAGAGAGGAAACAGGCAAGTTACAGGCTATCTCCCAGCTTCTCCGCCTTCCTAAGCAGCTTCCTGTTTTCCTCTGTACTCCCCATCCGTGCTGCTGGCTTCAACCTAAAAGGTCGAAGAGGTCAGAAAAAGCTCTTTCTGGAATCTTTTTCCCCAAGTGCCAAATTGTCTGCAAGGCTCCTCTAGGGTTAAGCTTCTTCCACTTAGTCTTGCTCTCGGTACCCCCCACTTCTCCAGTTCCCAATTTCTGTCTCTCTCGTTAGTTCTCATAGTTAGAAGACCATATCTGGTCTCAGTCTTTTACTCATGATCATTTGCATGCAGAATAAGGGGCTTTCCCCTCCCATTGCCTTCCTTTGCTCTCCTGGGAAAGAGCACTTCACTAAATCCCGCAATGTTGTTCTGCTCCACACTCCTTGACTCCTCCCCAAACACTGCATTTTTTTTCCTCCGAAGAGTTTCTGATAGCATTTGCTATCAGAAGATATCAAACTACAATTCTTTGCATCTTGAGGACATGTTCAACTGTCTACCTCAAAATTGAAGCAGTAGCTCCCTCGCCCAACAGAAATCTGCCTCAGTTGCCCTTCTGCAGCTGGGCAATAGCTCTTTGCAGAAAGGGGAAACGAACACCTTCATGACTGCCCACGTCTTCTCTTCTGCCTTCCATTCATGCAATTAACTACAGAAATTGCCCTTTGACCAAAGACCAGGGCCCTGCCTGACAGGAAGGATTATTCTGGTGTGTGGTACCTAAACCTTTGTCTTTCTGTAGCTTGGAGTCTTTACCCCAAAGGTCATACTGTTACTGAGCAAACCCCAGACAGATCTTTTCCTGACCACTGCTTGTTCATTTTGTTCCACCGAAGCTTGCTGTCTTCTCGGAAAATTTCGCTCACGAGCGTCAGCCGTTCTGTGCCAGTGCAATCCAAAGCCACCCTCTCTGTTAGCTTTGCCTGCCTCCTCCCTCAGGCTATCCACAGAGAGACAAACCCCGAGCACCAGCATGCTGTCCTGGGGACCTGGTAACAGCCACAGGCAGAAGCAAAGGCTGCTGTGGCATTGCCAGCTGCCTGTGTCAAGGGACAGAAAGACAGGACTCAGTGCTGTCTGGGCAAACAAGAGAGAATCCAATTCATCCCCCCTGGGAGCAGAAGATACCAGGAGGCTGCTGCCTCGGCAGACAGAGAGGCCAATTGCTTGAGTCATCAGCCAGAGGGTTCAATGTTATGGTTTGAGAAACACACACACAAGGCTGAGTATTTTTCCATTTCTAAAGTTTGAACTGTATGTATTTTTTAAAGCACTTACCAACATGCCATCCTACAAGCACCAATCTTCAAGCAGGCATGCACACACGTGCACACACACACACCATTGCAGAGGCCCAACCAGGGGTAACTAAAATCAAGAGCTAGTTCCTTGAAAGAACAAGTACTTACCAAATAGGTATCTTGAAAATATTTTTAGGAAGTTCTAAAGCCACTAGGAAGCCATGAAAGTACGTTTCTTAGCCCAGCGGCCTCACATGTAAGTCTACACAGACTCAGAACAAAATGACCTCATTCATATCAAAATGAGCATTGTTGAGGAACAGTGGTTTTCTGGGTGGAGTTCCTTGGTGAAAAGTCCCAGAATGTCTTAAATTACATGCCACACTACCCTGTTTTCTTAAATCCAACAGTTAAGAAGAGTAATTTTTCATTCTTGATAATTCAAAATAGTAATTGCTCACTTCTTCCTGAGCAATGGAGTCCAAGTAATGTCCTCTTTGGATGTGACTCACACTTAGGGATGTGAGCACTTGAATGCAGTACTGGCAGAGGCCGGGAGAGGGCACAAGACCCCATCGTGAACTCCCTAATGTTGGTGCTGTGAGCAGAGCTCATGGCCTCTTCAAGAGCAGTGTGCGCCCTTAAACCCTGAGCCACCTCTTCAGTCCACATTGGGGTTCTTGTTGAGCTTTTAAACTTTAAGTCATCAGTTTACCCCTTTCTCAAAACCATGAAAACAACTGCTTTGTTGTCTCTTGTTGATGTCATCACAGTAAGTTAACAAGCATGTTAAATGCCTTTGCACTGTCATGGAAAACTTGAGACTATTTTCTCCCGGTATTTTTCTTTTTAAACTTTTTTATTTGTTTATATTTTATGTATGAGAAGCTCTACATATGTACCCGCAGGCCAGGAGAGGGCATCAGATCCTCTTACAGATGGTCGTGAGCCACCATGTGGTTGCTGGGAACTGAACTCAGGACCTCTGGAAGATCAGCTCTGAACTGCTGAGTCATCTCTCAGCCCCTTCTCCTGGTACCCTTGCCATCAGTTCTTCTTATGAGGAGCCTTTCTCTTACAGCTTTCCTCTTCTGACTTTTATTTATTTATTTTTCCTATGTATCAAATTTGCTATAGAAATCCTTGCTGTCCGTGCTAAAAATTAGGTCCTGGGACTCAAGATTTCAACCCTAAGCCAGTGAAAATTCAAGATCAACATTTCTCATTTGCTTCTTTCGGCCAAGGTCACATCGGAGTAAAGTTGACTCCACCCTGACTGAGCACAATACAGCACCCATAGTTCTCGAGGCTTCTGCTCTCCCCAGTCTGCTACATTCTGGGTATGGGTATTTGACCTCTGGCCAAGTGTCCTAGCTAAACAAGGTGCTCCTGTGTTTACTTACCTGCTGAGGGGCCCTGTAAGTCTTAGAAGACGTGTCTGTCCCTCTCACAGTAGGAGGCTATATTTTAAAACAAATAGCAGATTCCTCGGCTACTAAATTAACAATCTGCTAAACAGAGGAAAGAAACCAGATCTCGATAATCTTGTCCCTCCCTGCTGAACAATTAGTGTTTTCCCATGCCCAGTAAACAGCCAATGCCTCCAGGAACTGAGCACAGCCTTCCCTCTGTGAGGACGCCTGAGCTCTGACTGCACACACTGTCCCTCCTTCCCTGCCCACTCTTCCCCTGGGCTCCTCTCTCCATCTTCTTGTTTTTTATTGGCCCCTACTCCAAACCGCCTTAGCTCTTGGTCTGAGTGGGCAAACTCTCCAAGGGCACGGGCCTCCTACTTCATCTCTGAACCACAACATGTAGCCATGGAGTGGTTGTGTGCCAATGTTTGATTGATTGATATTTTACCATTGATTGCACCAGGGCATAGGTAAGTGTGGTTTGAACTGTGTTGGTAGGCAGACAGGGCTGTTTTTCCATTCTCCCATCAGAGATTACAAAAAGATCATAAAATCTAGACTATAAATGTTGCTAACTACTCTAACTTGTGTCTGTCACCAACAAAATGATCCAGGCCATTCACTCTACGCCCAGAAAGTTCTGAATAACTAACTACTTAGTACCAAGCTTGAGGGCCCGTTTTTGAAATATAGAGGTTGGTATACCGTACCCTTTGACCTGGTAGACCTTGGGGTTCCAGAGTAGGAGGTAATGAGGTCATGTTGCCCCAGCTGGCATAGAACTTCTGAGCCTGGCCGTGGATTGGCACTTCACAGTCTCTGTCCCAATTAACAGTGGCAGGAAGGCACATGAAGTGGCTGCCCTCTTTCCTGCTTGCAGTGAAGAAACATAGCCTTGCAGGGCTCAGGCAAGTGGCCTTAGACCCGGCCCTCTGAAAGAGCTGGTGGGGCGGGATTTGAACCCTACTTTTCAGTCTGCATTCTTTACTCTTAGGGTGTCTGCCTTCCCTCCCCTATGCTACGTATTATGACTACGGCATGATGGGAACCTGGTACATGAGTGCACAGCGCCCAGATCCAGCCTAGGGGGGCTCCCTGGAAGAGGCATTTCCTATACTGACCCTAGAGCAGTCTTCTAGGCAAGCGGGGGAGGGTGTACGTATAATGGCCTCAGCAGAGGGTGGCACACTGAACAACCTGAAGAGGGGCAGGCGGTCGCTCTGGGAAGCACAATCATCAACATTACTGACCCCCATTTCCCTCACTATGAAGATTGTAAGGGCAGGAGAAAAGAAGGCCGCCCTTTTGACTTGTTGCCATAAACCTTCTTCCTGGCAAAAGGTGCCCGATGATGTTACTTAACTCCACTTCCTGGCCAGGCCACTTCCACCTCCTCCTCAGGAGAGAGGCCTAGGGCAGGAAGCAGGAAAAGCTGAGATTATGGGGCCTCTGTGCCCCACCCTCCCTGCTATTGTAGTGTCTCTTTTCAGACTGTGTTCCCTGTGTCCAGATGTCCTCAGTGCAATGCCTGAGAGTGTGCCTTGCTCTGGGAAAGTCCAGGTAACAAGCTGGATCAAGTCCTCATCAACTTGGTCTTACACAGACTTTCGATCTCTTTTCTTTTCTTTGAGAGAGAAACCAAATTATCCATTTGGAGATGTGGCTTCAGTAGGGGTTGCCTGAAGTCAGAACAGAGCCAGTCTCTGTGGTGCAAGAGCATGCCACATGCTGGCTCGGGAGACACCCTTGGGTTGGTTACTCATGACATTGTGACAGATTTACTGCCTACCCACCACAAAAATGTCCCCATTCTCTGAGGCTCCAGTGAGCATTAATATTTTTCTATATTGCAACAACCCTCCTAATGACAGAAACAGACCCACCTCTGGGAGCATGGTGCAATAATGGGACTAACCCCGTGAGCCAGGGCCCAGCTACCAGCTGACCCGTCCGTCCGTCACATCCTTGACCAAGGACTCCCTCTGCCCAGCAACTTCAGCTCACTCAAGAAGGGGAAAACAGCAACACACAGACTGTTCTCCTTCTCTCACCAAGGTTAAGGAGCAGTTGGGACAAGAGTTATTTTTGGCTGTTTGTTTTTAAACATTTGATGTTGCAATCCTAACTCTCTCCATGCAAGCGATCTTCACTATGGCTGTCTTTCTTAACAATGTGTTTTATCTTCTGATTGAGAAAATCACTTGAGATTTTGTCATACACGATCCCCCTTGCTCTGCCTCTCAACCTTGGCACTTTCTTGAAAGCTGGAGATCCCAGAGGAACAGCACCTCGCCCCATGTAACTCCATGTAATTCTCCTATCTAATTACAGCGCAGGCTGTCTCAAGAAATTCAGAGGGACAGGGAGCCGATAAAGGTGTGGAGGCGGTAAGGCAGGGGAGGAAGATAACACATCAAGACCTCAGACTTCTCGACAGAGGGATTTGTGCTTCCCTATGACCATGAGTCCCATAGGGGGAAAATCTGCTCTTTTTGTTTGTTTTAGAAGTAAGGAATCTAGACCTCGATGGGAGACCCTCAAGAGATAACTTAATTCCATTTTTCTAATTCTGCCTAGATAAATCACCATGCACACACAGGCCTTGTCTTGCCTTTCAGAGTAGAAAAAGAACTTCATAATCGCCCTTCATTATGAGACCTTTTGGCTCACAACCCACCCCAGTTGATTGCAGAATAAATGGCTGTATTCAATTTACATAATCAAAATTTTTTCCTAGAAGGAAAAATTCATGAAAAAAAGTTAGAGGGGTCAAAATTAAATTCTAAGAAACTAAGAAAAAGGAGAAAGAAATAGATCCAGGTTTGACTTAGGTTTGAAGGGATCCCATGATAAAAGAAAAAGCACACGATTCCTTAATGTCCTGTTTTCGTGGCTTTGTACCTGGCATCTCGGCAGTTTTCTGACTCTTTCAGCTCTGTACGTTAGAGGCCCAGACATACGGTCGTGGGGGAAGATGATCAGTAAAACGACAGCAAACACCGATGGCGTTCCCGGAGACATCAGTGTCCACGTTACCTCCCAGAGCAAGCTCTGCACCCAGCACCGGTATTAGTCCCACTGACCAGAAAGAAATACTGAGGCCTTGGGAGAGCACACCCTGTACACCCTGCGCTGCTTCTGTGTGCCTTTGTCAACGCTGGCCTGACTCCTTTAGATACTGTCCTCTTTTTATAGCCTTGCTCAGTCTCTTCCTGCTGCTTGGTCACTTGTGGATGCCGCAAGGCACTCGAGGAAAGAGAAGTCTTTCTAGAGCTTAAAGGACAAGCTGGAAACCAGATTCAGTCAATAGTCTCCATCTGCCTCCTACTCCTCTGAATTCCTACACCATACGCACCACACATCTGCACACAATATACACACACCATGTACCATACCATACGCACCACACATCTGCACACAATATACACACACCATGTACCATACCATACGCACCACACATCTGCACACAATATACACACACCATGTACCATACCATACGCACCACACATCTTACACAATATACACATACCATGTACCATACCATACGCACCACACATCTGCACACAATATACACACACCATGTACCATACCATACGCACCACACATCTGCACACAATATACACACACCATACACATACGCCACACAGGCACACACACCACACATATACGCACCATACCCATACCACACACACATACATACACCATACACACACCTCACACAGGCACACACATGCTCTCTCTCGCACTCTCTCTCTTTCTCACACACACACACCCACACACCACATACTATGCACATACACACATACACCACACATACTCACATGCACACGTACAACACACACAGCACACATACACCGTATACAACACACACCATAAACCCACCCCTGACAGGCACACCCCCACGCATAAGCACACATGCTCACCACCCTCTTTGGGTCTCCACCACCACCTTTTCTTTCCATCTGGAATCTGAAGATGTGAAGGCCAGTAATGGAGTGTCAGCGGAAGTAATTGATTCCTCACACACAGAGAATGCTCCTGACTTTAGTGTCAGTGGAGCTGAACCAGGTTCTGGGCGGGTGAGAGAGCCGTGTAAACAGTTCATGGCTGAGCTGTCAGGGCCGAGCCCAACACCGCGGAGAGTGAGTGGGAGGGGAACCCCGGAACACATAATTGTTTTATTGGGAAAGAAAGCAGTAAATAATATTTCAACCCAGGGATTGGCCGTTCAAGAGGGATGAAGACAGTAGGGACAGAAGGAAGCGCGGCCCAGGTTTGACTGGAAGAGGTTTTCTTTGTCTCAAGGTGGGAGGTTTCCTTCCTGCCCCACCCCCATTCTCCCATTATCATCATTAAAATAATTACCGTAACAATTACAGTTGATGAGCCCTCTGGTTTACGGAGCACCTTTCATCTGAAAGTTCAAAGTGATTTATCTGTGTGTCAGCCTCTGAGAACTGTAGGAGGGTGAGAAAGTATTATTATTATCATTACTATTATTACTATTACTATCATTATTATTATTATTTGGGGGGGTCTCCTCAGGAAACTGAGATCCTGCCAGATACAAGACTCTGCCCAACCTTAGAACAGCAGCTGGGTTAAGTGCTGGGAAATGAACTTCTCTTCTGGGGTCTCCACTATGACACCCTCCCAGCGGGCCTCTTATCAACATGCAGCTCAGTGCCTTCCCTATGCCATGGGATTCCCACTGGTCGCTCTAATATGGTGCCCAGACAGCCAACAGATCCATGCACAAATGACCTGTTTATAACTTTGGGATAAATACAAGTCCATTAAGTCCAACCCATACTGTTTCTTTCCATCCAGCTCGGAGACTTCCAGTAACCTGCTTCTCTTGTAGATAGAAGCTGTGTACTTTCTAGACATTTTTTTTTTTTTTTTTTTTTTTTTTGGTTTTTCGAGACAGGGTTTCTCTGTGGTTTTGGAGCCTGTCCTGGAACTAGCTCTTGTAGACCAGGCTGGTCTCGAACTCACAGAGATCTGCCTGCCTCTGCCTCCCAAGTGCTGGGATTAAAGGCGTGTGCCACCACCGCCCGGCCTCCAGACATATTCTTGATGGTTCAGTGGGACTGTCTCACAGCACCCACGGTCCAGAGTGCTGTCCATGTCCAACCAACCCTGGGCTTCAATCCAGAGGAGCAAGGCCAGGGCTGTGTCGTACATTCCTGACCAGACTGACTTTACCCAGTGCAGTCAGGACACACATCAGGGCGCAGGGTCCAAGTGGCTCTTCCCGAGGAGGAAGTAGTTCCAGATGACTGGCCACCAAGGGCTACATTCAGAATCTGCACCCTGGCGTGACGACAGCCGCTTCCTCCTGGACATTAGTGTGTGACTGTTATTTCCACACCTCTGCAACCTGAAGCGCCAAGAGAACAGGATCCCAAAGCAGGCTGGCACACCTGCCACCCGCTCCCAGAGGCCAGGGTGCCCCTGTTCTGGAATTCTTCAGAGCACATTTTTCAGACAAGTTTTAAGTCTCCCAAGTTTTGTTACACAGAGCCTAGGAGGATATTAAAATAACTGGAAACCCATCCCCAGAAAATGCAAATGAACTCTGACACGGTGATTGGTTCCCTGGTGCCTAGCTCTCTTGTTCCCAGCAGGCTTCCATTTTTCGGACAGATGGGAGGTTATGATTTCTCTCTTACAATTGGCTCCACCGGGAGGCAGAGTGAGTGAACTACTTACCCAGAGGGAGCTGTTCTCTCAGCCAAGTGAAGGGGTGCTGCCAGCACACCAGGGCCCCAGGGTGACGTGCTCTCATTTCCCCTCAATGACTACCAGTTGCCTTATGCCCCTAGTCAGTCCCAAGAGGTGATGAGGTACGAGCCCTGTGCCCATTTATGAGGTGAGGCAAACCAAGGCAGAACAACATGTTGGCCCCGGGCTAGCATGAGACAACTCAACAAGTCTTGACTCTGTCGGGTACCACTTTCAACATCAGAGCATGAGTTGTTACTGCTGCGTCTCAAAAGAAAGAAGTGACTGTGAACCGTGGGGGCTCTTCTTATCTTCTTAGTAAGTACTCTGGCATTATTATAAAATGCTAGCAAGGGATTCTTGAAGTTGACACCAAAGGACAGAGGTTCTATAGTCACAGAACAGACTAAAGGAACAGACTAAAGGAAGTCTGAGCAATCGTGCCCAAAAGAGTGAGCCTCCATCCTTCAGCTTCACCAGTTGCCTAAAAACCATCCCTTACGTAAGTGTTCCATCCCAGCAGCCTCCTGAGTGCAGAAGTCCAGCAGAGGAGTAGCTTTGTGGCCTCAGGAATGCACTTTGCTGGGAAGCCAGAGCAGAGGGAAATAGTATGCACCTACGGGGTCAGGGCAGAAGTGTTGAAGGCTTTGTTGTGCACCCTTCACTTTCTGAAAGTTATCCACAGCAAGGCTTCTCAGAGCTGCATCTGGAGCAGCCTGCTTCCTCACGTTGAGAGTGTTCTTGGCAGCCTGCAACCTGAGGAACAATGAGATTCTGCGGCCTCTACATCATCCCAGGGCTTCTGCGGAAAAACAAGCAGCAATTATAAATAGATGGTATTTGCAGTTTCCACTTTCTTGCCTTCAAGGTTTTTTAGAATAATTCCTCCAGTTTGTTTTGGGTTATTCTCTGTGCATACTTCCTTTGCTGGGTGGTCAGATTTCCTCTTTTCTAACAAGCATGGTGACCCTGGCTGGGAGGGACTGCAAACGAAAACCTGCAAACATCAGAGATTTGTGCTTTGAAGAAATGAAGGAAGAGAATGAACTGCAAACAGCTGCTGTGGAAACAGCACTGGGTCCTGATGCAAACACACAAACAATCCTAGAGTGCTGGGAAGCAGAGATGCATGAATAATGATGATGATACCAGCAGTGGTGGCCACTTCTACTCAGTGAGGATGGACTGTATGTCAACTGGGATACTGAGCTACTCGTGCGCCTCAGCTCAGTTGACTGAGGGCAGAATGGGAGCCCCATTGCTCAAAACACAGCAAAAGAGACTGGAAGTATGAACCAGTGGCAGTGGGGTGTCTTAGCATACAGGCCCTCAGGCCCTAGGTTCAACCCAGCACCATTTAAAGACAGAGAGATTTATAGATAGAAAGATAGATAGATAGATAGATAGATAGATAGATAGATAGATAGACAGACAGACAGACAGACAGACAGACAGACAGACAGACAGACAGATAGATTAAAGAACTTTCCAGACTGGAAATGTAGCCCAGTTGATAGAATGTTTGCCCAGAATACACAAATCCCTGGGTTCACTTCCCAGTGCTACATAAAGTAGACACGGTATATACCTCTCTACCAGCCCTCCACTGCTCCAATCCCCATCCCCCATCCACCACACACACACACACACACACACACACACACACACACGCTCAGGAGATAAAAGAGAGCAGGCAGGAGTTCAAGGCCATTCTCAATAACAAAGAAAGGTCAACCTAAGCTACCTACAACCCTGTTTAAAAACAAACAAAACCCAGCAAATGGGAAATAAGTAGCTTTGAACCCGTCCCTGGCAGCCTGGACCCAAATCCCAGGCTCAGAACTTCAAGACTGAAATAAATCTCCAAACTCAAGTACATGGATTTGTGCAAAAGGTAAATCTGTGGAAATCCACCCCCAAGGTTGGCAGCGCTGGGACTGTTAGCTATGCTGTAGCTAGGGTTGTTCATGGTATCTTTTCTACCTTTCGGCTGCTGTGTGTGTGTGTGTGTGTGTACACAAACGCAGCTCATCTCTCACCCACCCTTACCACCGTGTCTTGTTAACATGGTGGCTGTAATATGCTCTCTCTCAGGCATGGGGGCTTTGCTGGACCTGAGTGGGGCTGTTGTTATCTCATTTTGTAGATGAACAACTGAGACCGGGTGAAGGTGGGTGTCTTATCTCCAGCTTTGCCAGTGGCTAATCACAGACGAACTGTTCACAAAGTCCACTTCTTGTGCCTTTTCCCCAGAGTACATCATGGCTTCTTAGACATGGATCTGTGTAATAGTTATTTCACCTTGGTCTTGTCACAGATCCCGTCCCTAGAAAAATACACCTGCATGGGAAGACACAAAGCTTCAGTGTGTGATTGTAAGGGCTCCCCAGCCCATTGAAATTCCTGCATGGACCATATTGGAGATTTGTGGACTTAGAATATGTGGATGGCACTTGAAGCTCTTCTAAATACACTGCATCCTATTTTCTCACTCGCTGGGCCATATGTTTGCATTCGAGTGTACACGTGCTTATAAAAATACTGCGCTTACAGAAATTAATATGTTATTCCATCTGAACACTGGAGCTATATTTCCACCATTACCACTGGGCAAATCTTACAGCCACACATTTCAAACCTGCTCGCTGTTCTCACTGGAGACCTGTCTATTGCTGTTCTCACTGGTGACCTGTCTGTCTATCGCTGTTCTC
This sequence comes from Chionomys nivalis, assembly GCF_950005125.1. NCBI lineage: Eukaryota > Metazoa > Chordata > Mammalia > Rodentia > Cricetidae > Chionomys > Chionomys nivalis. The sequence goes on along the minus strand of NC_080087.1, from coordinate 133,776,858 downwards.
ACTGGTGACCTGTCTATCGCTGTTCTCACTGGTGACCTGTCTATTGCTGTTCTCACTGGTGACCTGTCTGTCGCTGTTCTCACTGGTGACCTGTCTGTCGCTGTTCTCACTGGGGACCTGTCTGTCGCTGTTCTCACTGGTGACCTGTCTGTCGCTGTTCTCACTGGGGACCTGTCTGTCTATTGCTGTTCTCACTGGTGACCTGTCTGTCGCTGTTCTCACTGGTGACCTGTCTGTCGCTGTTCTCACTGGGGACCTGTCTGTCGCTGTTCTCACTGGGGACCTGTCTGTCGCTGTTCTCACTGGGGACCTGTCTGTTGCTGTTCTCACTGGTGACCTGTCTATCGCTGTTCTCACTGGTGACCTGTCTGTCGCTGTTCTCACTGGGGACCTGTCTGTCGCTGTTCTCACTGGGGACCTGTCTGTCGCTGTTCTCACTGGTGACCTGTCTGTCTATCGCTGTTCTCACTGGAGACCTGTCTATCGCTGTTCTCACTGGTGACCTGTCTATCGCTGTTCTCACTGGTGACCTGTCTGTTGCTGTTCTCACTGGAGACCTGTCTATCGCTGTTCTCACTGGTGACCTGTCTGTTGCTGTTCTCACTGGGGACCTGTCTGTTGCTGTTCTCACTGGGGACCTGTCTATCATCGCTGTTCTCACTGGGGACCTGTCTGTTGCTGTTCTCACTGGTGACCTGTCTATCGCTGTTTTCACTGGTGACCTGTCTGTCGCTGTTCTCACTGGGGACCTGTCTGTTGCTGTTCTCACTGGGGACCTGTCTATTGATCGCTGTTCTCACTGGTGACCTGTCTGTCGCTGTTCTCACTGGTGACCTGTCTATTAATTTTGGCACGTCCTGCAGGCTTAGTTTAATAGGGATGGCTAAGTAAAAAGAGCAAGGTTCTGTGAAGTTGCTTTCTACTTCTGCCCACTTTATAGAAACCTAAGGATAGAAGGCTTCTCTCATGCCTTTGTGCTGCAGCAATCTGATGTATCCAGACAACGAAGCAAAGGAAAGGAAGTGAGGTCTGTGTGCCAAGGGTTCAAATCTCACCTCTGACCCTTCCTCATTTTGAGTTTGGGTTGTCAACCTGAGTATCCATTTTTGCTTCTGTAGATGAGTGGTAACCATGACCAGCCTAGTCTGTATCAAGTTAGGATTAAATGAAATAATATTTAAACTGATGGGTCTTTCCCCATAGTAACTACTCAACAAAAATATGCTGACATTCCATTGATATGCTTACTAAATGAGCAACAATAGAAAGCAGAAATTCAAGGAAATGAAATGTATTTCTTTATAAAGAGTTAGTCCTACAGCAAGGCGATTTCTCCGTATAGGCTGGAACCAAGAAGCAGGTGGCCTGGCTCTGGGCCTGTGTTGGCCAGAGACCTCGACACTGTGCCGACCCACCCGGCAGCTCCATGTGTCTCGGGCGGCTTCTTTGTTGGGAGTTTTTAGGCGCTGCAAGCGGCTGTGATGGCATTTCCTCCGATTTTCCCTGCAGGTTTTAATGTAAGGATTAATAAGACAGTGTTTGTAGCTGTCTTTGAGCTTTCTGGAAGAAAGGCACTCCGGGAGGTGGCAAATTCTCTGGCCTGGATAATCCACTCATGAAATATGGAACTTTGAAAGTGTGAGAAAAATCTCCAATCACTTTGACAGCATTTTAATTATAGTTGATTTGTTTGCCGCTAATAGTGAAAATGCTGTCAGCAGGATTTGAGATGTTTCTTCTCCACAAAATGTTATATTTCGTGTCTTTGTGGCACGAAGCAGCATTTAGGTTTCCACATACCACCAGAATAGCTCAGGAGACGCGCTGGGGTGCAAAGTCAGAAGATACAGCAGGGGCAGACCCACCACGCCCGGAGAAAGCATATTCTGATACAGCACCGACTGCAAATCCCTTCTTCAATATGTGGGATCCCTGTTTGTGTCGCGGACCCCAAAATATCCCACTGTAGCCTTCCCCTGCTTCCTCCCTTGTGCAAGAGACAGAGTTAAAGAAATAGACAAGATGCAGGTAAACCTTTCCATAAGGAGATAAGCAGAGGAAGGGTCCGCCACCTGAAAGAGAAGGGCAGGGCAGGCCTGAGAGAAGGGAATGGGCCACAGGCAGAGTAATGAGTATGGCAGACACAAGAAAAAAAGGGGCAAGGGCCCGAAGATTGGGAACACCCTCGATCTGTGTCATAAACATCAGCAGCATGAAGGGAGGAAGGACCTGCCTACCAAAGAATCCAATTTCTCTTGGTGCAGGCATACCTGTGTTCAGATCCAAATCCCGAAGTTGGGTGTGACACCCTTATAGGACCTAAGAATTCTGCCTTTGGTATACTCCATTCCCCCACAGACATCTGTGTACCCAGAAAGGCAGACAAGACCCAGGCTAGACCTTAAACGACTCTGAACAAGGGCCTTTGCCAGGGAGATCTTTGACACCCTCAGCAGTGGTCTCCAAGGGTGACAACCTGGGAGAATGAGAGATGGATGCCAGAGAACCTGTTTCCATGTTTGCCAGGGATGGGTGGGAGAGATGAAGCTGCTGTTTCCCTTCTCTCTCCCTTTTTCTCTCTCCCCTTGGACTCAGAAAATTAATTCCACTGTCTAGATTTCCATGCCACCCCCCACCCATGTGGATTTGAGGAGTCACAATGAAGACTTCGAGGCTAAAGGAGAAAGCAGAGGAGGCATTCTCTAGACAAGCCCCGCCCGTGCAGATGTCAGCAGCTGTACAGAACAAGAAAGGACTCGAGGACCATAGAGAAAGATCAAGAGTGAGGTAGAGGTGGCTACTTTGGCTCAGGGGAAGAAATAAATAACCAAAATAATAAGAGGTAGTGTTAAAGCTTCGAAAGGAATTTTTTCATTTGAGAGAGATTATGGATAATGAAATACAAACACTGTAGTTAAGATGTCTGTTAGCTGCTCGTGTTGGCTTCTGGGAGGCAGTAATGGGCTGGGTGAGAGGGCAGCTTTCAAGTCGGCCCGTTTCACTGTCCTTGGGGTGAAGCTCAAGTCTGTACCCCAGATTTCTTGCTCAAACAAACACTGGAGATTCAAGGCTGCGCACAAAGCTTGTATTTATTCCAAAGCCACAAACTTCCTGAGCCTCCTCAGAGCCCTTCACAAAAGAACCTGACAACATGGAAATTTCTGAGGAGATTTGCTCCAGCTGCAGCAAATCCCCAATAATAAAAAATTTCCCCAAATGGGTCTGTCACATGGGAGGTAAATGAGATATTCTGGATGAAGTCAGCGTGTCACTTGAAGTGTGCCCTTTATAGCAAAAGACCAGCCAGAAGGTCACATGGTTAAGTGGACTTGTCCACAGGGTGCAGCCAGGACCCTGGAGGGAGAAGAAACTTGCCTGCCGACTTGTAACTCCTGTCTCTCTCTCCTGTGTACTTGATAGAAAAATCCAGTTTCCTAAGAAGTTCAAGTTCAAGGTTATTTGCTTCACAAAGAGACTCATAGAGGAGGAGGTGGGGGGGAGATGAGGGGTTCCCTTTAATTCACAAGCACACACACACAGAGAATTAGTTACTGGCTTAGAGGAACCTTTATTCAAATTGTATGGCCTTCACTGTAGGTAGGTGTTGTTGTTGTTGTGTGTGTGTGTGTGTAAACATGGAGTTGTTGCTGGGCAAGTCTCTCTCGCGCACACACACACACACACTCACACACACACACACACAAAGCCTGAGGGAGGCCTGATCACTAAGTAAATTGAGGCAAGCTCTGAGCAATGGCTGTTGGTTGTTGGTAGCCCTGCCTCCTGGCTGATTCTGTCAATAAATGACCCCACCCACTTCTAAGGACTAGCCAGTATGGTGGCAGGGCCTCTCTGTCCTTTGTAGAAAAACCACCAACACAAAACCAGACTTTTGTTTATGTTTTTTATTCTATTTTTAAATATTATTTACTGAGTAGGCTATGTGAAATTCTATTCCTGGGTTTTGGGACATGCCACGTCTCACAAGGCCCTCATTCTGCACACCCCAACTCTGAGAGAAGGGCAATAAGGCGACAGTGGAAAAGAACCCACACCTGTGTCTGCTAACTTCGTTTCCACTTATTGGGTCTTTGAGACAGACTGTTATGTGGTCCACATTGACCTTGAACTCTGATCCTCCTGCTTCAGCCCCCAAGTGCCGGGATTTTTGACAAATTCCATTATGTTCATCCCTGCTAAATCCTAATGGCTTGTTTTTCTCAACATTTCTGCTTTAAAAACGTAAGGAATGTAGCTTTATTTTTATGTGTCTTATTAAAGAAATGTGAACTTGTAATAATTCAGATAACAGAAGGAAACAAAGAAGGCTCAATCAGCCTGTCAATGACGTGTCTCTGCCAGTATTTTAGTGTAGTTTTTCAAATGCTTTCTGCATTCTTATGCAAGAAGATAATGTGTACATTTTAAAATGGACTTTAAAAATCTGTTCTTTTTGCATTAATAGTATATAATGCAATCTTTGTATAAAAAACAACCCAGTCCTGCCATACTATTTTCTATAGCAACTGAATATTTCACCTTATAAATATAGCAGAATTAGTTTAATCTCCCTGTCTGGTTGGATTTTTCAACACAATGCTATCTATAAAGGAGTATCTTCTCATTTATAATATACTTTAAAAAATTCACGACGATGCCTATACATCCATACATGACCCTTTGATTGTTTTCTTGGCGGAAAAATGTCCTAAGGATTCTGGTTTAAAGGCTACAAATAAAGTAACTTTCGTAGCATTTGCCCCAAAAGTACTTTCCAGATGTTTAAAGCGATTTAGATCTCCACCTTCACTGTGCCAATATCCCCAAGACCTCTTTCTCTTCACACAGGCGGCGTCTATGTATAGGCCTCAACCTCTCTGCTCCTGGGCAATCGGTGGGAGAATTCGACAGACTGGTTAGCTTTCTTAAGCAGAGTGCCGGACCACACAGCCATTCTTCATGCAGATTAGGTTCAGTCAGGCAAAGCTCAGGACTGAAGGAGATGGCTCCTAATAGCTCTCTTTTACGGTTGCAGCCTTCATTTGAAAAGTATCTGCTCAGTGTGTGTGCCAGTGTCCGGGTACCTTGTGAAGCCAGAGGGCAATCTTGGGCTCCACTGTATCCAGACTTAGCTGGTTTAAGAGGCTCCTGGTCAGGTCCTCATGCTTGGACCCCAAGCACTTTTCCCTCTAAGCCGTCTCCTCAGCCCTATTCCCCCTATTTTTTTGAGGCTCAGAAAGATTCAGTTCTTCTGCTTTGAAAAAGAAGTTTTTAGTGGATATAGCTTTATTTTACAAAAGGATGGCTTATTAAAGAACTGTAATTTGGGCTAAGAAATGGAATGCAACCCCCCCATCCCCCCAAGTCTGACCCCAGGTCTGGGACCTGGCACCCAGAGAGGGAGTTCGTGAGCAGTAAGGGCTGCTTGACTTGTGTTCACACAGCTTGGTGCGCCTCTGCTCAGCTGACACCTCTGGCTTAACTAGGAGAGGAACAGCAAGGAGGGATTTTCCAGAGGGGTTGGGAATTTCCCCTAAGAGCAAACAAGTGTCTTTTCGCTTTTGTTTTGGAATTGAGGAAGCTTACTTTCAAAATCAGTACTATCTCCCACATTGAAAAAAATCCCAGATTTGAGTAGCTCCTCCACCTCACCACACCCTGGGGCCTTTGAAATCTGGCTGTCTCACCACAGCTCAGGTGGACGCCCCTACCTCACCAGCTCCACCTCTTTGGAGGAACCCAGCACCAGCCTTGCTGTGGTTGCAGGAGTCCATCCCTCCAGGGCCTCAGGAGAAACTGGCCCTGGTAACAGACTCCTTCTTCCTCCTTTACAGCCCTATTCTTTCAGAAACGGCTGAGCAACCTGAAGTATGGCCCCTGGAGGCTGAGGTTCCAACCCCTTGTGCAGGCCACCAGCTCCCACAGATCTGTGTGACAGGAGAGCTGTAGGCCACACCCCAGAAGGGCTTCATTGTCAGCATCTTTCCTTACCCACACGGAGGGAATTTCTTATGTGTTGATGGGGGGGAGGGGAAGAGGGGGAGCCGGGTTTTGAAGAAGAGTCCCACTTGGGCTGTGGGAGTTAAGTAGTAACTGGAAACGTACAAGTGCAGAGAAGCTGGAGGATCTTTGCTGGCCATGCACCCCAGCTGGAAAAATGTGTCGGTCAAGATGGGCATCGGTCTATGAACCTGGCCAAGAAAGACTGTGAGGCATCTATGTCCACACCAGGCCCATCTGACTCAGTCTGAAAGGAGCACAGGCCACTGATTGGGGAAGACCAGCCAGGCATTGTGGGTGCACAGACACAGTCGCTAGAGAGTTGCCGACTTTGGGGGAAGTTTTTATCTGAGTTAGCTCCAATCTTCTTTGAAACCATGTTGACTAGATAGTGTTGACAGGACCTTTGTAGGCATATCTCAGGGAAGGAGGTAGCCTGCAGATGGGGACACTGCCAAATAAGAACAGGAGGCGATGGCCCAGGAGAACACGAAATCAGGGCAGGGGGCAGGAGAGAAAACACCGCTGAAGCATCCCCAGGGTGCCGGTCCTGATGTGCAATTTCCATCCCATCTTCTCTCGCACGCTGGAGCAGCAGCTGTTTCCTCTGCCTGCCACACTCATCGACTCTCACGTTCAAGGCAATGACAGAGTTAAGGAGAGACAAAGATTTAGAGAGGTCACAATGGAAATAAAAGTATGTGCTGGGACAAACAATGCTTGCTCTGAGATCCTGAGAGAACGAGGCAATGCTCTTCCGTGAACAAGAGATAAGGCCTCCCACCCATGCACTCACTCGGTGTAGCTTGAAAGCAACTTCCCGCGTCTGTGTTTGCCAGTGTACCAAAGCAAGCAGCGTGCCCTTTGTGAATCACTGCAGCACCTGAGTGGCTGAAAGAATGGGGATAATGGTCCTTCCCAGATCTTCAGAATGATCTTTTTGTTCATCTGTCCCCACCTAGGTATGACTTCATTGAGATTCGGGATGGGGACAGTGAGTCAGCTGACCTCCTAGGCAAACACTGTGGGAACATCGCCCCGCCCACCATCATCTCCTCTGGCTCCGTGTTATATATCAAGTTCACGTCAGACTATGCCCGGCAGGGGGCAGGTTTCTCCCTACGCTACGAGATCTTCAAAACAGGTCAGTGGGGTCGGGAATAGAGGTCAGAGATGGGCATCTCGGGAAGGTGGGACATAGCGGGGAGACCTGGTCTGCGGACGGCATCACGTGGGAGGACTTCAGACATCTGGCTTCACTAAGTAGCCGGTGAAGAGATGTCTAAGGTGAACCTAGGAAGGTCTGACAAGAACCTGGAAATGCCTCGTATGAAAAGGCAGGTCAGGTGACTTCCAACTTGAGGGGAGAGATGAGGCACCAATCCAGAGGGTACTGGAGGCGGGGAGGGGTAAATACAAGAACATCTCTTGAAAGAATTGGATTTTTGTGTTTTTAAAATCAGGCTGTTCTTCATGGCTGAACTTGGTTGAACTTTATTCCAACTCCTTCATGGTTTAATACTGTCTTTATTTGGAGTTACATGGTGCAGGAGGACATAATCTTTTCACTGTTTAGGGTTTCTGAAGATCTCACCATGACCCCTAGAATGAGGTCAGTCATTGCTTTTAAATTATGATTCCAAGACATTCTCCTTGGCCATCCATTTACCTCCCCTATACACTGAACTCCTATTTTTTCCATATGCCAGGGAGTCTGAAGAGCTAATGAAAGATATTGGAAATCGGGGCAGAAAACATAACACTGCTTGGGGTTGACTGCTGGACCCAATCTGTCTCAAGGCCGTCCGCTATGGGCAGTCCTAACTTCTGCGGGTCGCTAGGACTGCTCTCACCTGAAGGTGCCACATTAGGCCCACTTCCCTCTCCCTTGGCTTCTGTCTCGTGTTATTTCCCACAATGGCTGAGGACGGAATGTCCTCCATTTCTGACCACTCCTTACCTCAACAGCTCTGCCCCCATCTTTGCGCATTTTCTTTCTTTAGGAGTCCAAATTGTATAACTCCTACGTGGTGTCTGAGTCCAGGTGATGTTGTCACCCTGCCACTGAGAAACCCAAGTCTGGCACCTGTTAAATTCAGTGCAAAGGGAGACATTCATCTGTATTTTTTTTCTTTTTTTTCATTAAATAGTTCTTGGAAGGAAGTGGTGCCTGTTGAAAGTACTTTTTATATCTACTCTGTCTAAATATTTGATGGACTTCTCTGCCTTCGAAGGAAGAATCAAATGAAGGGGTGTGGTTAGCAGAACTGTATTGTGCCAGGGTGGGGGCCCTACGCTATGGTCTATGATGGCCCATCTGCCATGCATTTTCATGTTTCTGGCCACAGTAAGGACTCAGGAACTGATCTGTGTGTCCTTGGCTGGGGCTGGTGTGAGCCCCCTGCATATCTGGATCCACAGCTCTTTGAGTCCCAGTGCAAGATGCAGACCAATGCACCAGCTCCAGGGAGCATTCTCTGCTGTTCTGGAAAGAAGGGATGAGAAGCTTTCCTTGTCCTTGGCTTGTGGGAAATGCAGGCATACAAATCCTCCCCACACAGGTGCTCCATCAGTATTATTGGCGATATTTAAAGGAAGATTGTACTATGACTAAATGTTATGTGAAGACACATGTCAATTGTTACTGTTCTGGAAATGCAATTGAGGAACTCTGTAACCTAACAAAAAAACAGGCCTAAGTGCTGAACCCACTACTCAGTTCTACTGCCTCAACCTCAGAAGGAAATCAGTTCACACAAGACCTTCCAGGGAGCTGGCCAAGGGAGTCAGAACAAGAGTGAGCAAGGCCCTTAAACTCATCTCTGGTCTCATGGCTCTTACCGCAGTGTTTCCCAAAGCATGAAGCCACACTCTCCAGAAAGTGACAGAAATGGAGAACGTTCACTCCATCCATCATACAGATGTGAGCATTAAGAGATAAAACACATGAGGGTAGCATGATTCAGCCTGCTGTTTAGAGGCATGCAGAAGGAGAATTTTAAATAAGGCAGCAAGTTTGTGAAGAGCCTTAAACAATTGTACCCATCAGGAAACATGGGTTGCTTGATCGTGGAGCAGTGGGGCAGCCAATTTTCAGGATTAGGATCACCCCTGGAAGAGATGCTCTAGGGACAGCCCTGCCAAAAACCACATGGCTGGGAGTGGATAAAAGGAGAGAGCCCAAGAGCCTCCTTGGGGCCATCTGGCCCATCAGCAAGGTTGGCTATTGGTATGAAGGTCAGTCCAGTAAAAATAAAACACAGGAATACACAAGGGAGCAAAGCGTCACAAGTGAGATGCTTAGGACGGTAGACGTTCTTCCAGGTAGGAGCCTTGTCTCCTGTCCCAGTTTCCAGAGCTGCAGTCCTGGGAGGAAATACACAGTTTACATCATCCACAGAACATGAAAGAAATCCAAACACACACAGCCATGTTTGCCAGTTAGATTCATAAAAAGAAAGCGGGAAACTGTAAACACAGATACACAAACAACCACACAGAAGGCCCTGGAAGCTTGGCTTTCCCCAGGCTCCGCCACAGGGTACACCGAGGGGCACACTCCTGCAGAGTTACACCGAGGGGCACAGTCCTGCAGTTACACCTACAGGCACAGTCCCGCAGAGTTACACCGAGAGGCACACTCCCGCAGAGTTACACCGAGGGGCACAGTCCCACAGAGTTACACCGAGGGGCACACTCCCGCAGAGTTACACCGAGGGGCACACTCCCGCAGAGTTACACCGAGGGGCACAGTCCGCAGAGTTACACCGAGGGGCACAGTCCGCAGAGTTACACCGAGGGGCACACTCCCGCAGAGTTACACCGAGGGGCACACTCCCGCAGAGTTACACCGAGGGGCACAGTCCCGCAGAATTACACCTAGGGGCACACTCCCACAGGGCTAAGGCAAACAGAGCACACGGCTGGAGTGGAAGGTCTTGGCTGCCCTACAGCAAGGACAAAATATTGTTGACATCACCAAACTGTCTCACCTGGAATAGGGTAAGGCAGAAAAAGATTGCAAACCTAAGCAACCCAAAGTCGCCAAATTCAAAGCAGATTAGAGAAAGAAAAACTTTAAAGGAAAGGGGCATGGGAAGCAGAATCATGTTTATTTTTCTTCTCTTTTTTTTGTGATGTTTTTAGCAGAAATTCAAGATCCACATTTCTCTCCTGTGTCAATTACTTGGTGGCATTTCTGATAGTAAAATTGTAGGACTTGCTCACAGGCAGAGGAAACTCTGAGCCCCTAAATAAAGGCCTGATTCCCTCGCCTGTGGTCAAGTCAAACTCGACTTCAGATAAGGCCATTGTATTTTTGTATCTTCGTATGTATAGGGTCCTCTTCAACTTGCAGGTTATAGACCAGACCGTCCAGGGACATGGAGTTGACATCCTGCATGCCAAAGTCTGAGCACCTGGGGTTGGCATCCTGTGTGCCAAAGTCCTTGAGAATGGAATTGGTTACTACAGCCTTCCCCCTCCCCCGCCATTTCAGTTTTGTGTTGTTTTGCAGTTTTATGAGATAGTTGTCCTAGAATTCAATATGTAACTCAGGCTTGCCTGGAACTCCTGGTAGTCCCCCTGCCTCAGTCTCCTAGATTACAGTGGGTGATGACAGGTATAAACCACTTCCAAACCTCTAGCTTGTATGAGTAATCTCAATAGTGAATTGACAGGAATATTTGTCAACTGGTATTTTAATTTTTTTGTCCTTTTAACCTGATGCAGAAATGGGTTGTGGATCAGTCGAATTCTAGAAGATGCAAATTTTGTGTCTGTTTCCAGGATCCCTTTATTCAGTTGTCATTCTGGTGCTTGGACCATTGCAGTAGAGGAGACAAATACATAATTTTAATAGGTACCAGATTTTTCTGCTTGCAAAGGATAAAACAGTAATGCTTTCTCACCTCCTTCAAAATAAGCCAGAGAATGTACTCATTTCTAACCATTTATCAGACGTACACGTTGTTGGTTTCTTTGTTTGTTTGTTTGGCTGTAAGTACTTAAAGCTGAAAAATTCCTTTCGGTTTCATGCAAGACCTGGGGATCCTGAAACTGAATAGTTTAGGATCTCATGTTCTCTGGGGCCCATCTTGGGCTCTAAATGTCCATTGTTGAAACACTTGTCCCCCTGGATGAGAAGGATCAAAGATACTACCGTAATTCCCCACTCCCAGGGTGACAATGGTGCCCACTCTAGGAAGGGGCTCTCAAGAGGCCTCGGCTGACTCCCAAGTCCCTTGTGAATAGAGAATTGATTTCCAGCCAGCGCCCCGAGAGGCTCCCTGAGAACCCCGTGAAGAAGCCTGCTTAGCATCCTTAAACTCTAACCTTTTCAAAATTCTTCTTGGCCCCCTGAAGACAGAGGGCCAGCTGGCCTGGCTTTCCCAAATTGCATCACCCCAGGCCACTGAGGAAGCCCTCAGGAGTTGGAGGCCTGATGGTAAACAAAGCTGAGGGGGGAGGGGAGGCCACCCCAGCTCCTCCCGTCCAACCCTGTTGCCCACCGGCAGCTCCAGCCCTGCCCTGCTGCAGCTGGATCAGGGAGTGAAGTGCAAAGCCTCTGAGATGTGGTACCCAGACCTCCAAATAAGGCAGGGAAATTTGCTCTTGCTTCTGGTCCTCATTCTACGCACAACCCAGCCCCAAGGGGAAGCACTGCCAGCAGTGAGAAGATCTCCGATGGGTAGGTGGAGATTCTGGAATTTTCTTTGTCGCCTGAGCTACAGGAAGTTACGAGCCTACCCCAAATGTACGCATACTTATTTGCATGGTACCTTTTCCAAATCACATTTTTGTAGCTATCGATCGGGAGACTTGCAGAGGGCACTGCTATGGGAGCCGCAGATAAAGATATCGCTGCAGGCTAAGAACGGCATATTGACATCCCATAGTTCTATATCAGTGTGATCCCCAGAGGACACTTCTTGCCAGTAAACACCTGGTTTATTGAGGATTTCTGTGTTGGTGGTGGTGTTTTTCTTCATGCTTAAGAGTGTCTATTATCCCCTTCATAAATCCTGCTTCCTTTTCTTATTTTAGAATCCAAATGCGGTGAGGGAAATCTATTGTAATTACCAGCATTTACCTCCCTGTCATTAACTTGTAGCTCTCCTTGCTTTCTCTGTATATGCGGGGTCTCTAGCTTCCAGGCTCCTTTGCTGGCTCTGCCCAGAGGAGCAGTTGCTGGGTTAAGGCACCAGGGCTCTTCTGAGAGGACTCTACCTAGAGGCAGCAGGAGACTGGCGCTGTAATCCTCTTAGTGCTCCTGCTGCCGTCCCAGCTTGCAGCAGGCTGTGCTGTGTGTCACGGTTCATCAGGACACATCCCCAGAAAGCAAACCCAAGAGCTTAGGAGAGAAACACAAGGCCATCCCACCACAAAGGCACCAGAAGCCTTCCAAATGTCAATACACTGCTGCATTTTTCCAAACTCGCCGTCCAAGCGGCCTTTAACATCCTCAACGCCCCACTGTGATCCACCGGCTAAAAACCTCAATTGTTAATTGTCCCGCTACTACAGAGCAGCCCGTTTTAATACAGTCAGGACATGAATGAGGCTTGGGCTCCCCTTTGCCCCTCCCCTGAGGCACCTTGGAGCTCTGAGGGAGAAGGGGCATTTAGCTGGCTGGGGTACAATAGAGGCTAGTGTTGAGGTCAGCCATAAATAAGGGATAACATTGTTTTCCCTGATGGCAACCAGCAAGCCTTCCTTAAGGATTGAAATAACTTACATTTCTGGAGTGAGCAGCTGAGTAATTGAAAGAAGACTCTGTTCTTTCTCTCTCTTTTCACTTTCTCTCTCCCTCTATCTCTTAGCCTCCAGTCCCTCGATGGCTGGTCTCATTCTGGTATACAAAGCAATCAGCCTCAGCTCCCTAATTTCTGTTTAAAAGGGAGGCTAGCTTGAGGGTTTGAAACATAGATGGGACGGGTGTGTTGCTCCAAGGGCCACTTGAGCAGAAACAAAAACCTTGTGAATAGAGGAATATGGACCCAAACATTTAAATAACCCAGAAGCAGAGGAGGCAGCAGGGAGAAGCTGCTCCCTAATGCTCCATCTCTTTCCTTCCCCACTCCCTCCCTACTCCTCTCTCTGGTACATAGGCTCTGAAGATTGTTCCAAGAACTTCACAAGCCCCAATGGGACCATCGAATCTCCTGGCTTTCCAGAGAAGTATCCGCACAATCTGGACTGCACCTTCACCATCCTGGCCAAACCCAGGATGGAGATCATCCTGCAGTTCCTGACCTTTGACCTGGAGCATGACCCTCTACAAGTGGGAGAAGGAGACTGCAAATATGACTGGCTGGACATTTGGGACGGCATTCCACACGGTGAGTGAGTGCTTCTGCTCAGCTCACTTTCTCGTTTTTAAAAAGTTCAGGATCCTAGTCCAGGGAATGGTAGCACCCAAGGTCTTCCCCCTTCAGTTAACTAACCAAGGTAATCACCCACAGATAAACACAGAGCGCTGTCTCCGAGGTGATTCCAGATTTCATCAAGTTGATGATCGACATTAACCCTCAGAGGTGACAAAACTCGAGGTGATGTCCCATTCCAACCAAGTTATTGGGATAAAAGTCAAATGCTGTGACCACATAGAAGGACTTAAAGCCAGGCTGACTACTTGAATGTCTCTGCTGTGCAATCCTGGCGAGTTATTCATCCTCTCAGTATCTTGGCTTTGAAATGATCTGTCATCACTGTTATCATGAGTTCCATTATTTCATTCATACTATTAATATAGTCATAGATGTTGAAAAGGCAGCCATTCACAGCCAAGAAGAGCCGATATAGATGGGGTGAAGACCACACAGAGCTTAGGTGTAATCAGTATTGGAAAGGAAATAATTTGTTCATCTTTGTGGTTGTTCTAAGTGTTTTCTGATATAAAGTATACTTGGTAGCTCTGCAGGAGCAATTTCATCTTGGGAAAAGCATAAAACTTAGGCAGGCAAGTAGGGTCTGGGTGCCAGCTCTGCAATTTCCTAGTAGTGTGAACCGGAACCCTGTACTGGGACTCCTGACATGCTGAAACTCCGTTTTTTCCTCTGTAGAGCAGCAACTGTAGGATGTATTCTGGTTCATCACTCGGGGATGGGAGAATGTAGCCAGCTTAGGGAAAGCACTTTTTAATGTACAGGGAAAATATCAGACATTATTCTTGAAGCACTCCTTTGGTTTTTATGTCAATGTATTGGCAGTGAGGTTCACAATGGTGAGAAGAGAGAAAGCATTGAAAGCCAGTTTTAGATTTTCACTTCCTCTGTCCACATTTTTCCTCCGTATCTAGTTGGCCCTCTGATTGGCAAGTACTGCGGGACCAAAACCCCCTCGAAACTCCGCTCATCCACAGGGGTCCTCTCCCTGACCTTTCACACGGACATGGCAGTGGCTAAGGATGGCTTCTCTGCGCGCTACTACTTGGTCCACCAAGAGCCTCCTGAGAGTGAGTTGGTCATTTGGGAGTCCCTGTCCTGTCTTCTCACTAGGGACATGAGAGGGTACAGGTGAAGGGCTGACCTCTGTGAAAACAGTAGACAGAGAGGCTTCAGACTTTGTGGTGGCTTCTGAGTTCAAGAGCCATGCCTTCTTTCCCAGCCGAGATGAACGAGGAAGGACCAGTGTCCATCTGGTGCTCTTTTCCTTAGGAAAAAACAAACAAATAAACAAGTATGTGTTGTTCCCGGAGAAAACTGTGGACCATCTCAAGCCTCCTTCCGCCCATCTATGGATGGAAAAGGGTTGTTAGGATAACGGTGGAATGATGTTTGTGGAGGCTAACCCTCCTCAGACCTGCACCAGTCCTTTTGTCCCCAGACCTCAAAAGTATCAAGACCATCATGGCGAAACAGCCGTATGTATCTTGACAAAAGTCCTGTAGCTCTCAGTAGAGATTCCCTGGTTAGACTTCAACTTCACACAGGCAAGAAATACAGCTTTGAGAGACTGAGTGCTGGGCACTGTGCATAGCATTATAAAATTCTGCTGAGGGCCTGTTTGGAACCTGCCACCTAAACCACTGGTCTCTCATCCTGAGGCCCATTTTCAAACTATCTACTTCTTGGCCCTACACTTAGAGATCCAAATGGTCTCCTGGAGGACAAAGAGAAGCACTCTGAGATGATGAGACTGAGAAACCCGTGTCTCTGCCGTGGACAGCTTACAGCCTATGTTCACTGCGGGTGCAGCAGCCTGGCCTGCCTGAAAACAAGCGGGCTCTGCTCTGCCCTAGTCTTGGTTTCTTCTTCAGAGGTCCGGAGGGCTGCACGAGAAAGAGTGCAGCCAGCTGTAGCAGGTTCAGCAAATGGCCAGTGCAGCCTCAGAAAACTCTGGTACCTCAGAAGAGTGTCCAGTATTTATTGAACCCGTGTCTGGGCAAGCACTGATCAGTGTCCACGGCATCCAGGTGAAGGACGGCAGTTTTGCTGATAGCACAAGACCAGAATCCGAGTCTCCTAGGTCTGTCAGCCCAGACGGGGGCTTGTATGTGCTCACAGAGAAGTTTCCTAAAGACGGGTGTTTATACTTTGTAGTGTCTGTCTTCCATGCCAGAAATCAGAAAACACTTGTGTGAAAGAGAGAGACGTGCGAAAGTGCCTCTGGGTGTGTGCAGGCTTCCCACGATGGCTGAGCCCACCCAAATTGCCGTGTTCACCTGTACCCCATGGCTGGTGCATCTGGCACCCGAGAGCTTCCATAGCCTGCAGCACTTGTGTTTGAGATGGTATTTTTAATTTATATGATGATTCTTATTTATCTATCGCCTAATTTCTTTTAGGTCCAATTTAGTTCCTTGAAGACCCAGAGGGGTTGTTAACTCTGTGACTTGGTGTAGTTGTTTTTCAAATGTGAGCGTGTAATTAGATTCAGGATGAGGGAGTGCCTGCAAGGACTTGTCCCTAGAAGGAGACAGTGGGGGGGGGGTGAGGCGGCGGCATCTGAGGTTAAGATACCTAACTCTGCCCTTGACCAATCTCCACTCCCCAGACTTTCAGTGCAATGTTCCTCTGGGAATGGAGTCCGGACGGATTGCTAATGAACAAATCAGTGCCTCATCCACTTTCTCTGACGGGAGGTGGACTCCTCAACAGAGCCGGCTCCATGGTGATGACAATGGCTGGACACCCAACTTGGATTCCAACAAGGAATATCTCCAGGTGCTTACCCAGATACTGGTGTGTGTGTGCATGTGTGCGTGCGTGTGTGTGTGTGCACGTGTGTGTGGTGTGTGTGTGAGTGTGTACGTGTGTGCGTGCGTGTGTGTGGTGTGTGTGCATGCGTGTGTGCATGTGTGCGTGTGTGTGGTGTGTGTGCATGTGTGCGTGCATGTGTGCGTGTGTGTGTGTATGTGCGTGTGTGTGGTGTGTGTGCATGTGTGTGTGGTGTGTGTGTGTGGTGTATGCATGCGTGCGTGCGTGCATGCGTGTGTGTGTGCGTGTGTGTGGTGTGTGTGAGTGTGTGTACGTGTGTGCGTGCGTGTGTGTGCGTGTGTGGTGTGTGTGCATGCGTGCGTGCATGTGTGTATGTGTGTGTGTGTGGTGTATGTGTGTGGTGTGTGTGTGCATGCGTGTGTGTTGGGGGTGAGAGAGAATGTGATGTGTGTGTTGATGGGACGGTGGTGTGGTCCCCTCAGCTAGAGTCAAAAGAGGATGCTAAAAAATAAACACAGAATGTACGAGAATTGCATCCATCCATCTGTTCAGTCACCTGTCCCAATGGCCCTGTGCTATGCCAAGCATTGTGCTGTGTGCTGGGATAAGTTTAAGAGGACCACTGCACTTGCCCTTGTGCGGATTAATGGGCCCGAGGAGAGTTGTTTGGCCATGATACTGCTTACCCTATCAGCATCAAAGGAATGTTCCCAAAATAGTTCCAGATCTTCCTCATTCTTGGCACAGGAAGGCATCAGAGATGTGGGAAGAGCATTTTCCTAAAGGCAGGTTTGTTGGGCGCTAGCTGAATATGGCAACTTCTTCTGATCTTTGCTATCTGGAGGGAGACTGCCAGGGAGGTTTTACACATAGCTATCAGAGAACACATGGGAAAATGTCACTATGGAGAACGAGAACTCGCTCCCCAGATGCTCGGCAGCGTCTTTTCAGACTATTGTTTGCTGTCTTCCTGAGAAAGTCTTGCAGCTCATGTTGAGTAATCTTCCTGCCCTGCACACGGGCTCAGCTCTGATCCCCTGGGAAGAAGTAAACAGGGGGAGAACAAACTGCCAGTTCTATACCAGAGCGACGTCTGCATTTATGACACACAGAGACAGCCTTGTGACCCAGGGACAAGCCTGTCCTAGCTCTGATGCGACTCGGTAACCTCTGCTCTGAGACAGATACTGCAGTGCAGATAGCAGGGAAGGGAGGAAGAGCACTTAGAAACTCCAGGGGGCCACGGGGCTCTAACAACACAACTCTCGGGTCATTTGTCACTGTCTCTCCTTCTGCCTCTCAAAAAATCCTTTCATCCTGCAAAGCTTCTAGCAAGTTCTTTGTTGTTACAGTCTATATACTATACTCCTGTTTTCACCCCTTTAATCGTCTAGGTTTTCATTATAGCAATCTACCTTTTCTATGTACAAAAAAGTTCCTGCACATGTCTCTTGAATGTTTCATGATGCCTTGCACACACTGAGTAGCCAAGAAGTGCTTACTAAATTGTCTTTCATCAGTTCACAAACACTAACGCACATAGAGACTGCCACTAAGAAACACCAAAGACCACACTGACAACATCCAGTAATTTCCAAGTGGTTTTGGCATTGTCAGAGGGGAACTACCTCCTCACAGGGTAAAAGGTCAAGACTTGGTGCATAAGCCTAATTAGTTGGGCAGACTCTGCATGCCCTTTGACCCCTTGGTGACCTGAGTGATTACAGACACAACGGAGTGTGGGAATAAAGGGAGAGAAGACTGCTATGGATTGTCACTTCTAGAGAGTTACAGTCGACTGCTTTGGAGTATGCTGTGGGACAATGGCCTTTTATCCTGTCATTTCTATTATTCTTAATAAAACATTGATTGGCCAGTAGCTAGGTAGGAAGTATAGGCAGGACGACCAGGCAGGAAGTAGAGGCAGGGCAATGAGAATTCCGGGAAGAGGGAAGTTTAAATCTGCAGTTGTGACGCAGCCACAGAAAACACAAGATGTGACTGACTCATGAAAAAAAGGTACCAAACCACATGGCTAACACAGACAAGAGTTATGGGCTAATATAAGTTATAAGAATTAATCAATAAGAAGCCTGAGCTACTGGGCCAATCAGTTTATGATTAATGTAGACCTCTGTGTGTTTATTTGGGACTAAATGGCTGTGGGACCTGGAGGGACAGAAACATCTGTCAACAGGAGTAGTGTAGTTTTTTGCCATTCAAGGTTCCTATAGGACTCTTTTGCCTTCATGGTCTGAAACAGACTGTCGGTTAGTTAATGAAGGGGTCATAAGTCTAAGTGTCCGCTAGTTAGAAGAAAATGAATATTATCCAATCAGTTTTGCAAGTGGAAAAAAGTCAAGTACTATTTTTCAAGGAAAAACATCTACCCTGGTAAGAGTCAATTGACTTTAATTGTCCCGTGGAAGTACATAATTGCCGTTCCAAATACAGACCGGTTTGTGAACTTAGCATGACAACCACGTCCTCTGCAGGAAAAGCCAATGTGTTTGGGAGTACTGGGCCCCTTACCTTCTGACTTCTCTTTCCAGGTGGACCTGCGCTTCCTAACCATGCTCACTGCCATTGCAACACAGGGAGCTATTTCCAGAGAGACCCAGAGAGGCTACTATGTCAAATCGTACAAGCTGGAGGTCAGCACGAATGGGGAGGACTGGATGGTCTACCGGCATGGCAAAAACCACAAGGTAGGTCGGCTTCCCCCAGAGTGGGCCTCCGGGGAGTTTCAGGCTGACCCCATGAGGAGCTTTGGCTTAGTGAGGCTCAGAGAACTCATGGAGGCAAAGGATACACTGTTCCTGAGATTTTCCTTTTTTATGTTAAAGTGATTGGAAAACTCCATTTCTCCAGCAGCCTGGCTGCTGTTGCGTTTTGCACAGCAGAGAGGGAGAGAGGAGGGGGACCTATAGAATGTTACCTAAGTGCAAATGAAGGAGAAAACGCCTCCCCCGCTCAAGCTTCCCCACACTGCACAGTACTCAGTGAGCATTTACGGCCTGAGTCTCTTCCACACGCTGGGCTAACAACCACAAAGCTGCATGAACCTACAGTTCAGGAGTTACTGGGGTCTGAAAATGAAAGGACACGAAGCTCTAAGAGGGAGTCCCCGTGTCCCTGAGAAGAACCAGGACAATAAATAATGAGGAGAAATCCTATTTGTTGGGGTTTGGATCTGAACTGGCAATTGTGATTATCGGGGAAGCATTGAACCCTCCCTGCTGGTGCCTTCAGTGTCTGGGGCTCCCAGGCATGCTGTCCGTGTGACCAAGATGAGGCTTTTGTTGTAGTGGGGATGAGTGTCTGGTACTCGGCACTCTGAAAACACGTGGCATTCTGTGTCTGCAGCTGGCAAATGAGCTACATTTGGCATACGGAGGGCTTAGTGGAAACGCTCTGTCTTCACCTAAGAGGGGTCAGGAGCCTCTGTACTGGAAGTGAGCTCAGGTGATCCCTGTCGGCTGGTTGAGTCTCACATCAGGCAGGTGGGGGAGGCATACTGGGAACTCCCAGAGATGGCTGACCCTCCCACGGAAGGGAATCAGAGTGCTGAAAACACAGGTCTGTTTCTCAGCCTTTGCTGCAGTCCCGCCAGGTGCAGGTCTGCAAAGGTATAAAATATCAAAATAAGGCATCTGCGACCAAAAGGGCATCTCTTTGGTCCCTGTCACTGTCCCAAAGCACCATGCTCTCCAACTTACACATACAACTAGAATCCTCGGACCCAGAAAATTCAGCCCTATGATGTTGCGATCTCTCACACAGGAAATGTGAGTTTTTAAAGGAGTAGTTTTTGTTGGCTTTTTTTAAAATCAAAAATCGCCATAGTAACATGGCACCATTCATATGAAAGCATGGTTTCTAGACATTTCCGGCTATCTCTCTTACATACAGACTGCATGTGACCTCATACTTCATGTGACTAGTAAGGAAAGTGAAACATTTAGCACTGGAAAGACACCCTCTCCTTACCTGTGAGCTAGGTCTGTAGCTTGCAGAGGCTGGGTACCAGTCAGAAGGGACTGAGTCAGCACTGGAGGCCACAGGAGCCCAGAGCTGAGTCCTCATCTCACCCCATTCCTTTCCTCCCACTTTCTCTCTCTCCACCCACATTTTCAATAAGAGAATGCTAAAACCTGGGAATTCAGCTAGCAGGTGAGGGCCAGCAGCCAGGTAGGAGTGGGTCCAGGGGAGAGGCATGAGGCTCCCTGACAGTCTCCTTGGCCAGGTTCAATGACTAAGCAGTGCTGGCCAGAGGGACGCTGTAGCATAAGCTGATTTTAAAAGCACACAGATGGACCGAGATGCTATTTAAAACACCATTTGTAGGAAATCTGCTTTTGGAAATACCTTAGCACTGCACATTTTGATAGGATGCCATCCTCCTGGCTTTATCCCGGCTATTCAATTTTGCAGGGAAGATATTCCTGAGCCTGAATTGAGCCTTCAAGTTCTTCAGACTCATCCTTTTCAATGTTTCCAGGTTGAATACATTCTCACTATCTTCTACATCCTCCTCCCACCTTTGGCAAAATGTCTCTCCCCAGTAGGCAGTGGGTAACTTGAGGGTCTTGTTTTTGGTTTTGCGTTAGAGGATCAGTTTTGCCCACATAAAAGGAGTTGGGGCAGAGGAAAAGCCCTTTCTCTTTCCATTAGAAACACATTCTCCTGGTACTTAAAATGAGGAAGGAAACGGAAAGCCTGCCAGTTAGGCTCACCCCATTGTGCCTGTAGTGGGAGGCCAGGAGGCCTTTCCCTCCTCTTCCCCGGCAAGGGTGCTCTCAGCAGCCTCTGCATTAGCAGGTCTCCCCCAGATAGCTGTGTTTACTGTGCAGTTCCCTGGGCTGCTGGGGTTGAAATAGTGGAGTGAACCATGCCAAATAGATTTGTCAAGTCTGCCGTAGTTTGATTTGATGCCATGACAGGGAGGCAGGAGGAAGGCGGGGCCCGGAGAGCAGGGAGGCTGCAGGGAGGAGCTCATCCACGGCTGGTATTACCACCGAGTTTCTCTTTGTGGTTTCTGGATGCTGGGCACTGTGCCAAGCCCTCTGGTGTTCTGTGGTGGGTTTGAAAGTACAATTCAGACAGCAGGACTTAACAGAAAAGCAGAACAGGGAAGGATGCTGCAGCGAGCTGGGCTTGAGAGTGCAGAAGGAGGGTTGGACACCACCTCCCTTCTCTGTGCGTAGGAAGTAGAGAGGGCACAAATTTGGAAGCTCAGTTTCAGTTCCCTGACCACCGTCAACACCAATGCAGCATATCAAAGACCAGGGAACTGGACAAAGCAGAGAAAAACAAGATTAATGAGCCCTCCAGTTGGTGGCAGAAGGCTGTGCTGTGTCACTGCGATTTTCACCCTGCCGGGGCAAGGCAGGGTCTAAACGGATGCGTGGTGCCTTTCTTCTGCCTGCCGGGAGGTGCAGAAGACCAAAGAACCCTCTTCCAGCCTCCCTAGTCGGCGGCGAGCAGCCTCTTTTCTGTCTCTTTATGTTCAACAGGTATTCAGGAGGCTCACCACAAAATGTCTGGTCCATGTTGCTGGCAAAATGCAGCCTGCTTACGCAGACCAAGTGCAGAACCCCCCCCCCCCCCATCCTCACCCTGCTCCACATGCCAGAAGTAAGGAACCCAGGACTTTATATAGGCAGGTCCTCCTTATGCATATTTAGGGTGCAACCACAAAGCAGAGAGCCCACAACCAACCCGTGTGCTCCTTCAGATTATACAAATTACTTCACATATGTCCCTTCAGAAACCACAGCAGAAACTACCGCCTTTAGTTTTCCCAGCTGTGTGAGTAGCATCCCAGATACAGGCACAGAGCTGTCAATACAGTGGTAAGAAACTTCGTGTGTCCATGTGCAAGTGTGTATAATTACAGGCGCAGTTTCATGCATACACAACAAGAAAGGTGCACAGAGAACGGCGGGAACAGCTCAAAGGCATCAATGTTTGGTCATCGTCCTTCCCTCCGCTAGGACTCTGAACCCACAAATTTACCAGAAAGCTAAGCCTGTGGAAGGGGTGGAGTCGTGACTGTCCTTTTAGCTGCCCTTTCTATTGCCAGTGTAGGCAGCTCATATTGTCATAGTTTTGGTTACCATCCCCTTATGTATGCTCGGCAGCTTTTTTCTATTTGGAGGTGGGGAAGCAACACAAAAGAGATGTTCTAATCCCTGATGTCCAGGTTTGACGATAGAAAAGATAAGGTAGAATAAGCCTTGGGCCTGCGGTTCTGCAGAATGACCCAGTAATAAGTGGCAGAGACACGCCAAATTCACATTAATGCAAGAACAAATGCTAGGAGGTTCTGCAAACGCTCAGGCACCGACTTAGTTGCTCAGAAGTTCATGACGTTTCCCAGGTGAAGTTGTAGCTCTGAACCTAAGCAGCTTGCCCCAGGGACAGGAGGATCTTGGAGTCCCCAGGAAAGGCAGTCCTGGTCACCAGGCTTCGGCATGGAAGCAGATGCTCTCGCAGTCTGTCCCAGGACTTGTCCTTGCCTTCCGTCCGTTCCTGGCAGCCAGGAGGCCCAAGAGATATGCGCAGCCTGGAGTCCCTGTTGACTAACAGAGTCTAAAACTAGTCTGTGCAGTTCAGGATTCAAAGCTAAGCATTGTGTGGAGAATTGGGGCTCCACCACAGGATCCTGAAGATGGAGTTTAAAGAAGTTGCTATTTATTTGATTTGGCCACTTCCCTTCAAAACAAGTGCTGCCGCTTCTAAACTCTTCTGTCCTGTATTATTTTCTTAATGAAAACAAATCATTTTGTAAATCAGAGACTTGGAAAGGGGAGTGTTCGAAGGTCACACCCCAAGCTCAGGGCATCTGCCGTGGATCTCTGAGGTGGTGGGCAGTGGGCCTTGGCTGTCTTAGTGTTCACAGCCGCCCCATGCAGTGGCAGAGGCACTGGTATAGGAGGAGCACCTGACCATCTGCAGAGGGAAGGTGCACCACAGATGCAATCAGAACACAGAGCTCCCTTGAGCAAGCTGTCAATTTAAAATGTAACAGATTCCCATGGGATATATCTCTGCCTCTTTTAAAACACAGACGGGAAGGGCCGCGAGAAGTCATCCAGGCCTTGCTGCCTCAAATAAATGTCTCCTCCCAGCTTCGTTCTTTATCTGGGTTGCAATTATTTCCTCCAATTAATAATTTTGAGGATTTTTTTAAAAAGCCTCTTCATGAATACTTGTCTTTATTCCTTTTGTGGTTTGTCTTCTTGATGTTGTTCTTCTATAAAGACAAGACTGTGACTCAAACCTCAAGCTAAGAACATCAGCTTCCAGAAACTGTGGGTCTGAGTGCATGATCTAAACACGGTCGGTGATATGTACTCTGAAGAGGCAGGTGCCCTCTCCGAGTTCAGGTCCCCAATTTGTGCGTCCCCTCCATTACGGCTGAGAGGAGTCCAGTGTGCTTGATAATTCAGTTTGTCCTTCATCCATTTGTCAGGGGATGAGCTCAGACCTTTAGCCTCTCTACTTAGGAAGCTCAAGGGAAAATTTCATTATACATGCGCTGGAACGGTTCTCTGTCAGGCTGCTACTAGCCAACTTCATCCAGGTCCCCTGGGTGCTGAACTGTCTCAGAGCTGAGGCCAGCCTCCCGGACACTGCCAGACTTGCTGCTGGCTTCCTTGTGCTCCTAGGCCAAGAATGTGCACACAGGTTCTGGGAAAGAAGTGCCTGGGATCTGGGACTGACTGTAGTTGGCCATTTCTGGTGAACCTACATAGGCAGGAAGGGGAAGGCTTCATCTGGTGGATTCTTTGCCCTCTGTTCACTGCTCTGTGGCTGTGGAAACTGGTCCTGGAAGTGACATGTGGGTAGTGATTGCTGTTTGAGCTCAGTCCTTGGTAAGGTTTGGGTTGTTTGTTTATTTTGCTTTGTTTTTGTTTTGTTTTTGATTGTTTTTGTTTTGGGCTCTCTCTCTCTCTCTCTCTCTCTCTCTCTCTTTCTCTCTCTCTCATGTGTATGTGTGTGTATGTGTGTGACTTTCTCCTGCCCACTTTAAAGAAAGAATGGACACAATGACTGGTGGTGTCAGAACGCTCTCAGATGTTGAGGGACTTCACCCCTGATGAAGTGTCTGCCTTCGTCCCTCCCTGCATCTTTCATAAAGGTGTATGATTCTTTTCCAGCCTGTTCCTCAAATCATTCCTCCAGCCTGGGTCCCCATGTGTCCTCCTCTCCTCTCCTGTCCTCTTTTCTCTGATGCTTTCCTGTCTCAAATCCTGAAACCTTAATCCTGTTAGTAGGCTGTGTTCCAGGGCTCAGCGTCTCCATGGGAGTAACATGATCTTGCATTAAATGCAGAGGCCCCACAAGGCACACACAGATGGGGATGTGCACAAACCACCCACCTCCACTCACCCCCAGAAGAAAGCAGTCTGATGACAAAAACAGCCTTACAGTAGGGGAGGAGGAGAGCAGAGGTCATCACAGTCACAAATGAACATTTGGTTATTAAAGAGCTCCTTTACCCTCCCACTCCCAGCCTTCCCAGCCCTCCCTTAGATGGAATAGATAGATAGATGGATGGATAGTAGATAAATAGATAGATAGATAGATAGATAGATAGATAGATAGATAGATAGATGATAGATAGATAGATGGTAGATAGATGATAGATAGATAGATAGATAGATAGATAGATAGATGATAGATAGATAGATAGATGGATGATAGATAGATAGATAGATAGATAGATAGATAGATAGATAGATGGTAGATAGATGATAGATAGATGGATGATAGATAGATAATAGATAGATAATAGATAGATGATAGATTGATAGTTAGATAATAGATAGATGATAGATAGACAGACAATGTCTGCACACACATGTACGCGCGCAACACACATACACACACAAGCACATTCCTTTTGACTGCATCTGGCTAAGTTCCCACGTCCATTGGAATTAAGGCAGCTTGTTTTAAAATTTTGGTTATGGTCTTTAAGGAGGAGTCTTAAGAGAGAAATGTCAAGGCTGTGATCTGCAAACAGAAAGGGAAACAACAAAGCTTTACCATTACTTCCCTCAGTGCCACGGCCCCTCCTTCCACCTTGCCTGTTTGGTACAGCAAATTAATTAAATAGAATGCCATTCATTGAATAACCATTTAGTTTTATGTGCAGATGTGATGAGTGGTTTAGGAGAAAATGCGAGACAACAGGACAAGAGAGGAGGAAGGCTCCTGGCCCCACATCAGGATAAGTTGCTGCACTTCCTGAGGTGGCAGTGGCTTCCCAGTTCCCCCACTCTTCTTTCCTGGCCTGCTCTGCTCTTCTCTTAGATCTGCACCAAACATAGTGAAAAGGAGAACTTTGGATGCAATGAAACATTTATTAATGGGGAGAAATCATTTTTAAGAAAGAAGTCATCTGTATAAATTCTACCTCAGAGTCGAGCATAGAATCATCTTTGAAACTTGCTTCTGCTTTCTTTGCAGTCCCTGGAGCTGATAGAGTTCAGATGTTTACAGCCACCTAGAAGTAAACAGCAGACTCGATCCATATGTAGAAAAGAGATAGGTAGATTCTGAATTTTTCCCTCCTTGGACACCACATTCATGTGACAAGCAGCTTGCCTATCAAAGGGCTTTCCAAACTTAGGAAGCTCACACAGCTACTAGGCCTGAAAAGGTCTCTGCTCTCAAGAGCTCCACAACTTTTCCAGAATATTTTCCTTAGTCCTTGAAGCAGGCATAATGACCTATAGCATCTACATTATCCCAGACATATGGATGTAGCAACAGATGAATAGGACATAGGAGAGGGTCTTAGAGTAGGCAGCACATCTCACTTGTAGGGGCCGGGAAGAGTGTACCATCCAAGCCAGGCCAAAGCTCCTATCTGTACTTTAAAAAATACATAAGGAAGGCCAGCAAAGGCAATGTGGCCAAGACTAGGAATGGGCAAGAAACAGGGAAAGGAGCTTAAAAAATCATCAGTGATCTCATCTTGCTAGATAAATGGATTTTTTTCTTCTGCATGATATTATATAGTCCATAAAACCCAAGCCTGGGGGTCATGGGCCTGGTGAACCTGTGCAGACTGTTTCTTCCTGGGGGTGTTAGATGACAAGGGACTGAGGCGCTGGACAGCAGCTGACTCACATGGCAGAGGTGAGAATCAGAAATCCATTTTATGCTGCCCAGTTTCCGATTCTGTCCTACTGAAAATAAAGCAAAGGCCTCGAGAATCAATGGGAAAATGTTGGATTATGTTCAGAATTCAGCAAGACACCAAGTGGTTACCAAGTCACTCTGAGCCCTGAATTGGTTTTTGAACCTAATTTGCACAGAACAGACGCACTCAAAGAAAGCTCTTTGTTCATCATAGCTTTTTAAAATATAATATACATATACATATTTAATCAATGACCCCCAGAAAGCTAAGGTCAGTTTGAACACACTCCTGGCCTTCTTTCGGGTAGTAAAGTAGCTGTATCCTATTTTTCTTTTAAAAAGAATAAAATGTATATCCTCTTCGACATCTAGCTTTTAAAGCAATTGTGAAAATTCTATCACTGTGTTTGGTATGTTCCCATCTTGGCATAAGACATATGAGCAATCTATTGATTTTCCCCACCATTTCGGACACCTCACTGCCAAAGTTCGGCTTGACGTTTTTAACCACAGCAGGACCTAGAAGTGAATGGCCTTCCAAACTGGAACTCTCCTGATTGCCCAAAGGCCCAGTGATGACTTGGAACTTAGTTCCCACTCCAACATCTGGCCTAGGAGCAGGTCAGGTCTCAGGCACTGGAGCAGGTCACAAGGGCTGCTGGGGTGCAGTGTCTACCCACAAGCTTACAATGACTTTATCTTCCTAAAGGAAAATTAAAGTATCTAAGGTTTATTGATCAGCCTATTGTGATTTAGTGAGTCGGCAGAGAATGGGGAATAAAACCAATTTCCTGGCATTATTTCCCAGGCATACTGCCTTGTGATGCCTGAACTGCAAGCCAAAAATCCATCTTAGGGAATTTGATCAGAAAATAAATGACAGGTGATTCTAAAACCACAGAGCATTGAGAAAGTCATAAAGATGTATAATATATGATAGCATTTACCAGCTATAAATAGGAGAGATGGGAGATGCAGGGAGAAAAATAGAGACCTTGTAAATCTACTGGGTCAGGAGAAATAGAAACTGCTTAATATTTCATTAAAATGGATTTTCATAAATTGCACTTTGACATCTTTGGACAAAACACAGTAGATAAGGACTAGGGTGTTCTTATTCATTACTCTTGGTTATTAATAATTTGAACTGTTATTGAACCAACACATCAACAAGGTATATCCTGCCTATGAATGGAACACTCACCATGTGTTCTGGGCACCATCTGAAGTGAATTAAATAGCCGCAGCAATTGCCCACAACAGCACTTAGATTATAAGGAACAATGGGTCATTCAAGTGCCCTTTTACAAAGTGGATGTTCTTAGAGGAGCTCAAACCGTGAAGACTCTTGTGGAGAAAGCTTAGAGTTTGTGGGCCAGAGAGGGAACCAACAAGTCGACTTCTGCAGAGTCCTCACTCACAGTGAAGGACAATGTGGCCCGAGGGAGACAGAGACATTTGCCCACCTTGTGCTCCAATGGCAACAGAGTATGGCTCCAGGGTTCTGACGAAGTGGTGGGGTCCGTTTTGTTTTCTCTGCTGCACTCAGAGTGAGAGGCGTGCAGAAAGTTCCAGAAAGGTGCTGGGTTTTTTTGTTTTTTTTTCTGCAGAGAGTCTGGAAATGGGGCAGACACAGATACACGGTCAAAAGCCAAAACATAAGCAGTAAGGACCTAAACTTGGAAACATGGAGAATAATTTGAACCTAAGTTCAAAAGAGGCATTGTTTGCTCCCTGAAACTGGAGAAGAATGAGCAAAACTGAACAGCAGAATAGAATTCCATGGGAGATGGTTTGCTTGTCTCCCATCCTGCCTGACGCTACGATAGGTGGAGCATGAGGCCCTCCACCCAAAGTTCGTGGTCACGTGCATTCATAGGGAGAAAACCCCTCTCTGACTGGTGCGTCTGGACATGTTCACCCCAGTGCCCACATGCGGCACACTTACTCCTGTGCTGCCCACTCCCAAGGATACTCCAGCTATGCAATCACTTCCTTAAGAAGGGATGCTCGGGAGTCAGGCACGGCGGTATGTGAGAGTAGTATGTGCCTGTGATCCCATCACTCATGCAGCTAAGGCAGGAAGATTTCAAGTTCAAAGCCAGACTAAACTACATCAGGAGTTCTGGGCCAACTTGGGCTATAAAGTAAGACCCTGTACCAGAAAAGGCAGAGGGAGAAGGAGGAGGAAAGAAAAGGCTTCCTAGGACTGTCTGCCAAGGCTGAGAAATGAAGGGGGTCAGATAGGATAAAATTGGATATTAAAAACACATAGAGCATGCTGTGTTCCTAAATGGTACCAGCATGGTGTATGTGTAGTGGATTAACAGCTGTGTGTGAGTTCAAATCCTTTCAGCTCTCCAATTATGTATTTATGTGCCAACGGAAGCCACCTCCAGTAGGAACTGCTTGGTGTCTCCTGATGGAGGCCACACACAGTCACCATCACAATCCACAGGGAAGATCCAGAGGTGGTCCCCAATGCTCACAACACCCGCCCGAAATCAGCAAAGTGTGTCATTTGCTGCTCCCTTGCCAAAACAAAAAAACCCAAAATTGCCTCTGTTGCATGCTGAACCCTAGAAGGACTGACTCATGGTTTGAACATGGGTTCCATTTCTCCAGCCCTTTCCCCAGTGATGTAGAATCATTGTCAGACCCAGGAAGCAAGAAATGGGAAAGGCGAGGCTAGCTCTTCCCTGGACCGCATGCTCCTCTCAAAGATTAGAATATCAAGGGGTCAGGCAGCTCTCCTCACAGGCCTCTTCCAGGTGCTGACTCTGGCGCATCTCCCTCTAAATCCTTCCTCTCCCTTCTCTAGCCTGCTCTTCTCGCCTCCCCCCCCCCATCCCCTGTCTGCAGGCAATGTAGGAGCAGCAGCAGGGGTAAGCCTGGGCAAGAGGAGTGGTTCTTCTTCTGTCCCTGGGTCACAAAGCTGCAGAGGGAACCCCAGTTGCATTAGGATCCTGCATGGGAGAACTACCTAAGGGGTAGAGAGACCAGCGAGCAGGATGGTTGAGTAGGGTTCTGTCAGACAGGGTTTCGCACTGTGGGTTAAGCTCAGCGGACTGACGACATTTGTTTCCTTTTTTCCCACGTGAAACAAGCTTCTTCCCCACTTCATTTGGTTGCAGAAGGTGTGAGGCCTCTTGCCCTTTCTCCTGTCCTCTGTGGAGTGTTCTTAACTGCCTCTACTTTTGGCCTCAACAAATGGAAAATATGGAGAGTTCGGGGTTGCCAAATGGCAGGGCTCACAGTTTATCGAGAAGAAAAGCCTGCATTGTTGGCTGCCTGTAAGCTTGCCCCCGTCTCCACTGTTCCCAAAACCATTCTGTAGTGGGACTGTAAACTCCACATGGGATCACATCACTCCTGTGACTTTACTTCTCTTTAGCCCGCGGTAGGACTTCTAACTGCCAGCTAGACTGTTGTAAATTCGTCAGAAGAGATAAGAGTTCACAAAGGAAAACAGACTTGAATGTCATGGGTCCACACAGGGATGTGTGAGCCTCAGTTTTCCCATCAGTAAAGTAGAGGTTGTGAGTGTGGTATTCAGACATCATGTTGACAGTGGCTGGCTTCATAGGTGTTCAAATACACTAGGTTTCCATTTCTCTTGTCCCTCTATCTGTCTGTGGCCTAAACACCTGGAGGGTACTGAGTGTTAAGAACTAGAGAGCATAGTTTCCCTGTGCAGGAAGCAATGTTGGACCAGGAAGACTGGCCATGAGCAAATCTACAAGGTCCTGTGGTTGCTATATGTATGACAGGCATGAATTGGAAATGACAGTTGGCTGCTTGTTTCTTCCATCCACCATTATCCAGGGAAAGGAAAGAAACCCCCATACTCTCGCTCGAGTTACTTATTTTTAAGGGGAAACACACAAATACATAAGAGTCCATATGGCCACTGTTGATGTGGGCCATCTGGTAAGCTGGGGCTTGTGCCTACCATGTTAGGTCAGAAGCCACTCCCAAAAGCCTTTCCGCCCATACGAGAGGCCCCGGTCAGCTGGGGACAGGGATGGATTTCATTACAGACTGCAGGCTAAAGTAGGAGGAAGCTGGAGCATGACTCTTAAGAGGCTGCCTCCAACAAAGAGGAGAGAGAACCCAGAAAAGTGTTGACTGACAGAAGGTACAGGGTAGACGGCACCCCTCACCCCTCGCCCACTCAGAATGGGGAAGTGTCTAAGGAGTTAACAAAAACAACAGTGAAGTGTTGTGCAGTTAGAAAAGTCCCTGCAAGCCCCCACCCCCGTGTGCCCACACCGTGAGGACGAGGGAGTGTCAAGTTCAGGCTGGAGTGTGAGGTCTGCGGCCCTGACAGATGACAAGTCTACCTCCTTTGTAGTGAATGCTCTTTTTTCTCTTTCTTAGCTTCTGAAGTGTTTGCTTTTTGAAAGCTCCTTCCTCTGTTTGCTCTCAGCCCAGAAGCAAAATATTCCTTCCTTCCAAAACTTTTTGCAAAGTTTGCTTTTTTTGTTTTCAAGTTAGAGCAGAATGAGAAATGGACTTTTTTTTCCCACAGCTATTCTAAAAAGCTCAACGTGACAAAGCCCCTGGTGGTTTCCAGGCTGGTGGCTCTCTGACTGCTGCAGCGTGGCCCTCTCTGACTGCTGCAGCGTGGCCCTCTCTGACTGCTGCAGCGTGGCCCTCTCTGACTGCTGCAGCGTGGCCCTCTCTGACTGCTGCAGCGTGGCCCTCAGAAACAGGAGTTTCACTGGTTCCGCTCTTCATCTCACCTTGCAGGTGTTCCAAGCTAACAATGATGCGACTGAGGTGGTTCTAAACAAGCTCCACACGCCCCTGCTGACAAGGTTCGTCAGGATCCGCCCACAGACATGGCACCTGGGCATCGCCCTCCGACTGGAACTTTTTGGCTGCCGAGTCACAGGTGAGTTGAGGGGTTCCGGTGAGACCGGAGAAACAATTCTAAGCTTCTCCGCCTCTTTCTGAATCGACAAGATTGTACCGTGTGACCTTCCCAAAAGGAATGCCTAAAAGGTCAACTCCCATCAGACTTAATCCTTTCATTCATTTATTCAACCCTCCATTCATCTAATGTGTTTTTATTATGCTAGAGCTAGTTCTGCTTAATAAAATAAACTGAAGGATAATTTGATACCCAACTCTCGTCCTACTATAAGTGTGCTATCGATTATTCTTAGTAGAACTCAGTGGCATAAGTCTTGTCATTTTCCTCACTTTACACAATAGGAAACCAGAGTTAAGGAACTAAATCCCAGCAAGTGATGGCACCAGGGTTTGAACCTAGATAACTTGCGTCTCAAATAGTGCCCTCTCCTGTCTCATGTGGAGACCAAGGTCTAGACATGGTACTGTAGACACAATGGGGGCGTGACAGACCCAGTCCTGTGTGGCCTTATTGAAAAGTTGGATGGACAAATTAATAACCAGAAAGATGATAAATAAATATAAATTAAAAAAACTCTGAAGACTATCTGAGGACAGGGCCTTGTGGCCCTCAAAGTGTTCTACAGTGTGCTTGCCTGGCAGGTCAAGAAAGACTTCCTTGAGGATGGGTCATACTGAGGTCAAAGGCAAACGAGACACTACTTCCTGAAGAAAGATTGGAAAGCAAATCCCTGCTTGTTTGTTGGCATTGTAGCAAGAGAACTGAGAACAGTGTTTGAGGATAGTATCTGAAGGAAAAATGGTGCTCGAATGGTTGTAACCCAAGGACTGTGTGTTGGTGATCCCCGGAGTGGGAGACGGAGCCTTTGTAGGCTGGTACCATGGTCTAGCACCTTGGCAGTTGGACTGGCAATAGTATGACTGTATACAGGTCATTTCCACTCTTTGAACTCCATCTAGGAAGGCAGTTGCTCCTTTGACCTGCAAGGGTCTTCATTGCCCATCTCCTACCTGCCTACTTGCCATCCCATCTCTGCCCCTGCACCATGGTGTAATGCTGCTTATGGTTTCTGGTTCACGTACCCCGTGGCTGCACTTTCTCTCCATCTCTCATGACTCTGCCCTGTAATTTACCTGCAGTTAGAAAGGACGGGCAGATCTTCATAACGCCTAAGGTGATGCTGGTGAAGAAGTTAGAAAGGCAACAGTTTGACCCAGACCATCATCCATTCCTGAGGCAACAGAGTCACGATCTGTATCCATTGTTCCTCAGTACAAATCCCTTGTCACGTTCAGACAAAGACCTGGCTTTCTCCTTGTGGAGACATGTTATCCCAAAAGGATAGTCTTCTGTCCCTTCTGTGCTGTTGGCGACAATGAGCAAGGATTTACTTAGCACTTGTGATCCACTCATTCCCTGTTCCCTCAGTCACTCTATAAAGACCCTGCACTGAGACTTGAGATAGAGAAGTGAACAGAATGAGGTCTCAGGTGTCAAAGAACTTTCAAGTTAGTGGCCAAGATGGATAGAAAACCAATACAAGAAGGCATAATTATGAGCTAGCTTACAGGTGCTCTGAGGAGTGGAATGAAAGATTTGCCAGAGCCGAATGTGGGCCTTATACCCCAGGTGAGCAGAGGTTAGTCTGATAGTGAATACGGTGATGGAGAGGGTTTAGGGAGAATCCAAGGCAGTAAAAAGCTCTGGTCACACACGTGGAGGACTTGTTTCTGAGCCCAGGAAGGTTCCCATCTTTTAGGTAAAATAATCTTCCAGGAAATAATTCGATTCTTTCCTCCTGAGCGCCACTGCACTCATTGAGGGTCGGTCAAAACTGGTGTCACAGATGGACTTGGCGACATACATTCTCAGAAGCCCTGGTCAGAGCAGTGAGTGCAAACGGCTAACAGTCACAGAGTCCTTAGGCACACCAGGCTCTAGCCTAAGACCTGCTCTGAGGTGACTAACAGAGTCCCCACCATAGCCCTCAAGAGGTAGGCACTGTTGAGGGAGCCCATTTAGACTTGGGAAACTTGATGCACGGAGTAATTAAATCACCTGACCAAGGTCAACAAGCAGAGTGAACACAAAACCAGGCATTTGGGGTCCAAGTTCAGACTCTGAGTCACAATGCTATACAGCTTCAGAATGCAAACTAAAACAGTAAGCACGTGGCCTGAGATCTGATGATCTGTTTAATGAGTGGGCCTCAGCCATGACTTGTGGTCTTTTCCTTGTCTCTCCTAGATGCTCCCTGCTCCGACATGCTGGGGATGCTCTCAGGCCTCATCGCTGATACCCAGATCTCCGCCTCCTCCACCCGAGAGTACCTCTGGACTTCCAGTGCTGCCCGCCTGGTTAGCAGCCGTTCTGGCTGGTTCCCGCGGAACCCTCAAGCCCAACCAGGTGAAGAGTGGCTTCAGGTGGACTTGGGGACACCCAAGACAGTGAAAGGTGTCATCATCCAGGGAGCCCGTGGAGGGGACAGCATCTCTGCCATGGAAGCCAGGGCATTTGTTCGAAAGTTCAAAGTCTCGTACAGCCTAAATGGCAAGGATTGGGAATACATCCAGGATCCCAGGACTCAGCAGCCAAAGGTAGGCCATTCTCAGAGAACTCTAATGCCATTCTAAAGGGGCGTTAAGTAGGGTGCAGGGAGTTAGGGAGCTGATTTCCCTTCTAGCAGTCACCATCAAACCCCATCAGCCCAATAAAACAAGTATCAACCAAGAGACTATGTTGTGCCAGACCTGGTTTTTTAATTTTCTACAAAGTTTATTATTTGGTCATTCACATTTTGGAGATGACAGAACTGAGGCTTATGTTCTATCCAGGTCCACATTGTTTACTAGTGCCTGAAACCAAAAAGTCAGTCTTCAAAACCCAGACACTTAACCAGTGCTCAACACTGCCTGCTTATGAAGTCTGGTGCTCTTCTCATCCTCTTCTGGATAGAGTTTCTTTGAAATGGGCCAGACGTCCCAAGGGGATGTGGTTCTTGGAGGCCAAGCTATAGAAACTGCGAGTTACTTCCAAAAATAACTGTTTTTTCCTTTGAATTTTCTTAGTCTTGATTGCTCAGATCTTTCGTGCCACTTACCCTGAGTATAAAAGAAAGAAAGAGAATGATGGTGAGCCAGAAGTACCAGGCCAGTGCAGCCTACCCCTGCCATGAGAGAAGGGAAGGCTGGCCTTCTTCACCTTAGCACACTAGGAGTCCCAGAAGGAAGAGCACTTCCTGTCTCTTCCCTTTTCCAATTCATCTTCTGGTAGGCCAGGCTACCTGGTCCTCATTTCTGTAGAAGTACAGTATTTTTAACAAGGGAAGGAGTCATCCCTGTGATAAGCAAGGCTTTGCTTTTTGAATGCAGAGACTAGGGCTAGGTTGGAGGTTTTACAGTACTGATGTGTACTTCCAGCTCACAAATCTAGGGACTTGGAAAGACTTGGGGTTTGGAAACCAGAACCTCCAACCAATAGAGCAGAAACTGGACCACAAGTTCCCTGGTGACAGCTAATCGTGGCTCTTTTGGGGAAAGAAATGATTTGGGGCAGTTTCAGAGCACGTCCTGCCTAAGGCAGATGATGCATCCTGAGTACCTGCAGATGTCTTGATTCCCCAGGCATTCCTGGACATAGCCACCTCAGCACCTGGACTCTTCCTATGTGAAGGACTCTGAGGTGGTTCTAAGTGGAGTTCCCACACAGTTCCAATTTCTATCAGCAATTTTATGCATTGTCAATCTAGGAGAGGTTTCTTTTGGTAAAATTGCTTCTGATAAATCGAGGTCTAGAAGACAATCTCGGGCCATCAATTTGTAACCAAGAGAATGGTGTTATTACCCTAAAGAGGCAGTGCTCATTTATCTTTCAGACTATCAGCGAGTTGGGAACTATTGGTCACTGGGATCCTTTTGTCCTCATGCTTCTGGGGATTAAATAACCCATAGGGCCTCATTCATGCAGGCAAGCATGAGCTACATGTTGGAGTTTCCTCTGAGTTCTACATCCAGAACAGCCTCAAGACTGCGAGCTGAGATGATCCAGCTTCAGAGAATATCCCAGTCAGGACTTGATCATAATCCTAAATTTTCTTTGGGTCCCCATAAGATTATCATGGCCCCCAAATCATCAGGAAGTAGCCTAGAAAACCACGCCCACAATCCCAAAAAG
Source organism: Chionomys nivalis (assembly GCF_950005125.1). Lineage (NCBI taxonomy): Eukaryota > Metazoa > Chordata > Mammalia > Rodentia > Cricetidae > Chionomys > Chionomys nivalis. Next base: position 133,741,488 of record NC_080087.1, on the reverse strand, counting down.
TGGATTATGGATCTTGTCTTTATCCAGTGTGTTGGTTGCAAATTGTTATGGACAATGGTCAGAAGAAGAAGCTTAACAAAGGAGATTAGACTCAAAGTCTTGTTTTGAAAGGGAAATGCCATGGGATAGTTCTTTTGTACACTGTAAAGATTTGTCACTCATACTGGTTTAATAAAACACTGATTGGCCAATAGCCAGGCAGGAAGTATAGGCGGGGAGACCAGACTAAGAGAATTCTGGGAAAAGGAAAGGCAGAGATGTAGTCACCAGCCAGAAACAGAGGAAGCAAGATGAGAATGCCTTACTGGGGAAAGCTACCAAGCCACATGGCTAAACACAGATTAAATTTATGGGTTAATTTCAATTGTAAGAGCAAGTTACTAATAAGCCTGAGCTAATAAGCCAAATAGTGTTGTCATTAATATAGTTTCTGTGTGATTATTTGGATCTGGGCCAAAACAAAAAGCTCAGTCTCCATCTAGAGCTATATTCCCATCTCATTCTTCAAAGCATTAGAAAAAGAAAACACTTTTTTTAAAAATAAGGCAAGGAATCTGGACTGTTAAACACAGCCATTCCTGCCTTCTGTTCTTCCTGGCCAAGGTCAGCTTAAATCACATTTGGAGCTTAGACCTCCCCTGACTACGGCCACTCTAATGCTCCCCAATTTCCATATTGCAAGGTCCCTCCTGGACTTTCCAAATGAACAAAGACCTTGGTTTGAAATGAAGTCACATGGTAATGCTCCATGAATCAACCAGAAAGCTGACTTTTGGGTTAGCTGCGGTGGTGGGGAGAGGTGAGTGGAGAGGAAACCCCCAGGAGGAGGGCTGAGCAACCTGTCTCCCTGCAGCTGTTTGAAGGGAACATGCACTATGACACTCCCGACATCAGAAGGTTCGATCCAGTTCCTGCGCAGTATGTGCGGGTGTACCCAGAGAGATGGTCACCAGCAGGCATTGGGATGAGGCTGGAGGTCCTGGGCTGTGACTGGACAGGTAAGGGGGATTTCTTCTTCATGTCTTGCTCACTTGGTCTTGTGGTCTTGGCATCTTGGCAGGGGACAGGGCAGTCAGTCTTCACTGCATACCTACTGTCTGGTCCCTGCTGCATTCTCGGGCCACCTCTGAACTTGGAGAAATCCCTCAAGGGAAGCGTTTTGTCCTTTGTCAAGGATCACTTCAGTTCCTCAACAGGAGTCTCTAGGAAGACAAGTCTTAACTACCCACCGCCTACCCAAATTCAATTAGACCCCAGCTCTTCAGGCCGGGGACAGTGGCTGTTGATTTAGGAAAGAAAAACCCTCTCATGACAATAAAGTAATCGTTTATGTCTGAATCTGGCCTCCAGATGTCAGAGACTCAGACTGCATTTTCCTTTCAAAGCTACATCTGTAAAAGGCTTGTTTGCTCAGGAAAGACACTGGTGCACGGTGTATCTTCCCAGTATGTAACCCTGCTAGGTAGCACAGGCTGGGGCACATGCCTCCATGACTTCTCCCTGTGAGGGTGAGGCCCCAGAGCTCACCCTTACCCCTGCTGGTTGCTGAAGGATGGAAGACCTTACCTACCCTTCTGAGTCAGGTCCTACCTTGCCTCTGGCTACTGACAGCCTGGCAAAATGAGCTCAGGCCCCACCCAGTACAATCAGGAACCCCTAGCAGGCCATGGCTCTCCTGCTTCTCCTCACCAGGGCCCCAGGTATTCCCATTTTCCTGTCTGCTGTACCTGTCACTGGCTCAGGCGACAGGAAGGCGTGAAGGATTAATAAGGGCATATCAGGGGAGTGCTTTTGGCTCCCGGGGAGAAAAGTGCTGCCTGTGTGCCGGCTGCAAACACACAGGGGAATCCTGTGCAGAAGCGCAGGCCAGGAGTGGGGCCCCAGTTCACCTCTAGGCTTGGAATCCATACTAGGAGGAAGACTCATTGTCTTCCAGTTCCATACACACACACACACACACACACACCTGTAAGGGTAAGACTAGGCCCCCCAAAGCCTGAATGCTTATCACCTTTGCCTCGTAGATACTAAAAACCTACCTCAGACACAAACTAGTTTCCTTTACCTACCTGAGACTCCAGAATTAAAGCTACAGAGGATCCAGAAACGTCTAGGATAGTGGTTTCCAAACATGTTTGACCATGTGCCTCAAGTTAAGCTGAATTTCCACTGAAACATCACCTTCATTGACAAGCACGCACATACATGTGCACACGTGGAAAGTTTTCTTGGATGCCAGAAACAGATTACTAAGCTCAAGTCCTTCCCTGGCAGTAGGTGCAGAACCTAGGACAAATTCCTTCCTCTCTTGCCTGGAAAGCGGGGATGGCACCGGTCCGTCTCGAAGCCCCACAGCTGTCGTGAGGGTGGCAGGACATTTAGACTGCTGCCCAACACTGGCAAACACAACGGAAGGAGTTTCTCTCACACACCAGGCGGTACTCAACCTTACTAGGCAAGACACCCTGATAGATTGCAGCTCAGACTTCTCAAAGGCGTCGTAACCCATTAAACCCATTCCATGACCTACCGCCCTTTCACAGACTGGGAAAGAGTCCCAGGAAGGTCACCCAGCCAGTTGGGAACTAAGTCCCATTTCTCTCTGGCCCCTTCTCTCCTGTCCCATGCGCCTCCTAGACTTATGGCCAGCTGGACATTTGCTAATGTCCTCCTCCTCTGATTGTCCCTCCAGCCACAACTTGCCCCAGATTGCCCTGGTGACAACCGCAGGTTTCCCATTTCAAAGTCCAGCCCTGCTCTTGGAAGATCAGAGTAGAGGCGTGTTAGCTTCTGCCCAGGCTCTGAGTCTTTGAAGTCTCTGACATCTGGTTTTAATTTTGGAGGAACGCTGCTGTTTGTGGGCAGTTACCTCGGAGCACCCAGTAGAAACAGTGGGCACAGAAGCTGTCCCCTGTTTCTCCACTTTCCCTCACACACCCTGCCCTCCGGTCATCTCACTGGCCCCTCACTGCCCCTGGGTTTCACTTTATCTCTCCCCACCAGCTGACTCTGAAATAGTTCTTAATACATATTCTTCTTGTTTTTAACATTTCCATCTCTGCCTGCAACTGGCCCTTGTTTCACTTCTTGTTTTTCTTTTATCCCCCCAAAGGAAAACAGAAAAACTGAAGGGCTTGACTGAGCGGGTTTGGTAAATAGTTTGACAGGGCTGCTCCACCTGTTAGCCAGTGCGTTTGGGTTTCAAATGATCACTTCTCACCCTGCCACTCATAGTTTGCTTTACAATTGAGTCTGAGATTCAGTGACATGGTGACAAATTTGAACTCACGAATTAGGACACTTCGAGGCTATTTGCTATTTACTTTGAGCAAAAGGCAGACACGGTAGTGGGGAACTGGAAAGGTTACGTGCGTAGTATTTAATAGCAGAAAGGTGGGAAGTCGACCGTGAAAAGTCTTTTCAGGATTTTTACCCATTCCCTCAGCTCCTGACTTTATTAAATAGTATCCTGAAGGGTACACCACAAAGACACCTAATCACATGCACTAGCACTAAGGAGCTTGTACAAAGGCAGGAGGAACAATGCCCTCACTTCTTCAGGGCATCTACTTAGAGGAACTCTTGGGTATACTCACCACCACTGCACAACACACAGGTTTCCAGGCCCTCCCGCCCCACCCATGACCTGACTCACAACCTCATTCATTCCCGAAATAGTTGATGAATGACCGCCGGGTGAGCAAATAAACAAGTGATCGGATGGGTGTGTGAGTCACCTCTGGCCCAGGTGAAAACCCGCGGCCTACAGCATGCTCTGACCTAGTCAGGGTAATTGTGTGCTCCTTATTATAACATTTGTTATAAGTTGCCAGCATTTGGAAGCCTGGAGATTTTACTAAGGGTTGGTAGGCTTCTCTGGCGGTGGGGGTGGGGGATTTTAGAAGAACTAGACAGACTTGGTTATCTCTTCTTTGGGCCTCTGTCTTTTGAATCAAGTCGTGGTGCCTTGGTGTCCCTTTGCCTGCAGCCACTATCTGCACCACACCCGACTCTTCCCACCCCAGTCAGCTCCCTGCAGAACAGTAACTGTATCCAGTGGGTGTTTTAACTTGCCATACCTTGACAAGAAGGTGTAGCCCAAATTACTTCACCTAGCCCGAGTCTCTTTAAATCTATTTTCCCATCTGTCCATGGCCATGAAACACCACCAGAGCCTGGATTTGGGCTTCCTAAGCTGCTATTTTGCTTACAACTTTGGTGACAAGTGCTTCTGATTATTTTATTGTAGGTGGGCCCCACAGGCCAAATTGTTTTATGGAGTTAGTTTTGAGTCCAAATAAATCCTGTCTAGCATAGTGAAAATGTGTTTTGTAAGAAAGCAGAGCCAAGCAGCGAGGCCCACCAGCAGTCATGAAACAGCAGAGAGCTTGGGGCCCATTTCTCATGTAATCTCAGTAAGCATGGAGATTTTTCAATCGATTTTGGTGTGCAGCATTTTGATCGTGTGCCCTACGCCACTTTGGGGTCAGTGTCATCCGCCCCCATGGCTGCCACTATTGTGCCGCCCTTAGAGCCTCCACAGTGGGGTCAGGAGCCCATGGCTCTGTGCCCACGCCTGTTGCAGCTTCTCCAGGAGTTCTGGACTGTTATCAACTGCAGTGACCGTCATGGCTCCGCTGACAGTTCCCAAGGGTGAGCTCAGGTTGTGTGCACATCTGTGTCTTCCCTTTCCTGCTCACAAGTTCACACCTAGAAAGAAGATTTTAGTTTTTGGCTTCTTCCCCTGCCGGGTCACAGAACATCCTGCTGGAACATTTTTCTTTTCTCCCTTCCCCTTCGCGCAGACTCAAAGCCCACGGTGGAGACACTGGGCCCCACCATGAAGACTGAGGAGACTACCACTCCATACCCCATGGACGAGGACGTCACGGAGTGTGGGGAGAGCTGCAGCTTTGAGGACGGTAAGCACGGCCATGCTCCTCACAGTTCGCCTGGAGTGGCCCGGGATCCAGCAAGAGCTTGGACTTACAAGAGGGTTCACGGAGGTGCAAACACTCACAGGCCTGAGGCCGTGGCTGCTAGGAACACTCAGATGTTGTACCAACTGGTATAGCCCTATAGATACAAACCTGCTGCTAAGGCAAAGGCTCGCGTCCTCGCTGCCTTGATTAAAGTAAAAGCAGCCCCAGCCCAAGAATTAAGAGCAGGAAGAGCTTCTCCTGTTAGCTTGTGTCTCAGCCGTATGAAGACCTGGTGTCCTTAGCCCACCAATTAGCCAGAACCAAGGCACTTCCCTGTGTCTTGCAATAGCCTTGATTTACAAAACTGTAGCAGGATGATTCTGCCAGACTGCGTGTCACATCTCACAGGCCTGGGACAAAGGCAGGATGTGAGGGACCCTCAGCCAGTTCTCAAAAACCCAAGATGCTAGTATTTGGATCATCTTTTCACATGGGAAATCTTTATTCCCCTTTTTGCTTTTTGTCTTCGAAACATATCCAAGGTAGATAAAGCCAATGATTGGAAGATCTGAAAAGCAAGTGCTGTTTTTATTCCTACTGTTCAGGTCACCATGGATTAGGACACTCCGAATAAGTCACAACTTATTATAGCACCTGGCATTTGGGGTTGCACTTTTTAAGTTTGACAAATTCAGTTTACATTAAATTGCTGCTTATTATTAAATGTTCATTAAACATAATGAGGAAAGATTAGCAAAGAAGCTTGAGAAGGGACTTAAAGATGTCCTTAGCTGATGGAGCCAGGGAACCTGCTCACAGCCGGAGGGCAGCATGGGGAGCTACCCGGATGGTATGCAGGGCTCCAGAAATTATTCAGGAAGAAGAGTGGGGTGAAAGCCAAAAATTAATGCTGAAACTGTGGGGCTGAAAACTGAGAATCGAATGCATGTGTTTTAGGGAGTGTGCTCTGGTATATTGTGTGGGTAGGGGACACCGTTGGTCAGGGTTAGCTGAACACAAAACCTTGACATTTTAATGAACTTTTTTAGTTTCATAATGAGAAGTGGAGAATCTTCCAAGATATGTTCAAGACAGAGAGCTGAAAAAGAAACACATGGAGTTAACGCATGGTATTAGATTCAGAGTTAGCGTGGCAGGAGCACGGGAATGGGGAGTCTAGCTGAACGGCAATCCAAAGGAAAATTTAAGGGTTCTGCTGCAAAATTTCAGAAGTTTATTTTTAATATAATTTTACCGTTTACAGTGGTTTGTTTGATTTGAGGTTTCTTTGATGGTCCCTCCCTTCTTTTTAGTAAAAGATCTTTTTGTGGAATTTAGTTCCTAAGATATAGTATGCATATAAACATTGCAGAGGAATTATGGTATATTGAATTACCCTGTATTTTTGAATGGAAAAATAGGCATGTGGAGAAGTTTGGAGAGAAGGAGTGGTGAGGGCTAGAGCCTGACTTTCCCAAGCCACAGGTTGATGTTTCTGTGATGGGTTCCATGTGTTTCCTTTCCACGCCAGCTGACTTTGGCTAAGGGTGGGCCAACATTAAATGTTCCCTCGTGGGCAGGCGGGACACGGTAGGGTCTGCGGGCAATCTGCGTCCTGCTGCTGAGATCAGCAGTACCCTTGCCTCTAAAGCCCAGCATCCTCCACCCCATGGTGGGCAAATTTGTCTCTACCCAGCTGCTGTTGCCTTTGGACCATTCTTAACCTTCCCCAAGGAAATTCTTCTCTGGGAACTTAGGAAGGGAAGTGAGAAGGCCAAAGACCCCCCATCCCCTGTCCTGGCAAGTATCCAGGTTTGGGTTCCCATTTTCTCTTTCACCACCTTTGTACCACCCCCTATTAATTCCAAGGTTAGCATTAACTCATACTGGGTTTATAGATCTGGGTGGAACCCCAGAGAAAACCCACTTGGTTCCACCTTTGGACTCAAGTAGGTAACTCTCTAGAGCAGCCAGGGTGAGCTATTGTGGTCACTTTGTGGGGCTGCAAGAGAACACTTTCTTCCCTCTCAGCTCTCAGGGGCTCCCCACGTGTACTGTGCAGTAACTGGCATGACAGGCCTGAGCCCCCAACCTAGCAGATAAAAACACGCCCCATCCTACTCAGCTCTGAGCTGGGCGGCTCCAAGGGTGCCCCAGCCCATCATTCTCACTCCTAACATATTAGATTTCCCTCCTGACAACGCCAAACTATCCCATCCCTCCGGAATAAGGGCTGTGTCTTTGTCTCAGCCAGAAGTTCCCTGGCATTGAGGTCTCCCCATCACTTCTGAGAGCCCGACTGGCAGGACTTGAGATGATCCTCTCAGGAGCCAGCAGTCCGCTGAAGACATTCTTCCCTGGCATCGTAGGGAGTAGCAATTTCCCCACTTGTCACCTGTATGAGGTAGACAGATGGGGCTGATTAGACCCTGAAGCCATTTGGGGGTCTCTTTATAATTGCCTACTATGGGAACCACTGGCCGACTTGGTTTTCATGCTGGGAAGGATGAGACCAAAGCCTAACCCAAAAGTCAGCAATCGCCAAGACGAGAGAAATAAATGAGCAAAGAGAACCCCTTCTCTCTGTGCTTCATGTTGAGGCCTTGCCAACCATTGAAGGGTGTCGCTGTGGCTGCATGCTGGGCCCCTTTGCTTGCTGGCCTTTTGGTTACTTTTATTCTCCTTTTAGACAAAGATTTACAACTCCCTTCTGGATTCAACTGCAACTTTGATTTCCCCGAGGAGCCCTGTGGTTGGATGTACGACCATGCCAAGTGGCTCAGAAGCACCTGGATCGGCAGTGCCAGCCCCAATGACCGAACATTTCCAGGTAAGGCAGCTGAGACATCCTATGAAAGATGGAAGGCCAGCCTTCCATCATCATCCTGACTCCCTTGCAAGCTTCCTAGCTTCCCACCACGGGGTAGTTTTCCCACAGACATCCATCCGCACATGCCTGGCTGGTCGATGGCTCCTAGCCTACTCAGGATTTCAGGCCAGTCTGAAGTTGCTAAAGAGAAAGAGAAACCAGGATAAGTGAGAGAAAACAGCCTTGGGAGATTCTGAGGAGATGGTAGACATCCTCCAGTGTCCTCTTGTTCCCTCAGCCAGCTCTGGTGCCTTCTGGAAATGTCTTAATAATAGGCTTTCCAGGGATTGAAACAAAACCCCAAACTTGTATGATAAGGTGCACACACATTCAGTGGTAAAAATACTCTCCCCACAGTTCATGGGTCACAAACACGGGGTGGGGCCGGGACATGCAATGACGGGGCTCAGGGAGTGTATTTTCACTCTACAGATGCAAGGAACCTAAGTTACCTCTGGAGACGAATATACTGAAATGATCAGGAGATATTGAGTTGAGGGTATTTATTATTCTCCTTTTTAATATAATTTAATATAGCTTATGTAATTTTTAATAATGATTATATTTAATTGGCTAGTAAAGTTTCAGAAAATTTAACAAGTAGTGTTCACAAGCCAGTATGCGTTGGTCCAAAACACTCTGATTAGCTTTCAATTTTCATCCACCTCCTGCCTGGCTCTCAGATGCCCATAAACAAGCCTTTGGGAGAAAAGGGGGTTAATTCTGGAAACTTAGCAGGCTAAATGTTGATGAGGATCACTGGGAAAAGACTAGAAAATGAGAAGGGGAGGGGCTCCCCTCTCCCGGCTTCTTCAGAGCTGCCCTCACCCAAGCGCTGATGGTGCCCGGTCCCTAGGAGTTCCAGGAGGGAGGAAGGCTTAGAAGAACACTTGGGGCCAGTCTTCCACCATAGCCCACAGTTGCTTTCCCAGAGGGTCACAGCATCTGCTCTGAAGAAAAACATTTTCCTATTTCAAGTGTTTATCTCTTCAGCCTTTGAGTGCCGGCTCAGAGAGATTGTATCTGAGGATCACCACAGCCTCAGGCACAGGAGAGAGAGCACTTACCCCAGCCCCAGCTCTACTCCCCTCCCGGTCCTGTTCTCGGCAATAATGTTTAATTAATATAATGAGCCTCCTGCATGTCGGGAAGAAAAATACTTATTTTTATAACCCAACCAGGATTTTTCGTTTCATTTCCTCTCCTTTGAGACTGGGTCCAATTAATTGGTGGTTTTTCCCAGCCCCCATCTTTATCTGAATGTAAGGAAGGTGAATGAGGTATATGTGTGCATGTGTTTATATTTTGTCTGAAGGCGAGATAGGGATTGAGGAGGGGAGGGTTCTAAGGTGCAGCTTGGCTGGGGCACTCTGACTAAGGTTGTACACATGGACTCTGTGTAGTAGGAGGATTGATCATTTCTTATCCAGGCCCTGCTTTTAGTCCTTTCTAATCCTCTGACTCCCCCCCCCCCCCCCCCCCCCCCCCCCCCCCGCATACTTCTAAAAAGGTTTCCTCTGGGAATGTCTGAGGCCTGAGGCTAGCCCTAGACTACAAGGCCACCAGCAAGCAGGCAGCAGTTCTGTCGCCTCCCCTCTGCCATAGTCTGCACCTCTACCCACTTTCTTAGACCCCACCCTCACCTCAGTACCTGGTCCCTTGACCCTTGCTTCACTACTGGTTGGGAAATTATAGTCTTTGTCTTCGTTTTAGCTGATTCATTCCGCCCTGCAGTTGGAGAGGGCTTCTGGGAGCAGGCTAAGGAATGGGCAATGTTCCAACCTTTGATGAATAGGATAGATGGGGACAGAAAGAAAAGTAGGGCGATACGGAAGTGCTGGATCTAACGTTGAGAAGGAAAACGCTTGTTCTCCTGTAGAGGAACCACTGGAGTTTAGGAAAGCGACTTGTGACCTGACCCCAGGAAACAAAGTCACAGTTTTGTTTTCGGAATCCTTCCCTTTATCCTCGGATGATTAGAACACCCATCTTCTCTGTTTCCGACTGTCCTGCTTACAAAACTCCAAATCACACTGTAAGCAGACGATAGAACCCTTTCTAGCAGTGAGAAAGGAAACAGCTGTGCTGGGCTCAGGGCGGGGACGACGCTGATGGGTGCAGAAGGCCTGGCGCCTGTCCCCAAACCTGAGAGCCACAGTGTCACCCGCCTGTGCTATTCCACAAAGAGAGGCCAGAGCCATTGTTCTCTGGATGCGCACAACAGGCTTCACTTCATAAGGAGGTAAACAGACGCCATGGCTGAGAGAAGGAAGGATGAAGGGAAACGGGGCGGGGCAGTATGGCCATGTTGAAACACTACACAAGTGTCCGTGGAAACTACTTACATTGCTCAGATGTTTTCTGATTGAGTTGTCTTCTCGGTCTCTTTCCTTTTTCTGCTCCCTTTTAAGCCCGCAGTTAGCTCTGTCCCTTTGTCTAGTGGTAATGGTTGCTCCAGGCTGACAAGACACTCACTGGTTTCATTCCACTGTTTTTGTTTTCCAACATCAGTCTTTCAAGCCACTCAGAATTTCTTTTTTTAGCTCTTGTGGCTGAGCTCCCTAAAGTGTGTTCATACCAATGCCCCTCCCGCTGAGGGGGGGGAGGATGTGTTCCAAACTCAGTGACCCCCCTGGTGGTAGCCGAGGAGCCTGTCCAGCCTCTCTGACAAGTCATTTGCCTTCCTCTGAAGCTACAAAGGCAGCGGCAGCGTGTGCTTAGCAGAACAGACGTATTTTCTACAGACATGCTCTGACGCTTTGATATAAACAGTTCCAAGAATGATGAGAGCTGGGTCTATAAGGAAGGATACAAGCACCCCTTGAGGTGATAGGGTGGGTCTGGTATCCAGTTCTCCAGTGTTGGGTAAGGAGTCCCCGACTGTTTGTGGCTATTTATATCATAAGTTTAAAGAGTTTCATAATTTTAAAATGGTTTCTGCTGACTCTTCAGTCCTGCCGTGGCGCTGGTCCTTTTTCAGGGATGCAGGGACTACATTGTCTATACGTGAACCACGTCATCATCAATACTGTATTAAACAGTACTGCTCCAGCACCTTGGACATAAGCAGGGCAACATCCTTGTTGTTGCTTCTGTAAGTTGGTTTAGTGAAAACCAAGAAGCAATGAGTTAGGGGGATGAATTTGCCTGAGCTGGTTCTTGAAGTGTTGTACTTGGTAGCCACTATTTTGACTTTCCTATGTATGCCACTCTGTCTCCCTCCGCAGCCGTGGGAAATTTCCAAGGGACATAGCATTAAGGACTATTTGGGGGTCACACAGAAACAGTATTCTAAGTAAACAGTAATACCAATAGTATTGATAGTTGTTGTTTCTGTGATCATTATGACTGTCAAGAATGAGGTAAGACCTGGGAGTTGTGGTGTTGTCGTGTAATCTCAGCTACTTGAGAAACTGAGGTAGCAAGACTGAAAGTTTAAGGTTCGCCTGGGCTGCAGCGTTCAAAACCAGTTTAGGAAGTTTTGCAAGACCCTGTCTGAAAAGGAGAAAAAAAAAGGAGAGCTGAGGTTGTCGCTCAGTGGCCAGAGTGTTTGCCTCATGTCTGGGAGTATCTGGGTTCAATTCCCAGCTCCACTGGGGGGAAAGGGAGCGAGAGGAGAGGAGGTAAGACCATAGATTACAGGATCCTCCCCCACAGCTTCCTGGGTGATCCACTGGGATCTGGAATGTATGCTCTTTTAAACACTGTTTGACCTTGTGAAGTGCGATTACAATGTTACTTTGCTTCACGGACCAAGAGCCATGAAAGCATCTAAAGAAAACAGGCAAAGCCTGCTTGGACTAGGACACCCTTATGAAGGATCTCTGCCCAGCTCAGGGAAGGAGCCGAGGCAACTGTGCCTCCGCTCGGGTTCGAAGAAAGCTCTAGTGGGAGTAAGCCAAGAATCCAAACGTTCGAGTTTACACATGTTGGCTGCCCTTCAAATATCAGAAGTAGACCCTGCTGATTGCTCACTGGAGTTGTTTGGATGCAGATTTGGTTGCTATGAGCTCCAGCAGAGTGGGGGACCAGAGCTCTGATGCACCGTGTATGTGCAAGGGAGAGGATAAAAGGGAACTGTGCCTGAATGTGGCTGGTACAAGTTTATGCAGAAATCAAAGGAAACAGCGGAAGGATGAGCTCACAGTAAGCTTGAGTTTTGACAGTAAGCTAGCCATGCATTTGAAATTCTGAATCTAAAAATCTCTCTCTGAGCTCAAAAAAATCAGGTATCAGCTGGCAAATTCAGACCCTTGAATGGCCTCAGTACAGTGGTTCTCAATCTTCCCAAAGCAGCAACCCCTTAATACAGTTTCTCATGTTGTGACGAGCCCCAATCATAAAATTATTTCGTTGTTACTTCATAACTGTAATTTTGCTACTGTTATGAATCGCAATGTAAATATCTGATTTGCCACCCTGTGATAGGATCATTTGACTCCCCCCCCCCACACACACACACAAATGGGTCAACAAGTTGAGAACCACTACCTCCGATTGAATCACCTTCAAAGGGGGTTGCTGGAGGACAGAAAACTGGGGCTATGGACCCGTAATAGATTACTAAAGGACAGGGAGAGATGAGCTAAAAATAAACAATAGTCAAGGGATAATTTCAGCTAGACAAAGAATAGAGGCCTCTTGTACGATGGGAGAAATACATTCCTTGTGTGGAAAAGATGACGAGAGAGAAGCTGCTATCCCCGTTTCCTGAAAACCACGAAGGACCGACTTGATAAGCAAGTGTCAGAATGAGAACAGAGCTATCTACACGGCAGAACTTTCTGTGGAAGCTGACACATCCAAAAAGTATCTCCAGGTAGCTGCCTGCAAGGACTGGCCAGGCTGAAGACTTAAATGTCCGTGGAATGTTCTATCATAAACCTTGAAAACATCCTGCCGAGTTCATCCAAAGTCAATGTTTCCCTTAACTGCTTGTTAATTTGAGGACCTTAGCAGAGATAGGCTGACCTTGGGAGGCCGGCTGAGGGGCTGACTCATGTTTTCAGTATGACCTATACTAAGAGGCTCTGTCTCCTGCTTTGCCAAATATTCTTTCAGATGGCTGTTCTAGTAGGAGGGCAAGATGCTAGCCAGGAGATGTGTGTGAGGGACAGATGGCGTGTTTGGCTTTGCGATAGCCAGGAGGATCAAGCTGGTGATTTATTCCCGGGTTTGTTAAAGGGGAGTAGACACAATTGAATTCATTGCGATTGGCGCAGCCTCAGTCACGTGGCCATAGGACACTTAAGCTGCTGAAGCCAGATGGGGTCATAAATCGCCAGGTGAAATATCAAGCGACCCTTCTTTAGACAGCATCGGGAGAAGTGCCTGAATGACTGACCTCTGCACTTCCTCGCTGCCCTATTGAATTTGTGTTGTTCATTCCCATGTGGTCGCTTGCTCTGTGTCGTTGGTGACAACTGAGTCAAGAATGCAGCAAATGCCTCCCAAATATGTCCTTCAGGAGGACAGGAACTGAATCTCGGGGACCTTATTTCTTCCTTCTCTTTGGACAACTGAGTGCACTTCCTTTCCATTGTCTTTTTGTTGGATGCTATCCATTGCCAGTTTCCTAGCCATCAAACACAGAGCAAGAAGGAAACTTCCGGAAGGCAGGGTCGGGTCCTAGCTAGCCACTTGTCATATTAGAGCAAATCCTTGACAGTTCAAAGGGTTCTCCCTAATGGCAAGGCAAGTCATAAAGCAACCCTGTCCCATGCCATGCCAACCCTTCTTTCTACCAGGTAACTGCCAGCCTCTGGGAACTTGCTTAGCATCTAGCAGAGGTAGGCCACAAGGAATATTTCAGAACGGTCTTCACTTTGAGAATGCAGGAGTGCCAGAACTGAATGAGAGATGAAGCATTTAACTCCAAAGAGGGGTCAAGGAGACCCATGAAGACCCAGAGAGGAGACGTTAAAAGGAGCTAAGGTTGTGTTTCCTGGAGAAGCACAGACTAAAGGTCTTAATTCTCTCTCTCTCTAACTCTCCCTCTCTCTTTCCACCCTCCCCCCTCTCTTTGCCCTCCCTCCCCCCATGAGTGTGTGTGTGCCTTCTGGTGTCAGTCTTTACCTTGCGTCTTGTTTGAACAGTGCGTGTTTGTTCACTAATACACCTCAGACCAGCCAAGAAGCTTCCTTTGCTTTCCCTATGTCTTCCACCCATTTCCACGTAGAGGTACATTATAGAGAGATTTTGCCTCAGTTCTGGGCACCTGAACGTGGGCCATCAAGCTTGTGAGTCAAATACCTTATTTATTTAGCCATATTCCCAGTCCCCTGGACTTCTTAATACTTTATGAGTGAAGATATTTCTAAGTCAGAGGATAGAAACTGGCTGCATCCTCCACTGGATGGAGGAAGTGTGTCCACAGGACAGCAGGAAGTGTAAGCTGAATTTGAGATGTTCCTGACAGTTGGGGCTGTGGCTGGAAAAGACCTTTCTGAAGGGATGGATGGATGGCATGGTGTCAGGATGTCCCTGCATACTTCCTCTGGCCTATGCTAGTAGTCGTGTGTGTGTGTGTGTGTGTGTGTGTGTGTGTGTGTAAGAGAGAGAAAGAGAGAGGGGGGTGTCCCCAGTCAAGATCTAAGACAGTATCCCATTTTGTCCCATCTTCTATAGATGCTCACAGAAGGGAGTTGGCTGGCTCCCATAGTTGAGACAGTCTGAGAAATCATCTTATTTCAAAGAATGTCAAAGCCCTCTTTGAGATAACCCATACCTTTGCATCTTGCACTGGCTTCCCCAGGTTGCTGGTCTTTGGCCTGCGGGCAACAGTGTGTGAAGAGGTATCAGTAGCTCAGCTAATCTCTTGCTACAGCCTTGTTACCACTCAAGAGCTGTACAGGCTCCATTCTTACAACCCTTTTATATCCATTGTACAGATGGGAAGACTAAGGCTTTCAAAGGTTTAGAGCCTCAGGCCAGGATTCCACCCCAGGTGACGACGAGCCAGCGAGTTTCCTCAGGCCCATCTCCGTTCAGATCCTGTTTTCATCAGTCCTGGAAATATGGCCTCACATCTCCGAGCCTCAGTTTCCTTCTAGAAATGGAGAAGATAAGCTTGCTATGGAGTGGGAGACACATTTCCAATGCCAGGATTTGAGAGGAGCAGGCAGGAGGATCTTGAGTTCAGGGCCAGTCTGAGCTCCTTTGCAGGACCTGAGCAGGAGTTGGGAATACTGACTTCTGTTGCGCAGGGATGGTACCTGAGGGAGAAACTCCAGTCTCACACAGTATCTGTTCAGTTCCATCATCCCCAGTCTCTACCTTTTTCTCTCTCTCTCCCGTTCCTTGAGCTTTTCCTGGTCGGAGCCTCTCCCTTCACAGTGTCCCTGGTTCTAATCAAGCCTCTCTTCATGACAGGCAGGGATGTTTTGCAGCTCAGCGTCCCTCTGACTGATGTCGCCTGTTAATTCCTTAAATTTACATATCATCTTTCTTCCCTGGAGCTCATAGCACTTAACAGACAAGTGGGGCACAAATGATTTAACCGAGTGAAATCCAGAGGCCTGCTTGTCTGGAGACTCTACAAATGCGTGGATTAGCTCAGACGTCAGCGCTGAATTATGATCCTTCGGCTGCTCGTGCTTAGCACGCCACTAGCATTAACTCGGTTCTTGCCGTGGTCCTGTAAATCATGCATACTGATTATCAGCCTACTGTGAGGGGAGGGGGGAGAAGAAAGGAGGGGGCTCGGAGGCTCCGGACCAGCTGACTGGGAAGCCTTTGGCCTGGCTCAGTTCTAATGACAGGGTGGCTAGCTAAGATAGACCCGGATAAATCCTCGCAGCCAGCCATTCCACATCCCGCAAGCTCTTGGCTTTCCCAGTTGTAAGCATTCTGCTATGATTCCTTTGCTTAAGAATGCAAATTCACACAAGTGACAGAATTTCCGCCAAGCAATTCTCAGGCAGCAAGCGGGTCTTATTTGTGAAACTGTGAAGGGAGAAGGCTGAATTAGAAGTCTCTCAAACGTGCTTTCCTTTGTAGATGGGGTGGGGAAAGGAAGGACTTAGAAGTTACTGGAGCACAGAGGATCGGGGGACCCTCACTGGCCTGCCAGTCTACTGGGTGCCTACACAGGTTACCCTGGTGTGAGGTTGCCTCACCTTTAAAAGGGGGCTGTTGGCTCAAGAAAACAGAGGCAATGGCAAAAGGATTGCGTGAATCTGAAGGCTTGGCAGAGTCTAGCAGATTCTCCCTCTGTCCTCATTCTTTCTTCCTCTGTGTGTTTCTCATTCATTCATTTATTCATTCATGAAATCAAATTTCCCTGAGTAGTGTGATATACATGGACTAAGAAAAGGCGAGGCACACAGTATTAAACCTTATATGTGCAAGACAATCTGGGACGGGAGAGTGTGGAGTGACCCAGCAGGAGAATGGGCTTGCCCCAAACCTGATGGCTGGACTTCAGCCCCTGTACCCACATGATAGAAAGAAAGAACCAGCTCCCACAAATACTCCTCTGTCCACCAAACCTAATGGCTGGACTTCAGCCCTTGAACCCACATTGTAGAAAGAAGGAACCAACTCCCGCAAATACTCCTCTGACCTCCATGTGTGCACTGAGGTATGCTCATATGCACAAACACATGCACACATGTAAACATATGCACATACATATACATTACGTAAATAAAAAATATTTAAAAAAAAATCTTAGATGGTACAAAGACACATATGACCCAGTTAAGAGTATCAGGTGGTGGGTAGTTACCATGGAAAGTGACCTCAGCTCCTTTTAAAGGTGCAAGATCAATGGTATAGCCAACAAATACTTGAGTTGCTGAAAAAGTGGGGGTGAGTATTACATGTGCCAAGAGCTGGGCCATGTGGAGAAGAGGAAGAACCAAGAGGTGTAGGCAGGCTGAGACAGCGAGGCAGCAGACCTAGGGGGAAGCTGGTTTTCCTCAAACAGAGAGTGACTGAAAGGATTTGGGGCAAGAGCCATGCAGACAGCTGAAATAAAGAGTTTACTGCAGAAAAGTGGGGTATCCCTCAGTTAAGTCCGGGCTCTACCTATGGACAATCATTTCCTCCTTGGCCAGATCCGTTAACCTTTCTTGGTTTCTCCATTGTGTGCAAAGTAAAATTAGATGTCTTAGCTTGCAAGCGTAGAGCGAGCATGAGATGGGATAATATACGCTCGTGTGCTTTGTAACCTGCAAAGCAGTCTTGAGTTGTAATTATTATCATTAATATTGGTAGCAGAAAGATCTGATGGGGAAACAGAGGGCTGGGGGACCACTGAGTGTCTGGTGATGCTATCAGCAACCCTTCCTCGGCAGACCCCACCATTAACGTCGCGCTCTGGAGGCGGCCCCTCTCCCTTATCTGTACCTGGAACAGGCCTGCTGCTGGAAGGTCTGCTATAGGCTTAGTCCTCACCTAGCAAGATGATGCCCCCAGATGTGACAGCCGCAAATCAGACATCCCCATCCCAGAGAGGGTGCTCGCCCAGGCTTCTGGGATGAGAGCCTGTCCTTCCACAGCAAACCAAAGGTCCCACCATCAATATTGACTGGAAAAGCTCTGTGCCCACGTCTCAGGCTAATGTGACATCATGTTAAGAAGAACCGGAAGTGTCTGACCCACTCACAACCCAAGCTGGTTACATACTGGAAATATGTCCCTGCCCCCCTTGCCCGCCTGGCAGAGGAATTTAGCAGACCATGACCCATGCATGTCTCAGTGCCCAAGGCAGATTGTGAGACCTCCCCTTTCTCCTCTGCACATTTGCTCTCTGCTCGCAGGCTGGAGTTGCCCATCTCTGCACACGTGTCTGCAAGGCCTAGGGGCTGCCAACCGTAACGAGAGCTCAGCCTTCTGCATAAGTTCAGATGGGTTTAAAACCAATTTGCCAAAAAGGCCATTCTTGAAGCATTTGGACAGTGAACCTTAATTTCCCGGGACATGTATATTCTCTGCTAAACACACAGCCTTCGTTATGAAAATGGCCATACCTCTTAAACCGCTGGTGCTGTGTGTGCATGGGAAAAGCCAAGTTCAGGAAGAAAGTGGGATGTCCGGCCACCCCCACCCCGATCTGCTTTAGGTTGAAATGAGTGTCTGGGTGACAGTTACTGAGGCCTTGGCATCATCTGGCAGAGGCAGAAGGTTTTTAATGTCTTCCATTTGGACAGTGCCCAGCCAGACAACAAAGGCTCGAAGCATAAGCCACCTGGCCAGAGTCACCCTCCAATCCAGCAGCCGCTTCACCCCTATAAACTGTCCCCTTATAATTCAGTTCAATAGACAGCATTGACCCTTTGGGTAAGCCAGAGATGGATAAGACATGGGTCAGGCCTCTTAGAATCTAGAGAGAAGAGACAAGCTTGTACACAGGCAAGGTTTCAAGTTGACCCTGGCAGGGACTATATATGAAAAAGACGTGACCCAAATGATCCAGAGAACGGGAACAGGGACCCATGTGACTTGAAGAAGGAAGAAAGAGCTTCAAGGAGACGCAACATTTGAATCAGGACTCTGAGGGAGCCTTAGAAAAAAGCTCAGCAGGCCCCACATGGTGGCACACACCTGTAGTAAGAGCACTCAAGAGGCAGAAGCAGGAAGGTTGTAAGTTCAAGGCCAATCTGACCTACATAGCAAGACCCAACACGTTTCAAAACACCAAAAACACCCCAACTCCAGCCCGACCTTCTGATGGAGGGGCCGCAGTTACAAAGTGGTGTGTTTCCCAAGCACTTACCACCTGTATTTGGATTTGTCTTCCTCAGATGACAAGAACTTCTTGAGACTACAGAGTGACAGCCGGCAAGAGGGCCAGTATGGGCGGCTCATCAGCCCACCAGTGCACTTGCCCCGAAACCCTGTGTGCATGGAGTTCCAGTACCAAGCTACAGGCGGCCACGGGGTGGCGCTGCAGGTGGTTCGGGAAGCCAGCCAGGAAAGCAAACTCCTCTGGGTCATCCGTGAGGACCAGGGCAGTGAGTGGAAACATGGCCGCATTATCCTGCCCAGCTATGACATGGAGTATCAGGTGAATCAGGGGAAAGAAAAGGGCTCAAGACGCAAGGGAATCATTGTGATTCCTCTTTCAGTATTTCAAAGAGCCTTGCCCATTCATCATTAAGGGACGCGGTTAAGCTCCACTGTTTTCATTGTGTTTCCTATGTTGCTATGGCAACTAAATGACACTCTTATTTGTTATTCAGAATGAGCCTATCTCAACACCCAGACTTGGTTCTTTGTTCCTCCTATTGCCTTTTATATTGCTGAAATTTTCTCCGACAAATGTTTCTTCTCTTCATTTTATTTTAGACTGCTATCAGGTGGACTGACAAAGGGATTCACAGGCCAGGGAAATAAACACAAACAGCCTCTCTACATCCGCGGCAGTGAGGCTTTCAGAATGGGGGAGGCTGGACCGTGCCCCCCCCCATACCTGCTCCAGAGAGCAGGAATCCAGGAAGGGCCTCAGATGGATAAACATTAAACTCTGTGGCCAGTGGACCCGGGAGAGCCCAAAACAAGTGGCTTCTCTCACTCTCTGTCTGTCTCAGCTCCAGGAATTGCTTTCTGTTATCTCTATCCCATGGAACAGGAGACTGTGGCCCCGATGGGCACACACATCTGTAGCCGCATCTTGGGCAGGGGTAGACAGACACACTGTGGATGAGGTGACTGAGAAGCAGCCAAGGCATTAACCTGCTCCTCCCCCGATGAAGAGCAGCAACAGATGGCTGGTCAGGCAGCCAACTGCTCCTTCAGCTTGCCAGAGGACATGTGCTCGTTTGCAGAAAGAACCTGGGGAGGGTGAGAATGAGGAATGATTAAAGACCACAGAGCTGAGGGGCTTCCATGCGCAGGCTGAAGCATCCTGAGACCCTCGGTTTGCAACCTGGGTCCCTACTTGCTAACATCAGTGCTGGGATTAGAAGACCCTTGGAGTTTTTGTCTCACCCCCTGTAGGATGGGCTTCTCCAGGCAGAGCTCTTGTCTTAATAGATTTTGTTACTCTCTCACCTGTGTGCCTAAAACATAGTAGATGTTCAGAAAGCAGTTTTCTTGTTGTATTAATGGATCTCTAAGTCAGTGTGCAGGGAGAAGTCACTTAGAAGGCAATGCAAACCTAGGTGTCTCATGTTCCTCTTTACCCTCACCTGCTCATGGCCTCTAAGTTTTCAAATAACCTAGGTTGAGAATTTGAAGGATTTATGAGAAAGGAACCTCAGAAATAACTAGGGAAATTTTAACATCCCCCCCTCTTATGTGTGCTCCAATTGTGGTCCTTTTAATCAGTATATTCTTGTTATTGGACAGCAATATCCATCAACTTGCTATATTTTCTTATCCTCTCAAATATGCACTTGATTTGAACCAACTCTTTTTAAATTAAGATCTCAAGAGATCTAGCCATGTGGTCCACAGATGTGTACCAGGTGCAATGACTCACGCACACACACACACACACACACACACACACGGCTCTTAGCAGAAACTGGGAGTCTTTACACTAACCATGGCTCTTGTCCTTCTGACTCTAGATTGTGTTCGAGGGAGTGATAGGGAAAGGACGATCGGGAGAGATTGCCATCGATGACATTCGGATAAGCACTGATGTCCCGCTGGAGAACTGCATGGGTATGTGACTACCTCTCTCTTGGTGGCAAAAGGCAGCAACTGCTTTTTTTAAACACAGTAGGTAGGGCTTAAAACAGTAGTAGGTAGGGCTGCGCTTGTCTGTAGAGGAGGTGAAGGGTGGACACGGTTGTGTCTTGGGCTGAGGCTGCGAGGGGTATGATATGAAGTGAAGGTTTATATCCATCTCCCAATCAGAAATAGATGTGCATTAAATATATGAAAACTCAGAGTTTCATCAGACTCCAGTTTTTAACAAAGAAAATGCTACAGGCCAAGAGTACCTGCCAGTCAGAATTACATGCTGGAAAGGGTTGATGGACTTAATGGAAGCCTTCAGTGGTGGACAAAAAATGGTACACATGCTATATAAGAATGATAACACAATTACCCACGTCGTTCTTTCACCTGAATGAACTGCAGGGAAAATTATGGCATAAGAAATAAAATGTTACATTTTGCTTTTAAGTTAATTCTAATGCCCAAGAGTCTGGAGTTGTAGGGTTAAGTGTGACATACCACGGGACCTGTTTAGAAAGGACACCCCTAACTAGCTTTCTGGTCAGAAGTCCTACGAACCAGCCCTTCTGAAATGCACATAGTTTTGCTCAAGGCTTCATCCTGAAGCAGGGGTTTCCCTAAGGGGACACTGACCACCTCCCATCAGAGCCACGGATTTTCCCCCAAACAGAAAAGGATCCCGAGAAGGAAAAGGCTTGACTCCAGCCAGCAGAGTTGCTGTAGTAAATTACCAAGTGCTTTTCTTGGACCTTGGGTCCTAGGTGCCTGTTCCTAGTGATGTAAGAAGCAACTGAGACTTCCCCAGTCCTCCAGGCAACTCTCAGGGCTTGGGCATCTAAAAGTAATCCCAGGTCTGAGAAAGTAATCAGTACTAAGTTACTGATTACAACAATGCCGTTGGGACCCGTTGTTCTATGAGGATTTTTTTGATCCAAAGCAACTTGAGAATCCTCTCTAGTCACCCTTGCCCAGTGATATTGGACACAGTCTAGAAAACATACAAGAAATGGGCCACTTTCTGTAGTTACCAAGTGACCTTACAGACGCCATCTTTGTTTGTTCAAGTATTTCTTCCCTTTCTCTAACTCAAAGTTGTCTTTTTTTCTTTCAGAACCCATCTCAGCTTTTGCAGGTGAGGATTTTAAAGGTAAAAAAAAATATGCTCGTTTTGTATGGCTTTTTCTCTTTCCATGTGATGTGAATTTGGTGAAGGGAGCAATGCCCAGTTTGACAAAGCTTGCAGAAGAAAAAAAAGGATGCTCCACTTTCTCACCACTAGGTGGCGGCAGCGACACCCATAGTTACTGGGGATTGAGATTGTCAATGTCTCTCACTTAATTAAAGTTTAGAAACCTGTAATAGAGACAAATAGGTTACAGATAAACCTTTGAGCCTTGCATTGTCCAACCGGGAGCAATGAGGTTGAAAATTCAGGAGTGGTGAGAAAGGAGAGGCGGTGGGAAGATCAACACCCCCCCCCCCCACACACACACACACAAAACCTGTGAGGGGAAAAAATCCATAGTAAATTAAAAGTGAAACAAAGTGGCAATGCTTGGTTTTAGACTGAAGATGGTGTTTTTCCTGCTCCAGGGAGACAAGGCCGAGGTGTCAATTATACCACAGTGAGGTGTGGAGGCAGGCGTTCTAGGGAGGACGGCTGTGATGGGAGGAGTGGTGCTGGATTCAGAAGCTAGAAATAGAAACCAGGGAGTGTCTTCCCTGACTGAAGGCCGAGCCCTTGCATTGGAAGGCTGGGAGCAGGAAGGGTCACTTTCTTCCTAAGAAAGCAAGTGGAGAACAAAGCAAAGCAGAGGGAAATTGGGATGCTCGTCTCATCCCAGGAAAGAAGAAAGGAATGCCCTCCCAGAGCAAAGGTTCTGCTTGCGCTGCTCAGATGCAGCCGGTTTACTCTCTCTCCAGCCTGGCTGCTGATGCGGCCACCTCAGTTTCCACACAGGTTTCTAATACTGAGCACTCAGTGGTGCTGCAAAGGCTAAGTGCCCCCCTGCAGCCACCCGACCGCAGCATGTTCACAGATCCTCACCTGATGCGGGGTCTCGGGGGCCTGCTTGGTGCCAGCCATGTGAGAGCTGTCATGCCCTGTTTGTGCTGGCTAGACGTACCCTTCTAGGTGATAGCATTTTAGAGATAAGCTTCACCACTTCACACCCCACGTCTCCACTTGCTATCCTCGCTCTCATTAATCTGTCCAGCTCCCGACTAGAAAGAGATGAATTCTTGCCTTGACACCTAGACAGTCTTCCTGAATACAAGTCATCCTGCCTAATTTGCCATTTGTCCCTGCTCTAGGACGAGCAGCACTGGGGAAGAGGTAGAACAGAGGGCCAGTATATGTTTTCTTTCTTACCCTCTCTGCCGTGTCCCCGCATTTGAAAGTATTGAATTTCCGTGTGCATATTTTACTGCTCCCTGGGGACGGGGCTGCAAATGTAAGGCACTGTAAGGAAAACCGAGGTCCAGACTGAACAGCCCGGATCACAGTTGGGGTCTAACCTCCAGGATGCAGGATAATTCTTGTGCATCCCATTCCTGACTCTCAGTGGCTTGTTGAGCCTCCAAGCTCTCAGAAAGGCCAGTTCAAGCCTGGTCAATAACTGCTCTAACAGCTGTGCACATACCCTGTCTGGTCATGACTGACAAGTAGAGTGGCTGAGGGCTTCACTTCTGTAAGAGAATAAACAAACCAAGCACATGCACTTTCCTTGAAGTCATGTGCAGCACGAGGCTGCACACCCTAGGCCTGTTCGCCTGCACAAAGATGTATAAATAAAGTCTCATTTGAGTGGCAAATGTGCACCCAGGCTAAATAAACACAGGGCTTGTGACTGGAAGGGAAGACTTTCCAGTAGCTTATGATACTTTGGGGCTGTGCAGACAAGCCTCGAGTTGCAAGCGTTGATGATGGCAAAGAGGCAACCAAGTCTTAGTGGGTCGAGACTTGGCTTAAGAACATAGAGTTGAGAGCGTGACTTGGAAGTTTCAACCACATTGACATGTTCCTTGATGCTCCTGGTTGTGATGAACCTGGAAGCAGGCGTTAGGACCTTCCCTCAGGCCTCTGTCTTTACTCAAACAAATGCCTCTCCATTTGGAAGACATGCCTTTTGTTCTCTTTCTGGGCAGGAAAGTAGGGGCCTCTTGCTTACGACGGAAAATCAGTCATTTTCCTCAAAGCAGAGAAGCAGAATGAAATGGGATTTGGGCAAGCAAGGTACAGAGAGGAGATGTGGGAACACTGCTTACAGCTGCCATTTGCATTGCTTCTGGGCCTTTAGAATGAGGCTGTTTTCTTTTCCATGCAGCAGAAGTTATCCCATTCATTCGGGGAGATCGGTGTGCTCTTGGTGGATCTTTAGGGAAGTGCAATAAAAAGTGGTCTTTGGACCTGTGCTGGTGGCTGCTCTTGATCTTTCTCAGTTTGAAGGGTTTTTTATTTTCTGCCTTTAGCTGGTTTCTTGCCACGAACCTCTGTCTTTTTATTCTAATTGCATTGTGCTTTCTGCCTCATTACCTGCACGTGGGTTGTGTACCTGCCTGTGAGTTAGTGTTGAAGATAAACTGTGTAGAGAAAAAGGAAACCAGGAGATGGGAAACACTGTATCGGCATGCCATTCTTAAAAAGATTCTTTTGTTGTTGACGCAAGTCGTATTTTAAACAATGTAACATGAGTGTGCTCGCTTGCTTGCATAAGCAGTGGCTATAAACATGGTATGGTTGTGTATCTTTGTTCTTAAGGCTTGAGCTTTAAAAAATGAAAAACTGCTTACAAAGGGAAGCGGGGAGACTGAAAAGTGCTATAATTAAGGTGATGGGTTGTTTCCTCAAAATCAGTGCTCAATAAGAGAAAAAAAATCAAGCAAGGAGCCAGTAAAAATATATAATGCCCATATTCAGAGTCCTGTGCCTGTTGACCAGCTGGATATTTTGAGCAGCTTGTAGCGGAGGCAAGAACTGTTGCTGCTCCTGCAGCAGGAGCGGGCTGTACCTGGCGAGAGATGGAGACCCAGGCAGGAGCAGGCTGTACCTGGCGAGAGATGGAGACCCAGGCAGGAGCAGGCTGTACCTGGCGAGAGATGGAGACCCAGGCAGGAGCAGGCTGTACCTGGCGAGAGATGGAGACCCAGGCAGGAGCAGGCTGTACCTGGCGAGAGATGGAGACCCAGGCAGGAGCAGGCTGTACCTGGCGAGAGATGGAGACCCAGGCAGGAGCAGGCTGTACCTGGTGAGAGATGGAGACCCAGGCAGGAGCAGGCTGTACCTGGCGAGAGATGGAGACCCAGGCAGGAGCAGGCTGTACCTGGCGAGAGATAGAGACCCAGTCAGGGTCACACTGTGAAGGTGATCTTGAACTGAGGTACCCTGAACTGCCTTCTTACTAAGCGCCCTAAAAGGAGTCTATGTATGTCCTGAGAGTCCAATGGTTGTGACTGTGTCTCCAACCATTTCTAAGGGTGTTGTACTCCATCTTTTGCCTTCCTGCTGCCCCCCCACAATTTCCATCAGGGTATAACCAGGAGAAAATGATGATCAAAGGTTGTCCCCTGGGCATGGCTGGGAACCATTTTAAGGGTGAAATCTGAGGTGACTGGCACCCGACTCCATGTCTCAGATTTGGAGCCAATTTATTTGGGCCCTACAGGACAATCTGCCAATTTATAGCCGCATCTCTTTTTCCATTCCCACCCTCACTCCCATGACCCGCCTCCCACCCAGAAGCTCTGCCAATACAGCACCCCAGTCCCTGGGCAAGAGACAGGATGGCCCCATTTGAGTGCCTTTCTCATTGGGTTTCCCTGCCTCTGTAGCCCCGCCCCCATCTCCAGCTGCCAAGTAGAGGCTGGGGTATTGCAAGCAGAGAGGATGCAGAGAAATGTGTGAAACATGTGATGCTCCACTGCCATCTCTGTCCACAGGACCCCGAGACGTTGTTTATGAAGTTTACGTGCTTACTCAGCCTCTCCTGTCACCGAAGCTAGATGCAGTCCCCTTCCCATACCTGCATCTAAGGCAGCTAGCTGCCAGGACAACCTGAGAAAGGGCAGGAGAAAATGCTCCTCCCCAGCCCCTCTCTCCAACAGCACAAAGTGGCAGGCTTCAGTTTTATGATGTAGCCTAAGCTCCAGAAGGAGATGAGAAATGCCTGCTTCAGTCAGATGAGGGGCTGAATTTAGAGGTATTTCAGATAGACACGGGGAAGGGGAAGAGTGGGGAGTCCCCCAGGTTTCTGCCCATTCACCTCTGATGAATCTACCTCTATGTACTTACTCGTCCAACAAGAGGAAAGTTATTCTCGGGGTGCTTTGGATTTCAGCAACCTTTAAACAGCACAGGAGACCTGGCCACATCCTTCCACCCACCTTCCATAAATTTTTCTAGTGGATCCAAGCCTTTTCTTTTGTTTGCTTAATCCCACAAATGAAACAAACCATCCCCCCCCCCCACGCTGTCCCTTCAGCTGTGCTCATTCTGAGCTGGATAGAAAGGCCCCATGCCAGCACCTAAAACAACCTTTAGGTACAAAGAGAGACATTCCAGGTTTTATAAACATGACAGTGAAAGATGCTTGCTGTGTTCATGGTGAGACGCTGCCATGCCGATTCTCTGACAGCTTCAGACAGCGTGGAAGGCAGGAAGGGAGAGAGGGCTGCTTTCTGTTCCTGCCTTACTTTTTTTTAGAGCAAAATCTGCAAAATTGTGCTATGAAAGACCACATAATAAATATCCCAGGCTTTGGAGGACATACAGCCTTTCGGAAAGCTCTCTGCTCTGCCACTGAAGCAAAGAGGCAACCACAGTAGTGTGTAAACAATGAGGATGGCAGTGTTCAAATAAAACTTTACTTAAAAAGACAATGTACTGCAGTTAGCTGAGAATTCTGTATGCCTGGTTTCACGTCTGACTTCATCACTAAGCAGCAGTAAGCAATTCTTCCGAGCGCTGAGTCATCCCTTGGGTTTCCCTATGTGTTTGCTGCCTTGCCCTCTTCCTTTGCTTTCCGACTGCTCGTCCTCTTAGGCCCTCGCATCCCCCATGTCAGGCAGCTCAGGTGCAGCCATGGATCAAGGGCTACCACACTGAACACAGCTACTCTATCACTGCTCTTACAGCCACACTTCCTAAATCATTAAAACCTAATTCATTAAATCGGTGACACTATTAACAGGCATAGAAGGCTTGCTACCTAACAGGTAATTTCTTTTCATTTTTCCCATATGTGACTTCTCAGAACTGGTTTCTCAAAATCTGAATTCTTTGCATCCACATGTCTCTTCCCCAGGGAGTTCAGAACTTTTGCAGATGGGAGCCTGCTCAACCTTGGAAATACACTTTGGAGTTATTGACTTTTTAAGTATCTGTTTCTCATTATCTTGAACAATGAGAAAACTTTGTGGAGAATTGGGGGTGGAAATTAATAAAAAAATGGTTGAGGAATTGAAAACATTTTTCCAACTGAAAAGAAAAAAAGATCTGTGACTGAGTGGTAAGAGAATAGTCGAGGGGAAATAGGGACAGACATCGTCAGCTCTGGGCAAGGCTGATGTCTCACCTCCAATTTTTGCTCCCACATTGATGTAGCTGGCCCAAGACATTTTATTTGTGAAGTAATGGCCCAGTCACCCATCAGAAAAAGGTGCTGAATAAGGTTGTTATCTAGCTGCTTGTGTTACAAGGCTCTTTTTCCCTTCCTGTAGAAGCATTGTGAGTGGGAAGTGGTTCTAGTAACTTTCTCAGAGCAGTTCTGTGAGGCCCAGTGGGAAATCAGCATTTCCCAGGAAGCCTGAACATTGATCCAGAATGCATTCCTCTACCCCTCATCTATTGTCTGTCTGTCTGTCTATCCATCCGTCAGTACATACATACATACATACATACAAACATACATACATCCACCTACCCACCCACCCATCCATCTAGTATTTATTGGATTTCTGCTTTGCTAGGAAAACTTTTTAAAAAATATTTATTTATTTATTATGTATACAATATTCTGTCTACATGTATGCCTACAGGCCAGAAGAGGGCACCAGACCTCATTACAGATGGTTGTGAGCCACCATGTGGTTGCTGGGAATTGAATTCAGGACCTTTGGAAGAGCAGGCAATGCTCTTAACCGCTGAGCCATCTCTCCAGCCCCCTAGGAAAACTTTTTGAGTAGAGATTTAAGCCTGACTAATTTACTGCCTTCCTTTTCTGTAACTTGCAAACCACAGTCTAGTGAGCACACAACCCTTCAAGGCTGTGGCGGAGGTAGATTCCAAACCTGCGCAATCACTGCTCTTTGGAATCAAACCTCAAGCTGGAGGAAGTTCTGAGAAACTTCTAGTCCTTACAAGCCACCCCTAAATTGCTTGGTGGGGCATAGGGAAGGTATTGTTAACCTTTTTCCTAACTCCTTTATCATTAAAAGCACACATTTGTGTAGTATGTTTTCTCATTTTTCTAAGAAAAAAATGTTTGAGAGGTCAAGACAATGTCTCCAAATGACTCATGTCACTCACATTAACACATGTTCTACATGTTGATAACTTCAGCCAGGAGGGCTTTAGTGGGAGGGGGCAGTTTTTAACATACAGAGCAGTCTATCTTCCAAAGGCTAACTCTGAGGTGATGGCTCACATATCAGATACTGAATACTAAACCCCACATTACAGTTAACCTCTTCTGGCAGGAAGAAAGATCTTCCTGCTGTGTCCCAAGTTATTTCTATCATCAGACACACTTTCCAGGTGGTGTTAAGGCTTCCTTCTTCCCCACTCCTAGCTCCCTGAGCAGTGAACTTCTGTACTGAGGCCAGGAGGTGGTAGAGGGAACAAAGCGGCTGCCACTGTGCTCTGGCACTTCAGGGAGGCCTTAATCACTGAATTTGCCACCTGCCTTTTCTCTGATGGGTGAGCTGCAACCTCATTCGAGGATGGCTCTCATAATGCAGCAGACAGAATCTAAGGCACAGCAACGGAACAGGAGAAAGAAAGGTGGCTGTGGTGAACTCTGGGCCCACTGGTACTCTTAGGCATTTCTCAGCATCGCCTTGAGCTCACATGAAAATCCAGAATCGGAGCCGTTGCCAAGCAGCAGATGCTCATGGACTGCAATCACGAGCTGATATCAACTGGCCCTTACTGGCAAGCTGGCCTCTTTGAGCACCTTGCATTCTTTGTATCTTGGTTTCTATGCAAAATTCTCAGTTTGACTACTGAGAGATAAAGAGAAAAAGGGAGGAGACAAATATTTTTCTCTTAAGTCATAGGAATGAAGGTATTAAAGATGCAAGTCAAAGCTGGGTGTGGTGCCTCACACCTGTAATCCAACCACTTGCTAAGGTGGGATGGGGGAGGCGCTGGTCAAGTCTAGCCTTGGCTAAATGATGAGTTTCAGATTAGCCTCTGCCACAAAGTGAAAACCTGTCTCGAGACAACAAACAAACAAAACAAGATGGGAATGGTTAACCGAAAAGGAAAAGTAGGTAGTCATGTGGGAAGGATACAGGAAGCAGCCTTGAGGGGTCCTGGAATAATTTTCACCCCAAGAATATAGATGCAGTCATCAAGCTGTAAGCCTTTGTCAAAGCCGCTCCAACACTGTGAGACTTCCGGAGACCTACATGGACCTGTAAAACTGCACCCCGATAGAAGGGGACCCCCAAACTGAAGGAAGCAATGACTCCCAGCTACCAAGATGGGCAGGCTTCATTAGATTTTCCAAGAAAAATTCTCTAATTTTTCTCTCATTTCTGAGAATATGCGAGAAGGTCTGACCACCTCTGGGCTATTCCCCAAATGGAAAAGGGCAGTCTGGGGATCAGGCTGTGGGAACCGGCAAACACTGAGAACTGATGTAGGGTCAGCAGTCGCTTGCTAAGGCATTTGCGGGACACCTCTCTGCTCGCTCTTCGGTGGGGTCCATGTCGGGCAGCTTGAAGTCTCACGGGGAAAACAAGAAGGGTAGCCAGGTCCAGCCTGAGCCGCCGCAGAGGTGCTGCCACAGAGCGGAAGCAGGGGATATGCAGCACCCCTCCCCCCCACACCCTGTAAGTACAGGAAGCATCTTTGTGGTCACCAGCACGGGACACAAGCAGCTTGGGAAGCTTTTCTCATAGGTTAAGCATATATCATCTTTCAGAAGTAAAGATCATGTCTGCCTTTGGCAAGCTCTAAAGCGCCTTAGTCCCTTTCTGGGCCAGATTCTCATCTGATGTAAATCTTTGGGAGAATCAAGTTGTAGCACTGTTTTGCATGGAGTGGGAGTCAAGCCAGTCTTTCCCCTGAGTTACCCTAAGCTTAACTCTACTACAGTGTCTCCATGGCAACCAGAGGCTGGCCAGTAAACTCAGATGCCTTCTAAATCTCCCACCCCAGCTTCTCCTCCCTCCTTTTTTCCACAGTTAAGAAGGAGCCTCTTTTGCCCTCACTCGCTCGCTCAACGTCCCTCGCTCTCACATTCCTTTAGCGTTTTCTACTCAGATTTTTTTTCTTACAAGTACTCATCCAACCTGCTTTTAAAATCCTCCATCCAATTAAAAAAAAATTAGACGGGTTAGTCATTGCTTGACAGTAGTAATTGACCTGTTTAGACAAGACCAAGCTGATTTCAATGGGCACAGAAGCCTTGGCAAACCTAAGTGGAATTTACCTTCAAGTCTAGCCAGCCTAATTAATACATTGTTTGAGAATTCTGGCCAGCCACACCAAATATGGCATTTCCACTCACTTGGAGAATTCACCTAGCTAAATCCCAGCAGTCACTGTAGCATCATTGTGTGTGTGTGTGTGTGTGTGTGCACGCGCGCGTGCACATGAGCGAAAGAGGGGAGAGAGAGAGAGAGAGAGAGAGAGAGAAGAAGAGAGAGAGAAGAGAGAGGACAGATGAGAGAGAAAATTAACACTTTTACACATAATAAAATAATTCTGGTTAAATAGCAAAGAAAGATTTGTAAGGGTAGCACGCTTGGCTGAAGCTTATTTGCTGACTGACCGTCTCTGAGCCTGTTTCCTCGTCTGTGGGATGGGTACCTGACATATACAGGGACCAATGGAGAAATTGCAGCATTATAAACTGCTTGGTATATATGAAGGCGGAGTGCTGTATATTCCAAAGCATGTGTGTTTCTCAATTTCTTTCTTTTCTTTTTTCGTTATTTATTTTTTAAATTGATTTTTTTTTTTATGAGTCCGCATGCTCTCAGCCCTAGCAACACTCTCTGTGTCTTTCCCCCAGGGGGCACCCTCCCGCCAGGGACCGAGCCCACAGTGGACACGGTGCCCGTGCAGCCCATCCCAGCCTACTGGTATTACGTTATGGCAGCCGGGGGCGCAGTGCTGGTGCTGGTCTCCGTCGTGCTGGCCTTGGTGCTCCACTACCACCGGTTCCGCTATGCGGCCAAGAAGACCGATCACTCCATCACCTACAAAACCTCCCACTACTCCAACGGGGCCCCTCTGGCGGTGGAGCCCACCCTAACCATTAAGCTAGAGCAAGAGCGGGGCTCACACTGCTGAGGGCCGAAGCAGGAACAGCGCCCAAACAAACAAGAAAGACTGCAAACATGTTGCCTCGATTTTGCACTTTTTTCTCCTCGCCTAGTCTCTGCGTGAACCCGCAGACAGCTCTCTCCAGGGTCCCCAACCCTGAGCGCTCTTATCTGCCCCAACCGTTCTCTGTGGTCCTTGGTTCCTGTTTCTTTGCTCTGATATTTTTGTTTTCCTTATCATTTTTCCTTTTCTTCTTTCCTTTTAATCTTCATGCTTTTCTTTCCTTTCTTCTTCCCTCTTTTCTTACCTTTCTTCCTTCTTTCTTTCTTCCTTCCTTTCTTCTGTCTTTCTTTCTTTCCTTCTTTCTTCTTTTGTTCTTTCTTTTTTTCATGATTCTAAACCAACAAAACCCAACTCTAATGCTGCATCTGGAACCCCAGAAGAGATCACCCCTAAGCACTCCACAACCCACGGCTCAGTTGGTTTTGTTCCAGAGACAGGCCCTCTTGTTTTCTCCTCTCCTTGCCTTATCCCATCCCTCCTCTCCTGGGCAGGTTGCCAGGTGTCTTGAAGGGAGCCTGGTTCTGTATGTATGTACACAGTACACTCCCATGTGAAGAGGTGTGTGTGTGTGTGTATGTGTGTGGTGGGTGTGCGAGGGAGAGACTGACTCACTGTGGGGGCGAGTGTGGGTGTGTGTAGAGAGGGCCCTTCTCTCTTGCGTTACTTCTCCTGGGGGACATTTTACAAGAAAATAATATACTGTACACATTTTGTTTACTTGGAGAAGAAACTGAAGCTTTTTTGTTGCCTTATCTAGCTCTGTCTGGCTGGGGTTTTGTTGGCTGTCATTGTCATCTCTAGGTACCTAGAAAACTAGAGGCCACATGGAATACAATGTGGCTGTACCCATCAGTACCCCCATCCCCAACCCACCTGACCCAAGAGGATGTTTCCTCCAGGGCACTCAGACCTGGTCCCTTTTGTTATGTCTCCTGTGTCTTTGAAATCACAAGATAACAGCCATTGGGTTCATGGAGCCATCCTCACTTCCAGTCCTGAAGCAAATGTGTCTCACGTTGCCTTATAAAAGGAAAAGAAGAAAAAGAAAGTTTATATTGAATGTTTAGCTCTGGTGGTTCAGCCATGGACTAGGTCCTAACGACTAACGCACCTGGGGTGATGGCAGTGCAGTCATCTGTTTAAACTGAGAGCAAGAGGGGAAGAGAGAGAGAGAAGATGGAAGGATTCAAATGTTGTCTTGGCAAAGTCTCCTCAGCCCGGGGCATCACTGCATTGAGCCTAGCATGGGATGGGGTTGGTTAGAAAGGTATTCTTTGGTATTATTTTGGCCATTGTAACAGCATTTGTAAACTACGAGGGAGAGGGTGTTATTGCTTTCTTTTTGTGGTGTTAATGTGTGAAGCATAAGGCTGTCCACCTGACTTATTCAGATACTATGAGAACACAAAAAGGAATCATTCGCTGAAATGTACCAGTGTGCTGCCTCTTAAAGCATTTACGGCATCTAGGCTGGTGGACTGGCTGACATCTGCAGATGCCACAGCATGGGCAAAGAGAAGGTGCATGTAAAAAGCACACCCATCACTGCCTGCTCTTCCTCCCCAACAACGGACAGGGAGGGATGTTAGTGAGCTGTGCCCAATGATGCTGTGCAAAGGATGGATGAAATGACAAGGTCAGCTTCATTGTAAGAAAGTGTGTATTTGAAAATTTGGATATACCAGGGCTCAGTTTGGAGGTGTTTGTTTTCTGCTCCCCCCCAGAAAGTCTTTTGGGAAGTGTAAAATTCTCTCAGGATGCTTTACTGATCAGAACATCTCCAGACACCCTCTAAGAACAAAATACTAATGATTCTTTTTTTTTAATTGCTTGGGCTAGAGCCACAAGACATTCTTGCAGAGTAGCCAGAGAGGTCCCTCAAGCAGATTCTCAGCTTCTGTATCTGGTTCCTTTCATCTTGCTTAAAGGATGTGGTCTCCCACTCTTACTTTGTTTCAAAGACCTATTCTGTCTCAAGTCTTAAATAATAAGAAAAGATGAAAGGCTAGAGTGTGGCTGCTTTGAGTTGTCCGACCTCAACTGAAGATGGAGAAGGAAGGAAGCATGAGCAGGAGGTGGGCAGCAGCCCTGGGCGCTAAGAAAATTCTGCCAGTCACTAAAGGTTTATTTATTTATTTTTTTAAGATTGTTCACCTCTAGCTGAGTACTTAGGGACAGGCATTCTTTGCAAATGATTGACATTCCTACAGGTATCCTGTGGAGGCATCAGAAGACCATAGCTAGAAAATCTATCCAATGTAGCAAAAGCAAGATGGCAGACACTTTGTGAGCTTGTTCTATGCTCATCCAATGCTCTAGGCAGGCAGCACCATCTTCATGTACATGTTATAGACGGTGAATCCCATGATACCCATCAGCTGTGATTCGTGCTTAAGTGTTCTCTCTCCTCTCTTTTGCTTTCTCACTTCCCCTCTCTCTCTCTTTCCTGCTCCCCCACTCCAGCATCTTTGATAGTATTTTCTAAAAGGGTAGCTCATGTAAAATGCCATGCGCTGCTTTAAAAAGCAAAACTCCCTATCCGGTTGGGGAGGAAAGTGTCACTCTCTTCTAAGGAAACTGGACTGGACAGATGAACGCATGCTCCAGTGTAGCATTGCCTCCCAGAGGACAGAGCGCTGATACCGACTGTTAAAATGTGAAAGAGGGCATGAAGGAGGTGAAGGGCCAGCTGGGGCTGGAAAGCATTTGCCTTACGAGAGGTCTCACAAGAACCCTTCCTTGAGAGCACGCTAGCAGCTGCCCTGCCTATTGCTGGCAAACGCAGAAAAAGAAAAACAAAACAAATGTAGCATTGCCATTGACAAAACACGATCCCGAAAATAAACTCCTCCTTTCCCTTGTCCCACTCCTCTTGATTAAAACCAGAATAGGCAATCCAGTGATATTTTTGAGGTTGATATCCCATCTTTTAAAAGACTCCATCTTTAAAATAAAAACGAGCAGGCAAGCAAACACTTAAAAGGTCAAAAATTACCAAAGAATAACAAAACAAGAAAACCTAAAGATTTTTACTTCCTGTTCTTATCCCCTCTCCCTATAACTGTGATGTCCCCTGCATTGCTCAGTTGCCTGTGTGTCAAAATAACTTGTGGATGTTGAAAACTATTTGAAAATGTATTGTGTGGAATGTAATAAAATGATGATATTTTTATACAAACATCTGGGTTTCTTTCCC
Source organism: Chionomys nivalis (assembly GCF_950005125.1). Taxonomy (NCBI): domain Eukaryota; kingdom Metazoa; phylum Chordata; class Mammalia; order Rodentia; family Cricetidae; genus Chionomys; species Chionomys nivalis. Next base: position 133,707,310 of record NC_080087.1, on the reverse strand, counting down.
CCATCCTTTGCCTGTAAGAACAAAGTTTGACGTATAAGCCTTGAAAAAAATTGATGTCTCCAAAGTTTACACTTTGCCTTCTGAGCTATGGGGCATTCGTGTGGAAGGGAGAGATATACTCTCCTTGAAGCTGAAGGCCAGCACTCCTTTCTTTCAATTTTCATCGCTGCTTGTTAGGAGTTTTATCCAATTTGTGCAGCTGAGCCAACTTTTATGATTGGTATGGGATTTTTGTGAAAGTTGCTAAGTGCTAAATTGCTCAATGTAATTCCACAAAATGTGTCTCGATGGCAAATCCATGGAGACTGGCATCTCCTTTCAAACTGCCCTAGGGGAGTGGGTGCAGCTCTTGTGTATGCTGCACTCAGCTCCGAAGACATACAGTCCTTCTTCTGGAAAAGAAATGATGACCTTTTGTCCCACGCCTATCAAATTATTACTTTCTGGGGGACATTGATCTCCAATTTATGAGTGATTTTCCTGGAGCAAGAAGAACAGGAACGTCTAGCGTGTTCAGGGCTCAGAGATGGTCTAGATTTTGGAGAGATGATGAAGATTATGGGATAGACGTGTACCTGAGGTTGTCTGAGTGGACATTCATAAAATGAGCAGTCTATAAAAGGTGTAAGCTGAAAGAGACTTACTCGAGAGTCTGATCTTCTTCAACAAGTGGTTTTTGCATGGTTTGGTTTGGCTTGGTCCACCTCCGTGAATAGTTAATGATATGGTTGTGGGAGACAGCTGAATCTGAAGGTGATTCCCGAGGGAAAAAAATACATAGGAAAGGTAACTTCCTAGTGGCTTTGAGTCCCTCAGCAGGAGGCAAGAATTGGTCACAAGAGGATTCACATCACCCCAGAGTCCTCTCTAAGAGGCGGAATGTTCATTCTAGATGGTCTTGCAGAGAGAGACCTGCCCAGCGGACCCTGTGTCTGCCAGGGTCCTGATTTTCCTTGGGTACTAGACCCAAGGCACTTCCTTGGGCACTTTCCTTGGGCACTTCTCAAATCTGAAGGCTGTCCTAACACTGCACAAGGGAGCCTGGCTTTTCAGATCGCACAGGAAACTGTCAGTACAGATGGCTCAGGGCAGATGTCATTATCTGTCTTCTGCAGGAACGCAAAGCTGAACGTCCATGATTAGAGCAGGGCCTGTTTTTCCTGTGCCAAGCGCAATTACCCATTCTGTCTAAGTAACATTTGGCTAGCCTAAAACTGTTTGTTACCGCTAACAAAGGGCAAAATGGAAGCATCTCAACGTGTTTATTTCTAGCAAAGACCCAGACTCGGTCCACATTCACTTGCCATGACCTAGAACCACACATGCCAGGATGAATTGAATTAGTCAGAGCGCATGTTTTGTTGGCATTGATCACAGTTTTGGGGCAACTTTTGGGGAGTATTCTACCTTGACACTGGGGCCAAGACTTATTTAGGGGGTACTCTTTCTCCCCAAGAAGGGTAACAGCCACCAGGAGTCAATTTTACCCGTCATTCACAACATTTTGACCAGTAAACATTCCTGCATGTATTTCAGATTTAACCCAAGTGTAAATTATGTTTCCATGAATCACAGAGTGCAGATGTGAAAGCCCAGCTTACTCTGTGCTTACTCCTACCTGGCTTTTCCTATGACTTAAAGGCACATTCTTGCTTCAACACTGCCCTAGGATCCTAGCCCAGACCACCAAAGCCTAGCCAAGCCAGCGTGCGTGGAGCTTGTTTTCCCCTCTGCTCTTCACCAACTGTGTGGTTGTTCCACACAGACATTGCGGTCTTTTTAAAATCTGTGATGAAAAGAAGCTCATTTTGAAGTTTTGATTTGTCTGCATTGTGGCCGCACATCTGAGGCCAACTGCAGACCCATAGGTGTGGGCTTGGTTTGGTTGCTGCTGTTGTTTTTCTCCTTAATTGTGCAGAATGCTGGGGCTCTGGAGCAGCTGTAATTTGCCTTTCATCCACTTCACTGATGGCCCAAAGACAACACAAACCAACTCCAGCCAGAGAAAAAGGAAGAGAGAGGGGGGTAGGGGGTGGGGATTGTCCTATACAAAGAAGTTAGAAGCTGGAGGTGGTGGAGGATTTAATTAAGCTTCACCTAGGTCAGGTGCACAGGAGTTTGCTGAGGTCAACTGGAACCAGAAACTGCTCCCTTAGGAGTCAGGGGCCATCGCTGCAGCTGGAGTAAGTGTGCGCTGACCCCTGGAGCCCTGCTAACTGGAATGCTACAGATTTCAGAGCTCTCCACAGAGCAGAGCCCTAGTTAGCAAGATGTGGGGGATAACCTGCAGAAGTCATTTCTGCCCCAAATCCTATGGACAAAGGACCCACAAATATCTCTCTTCTGGGTAATGTCATTGCTCTTGGGAATTGCCTGCCATGACCTTAAAGAGCCACAAGAAGTAATTATAAATAGTTAATGATAATCTAATGTAAATTCCCATGGGCATTGGACCGCGAAATGAGAAACATCTCCAGACGGACTAAGAACAGAAGGCCTGGAGGGAGGGCTGGGCGTTGGGTGGGAAAACACCTTCTCTCTCTCTCTCTCTCTCTCTCTCTCTCTCTCTCTCTCTCTCTCTCTCAGTTTGCAAGTGTATATGATTACATTTCAAAAAGAAGTACAATACTACAGAAAAAGCAATTATTCCCTTTTGGCTTGACCCACCCCATCTCCTCCCCAGAAGTGACCACAAAGATGATTTGAAGCCATCTCTTTATATCTTTATAAGCACACAAGTTCATGTCAGATTATGTAGTTTGGTTTAGCTGGAGTTCCTTTTGTTTTCCGCCGTGCTATCATGGTACTTCTTCTCTTGCCTGGATAATCTACTTCTTTTCATGTGACCTCCTGAAGATTCTTCAGTACCCATGGCCAGGTTTTACCCCTCCCCTGTTTCGGCCATATTGTGTGGCTATGTCGTGGTTTATTAACCCCCCCCCCCCATTTGTGGCTGTGTGGACTGCACCTAGTTTTCCTCTGTTGTTCCTTTTGTTGTGTTTTCCACTGTTGCAGCTGATACTACAATGAACACTGTTGAAGTTTGCTTCTTTTTCTGTTTGCATTTTTAATAAACAATGCAAATAAATAGCAAAGGTTTACCATGAAGGAACTTGTTTTCATGTGGGAGAATTGTAGAAACTAGGGGAACCCCTGGGTATGGATCCCTTTGTGCATTTTCAAAAAACAATCTCTGTGACACTCTCTAAAGTAGGCACAGCCCTTGCCACAGAAGACTCTGGACAGTTTTAGAAAATTTACAACTCAGGCAGTTCTTCTCTAGAACCTGAAAATATTTTTTAACTGCCAGGTTTGTAGAGAATACAGTCCTGTCTGAAAGTGGCATCTGTAGCCCAGGTTGATTTTGTCCCTGGGTTCAGCAAGGAGTCCTGTTGTCCGTGATTAATGAGTTCTGCTTGGTTTCTGCAAAGAGCGACTGTGCTGTGCCTTGTTGTTATTTATTTATGTTTTCTACTAAAAAATTTATGTAAAAATATCCTTCAAGGCCATTGCACAGCATTGTACTGCAGACCAGATGATTCCAGCAACTTCAGGTAGACCCATGTGCCAAGAGGAAGTCTGAAATGCTAGAGGCCCCCAAAGGAGGACCTGGAGAGAAACAGTGTTTGTGGGCTGAGAGGGGGCACCAATCTTTCTTCCAAGGAGGCTTGGGGCTTTGGCAATAAAGGAAAGACATTGGCAGCAGGGCTGTTGTTTGATGGGATGTCTCAAAATGTAGGCAAATCTATTTATCCCACAGAACTCAAGCAAGGAATGGCGGCAGGAGGAGAAACAAAGAGTCCTGAGTCTAATACACTATTTCTAAGAAGAGCACTGCCTTGTGCTCCATTGTATGTGAGACAAGAGGGTCACAGTATTAGCACATTAGCTCTGAGCACAGGGAAGAGCGTCTAGGGCCATGTATGTGCCTTGTGGGCTTTCTCTTAATCTGCAAAAGAACTAGGGTCCCTTCCTCTTGGGCCTTCAAACTGTGCACATGACTCTGGAAATAAAGAAGGCCCAGAGTGAGACCTGGCAGGTTCCAAATGCCAACATGCCAAGCCTTGCACACAGTATTCTCTTGTCTTCTCTGTTCAGTGTTACACACTTGATCCCTTTTAGTATCGCTACCCAAGACAAAGACTCCAGTCTGACTTAAGTACCTTCGGCAACTTGCGGGTATCTTTTAGATCCAGTCATAACAGGAGTGTGCAAAGCACTTTGAACTGACATGTCCCTGACCAAAATCCTATTTGCTGAGTGTCTGCTAGCCATGGAAACACATTTTAGCCCCAAGGACCTTTTTGTCTTTTGTATTTCCTCATACTATCAAAGGCTAGAAGGAGTATTATAATGATTTGGAGAGGCTATTGTGCCTCTCAATTGCTTCTCTAGGAATAGCTCATCATATGGAATTGAGAACGAGAAGATAAATCAAAGCTAACATGGGTATGTCCTAAGAGCTCAGAGGGGTCACCATAGCCCGAGCAAAGTGTGGACAAAAAGTGTGATCCAATCAATAATGTTCATGGGAAGCGTTGGGCCCAGCATCATTTCCAGGGTCTGAGATTCCAGATGGGGCCACTGCACCTGTCTGTCCTGCATTCGCTCAAGGAAGACCAAATCATCACCTCTACCCTTGTGTCAGGTACAGTTCATCTTCAGAGTTCACCCGCTCCCTCTGGGTAGTCTCTTTCCTTTTCTGGTGTCTTTACATTCTCTCTACCATCCTTTGCCAATGCCTTCTCTTGGAAAAAAATCAAAGAGAAGGGTCCTTCACTCAATGCTTGATATTTCCTCCAAAAAGAAAGCTCTTGTGAGAAGAGAAATCTAAAGCCAACAGAACCTTTCTATTGGAATTATAATCCTCAACCACCAGCAAGAAGCAGGAGAAATTTATCTTGTGAATGGATTGAGAATGATACCATTCTGGCCTCGGTAAAATTAATTATATTATTAGAAACCCGTTCTTATCACAATGTATAAGCAGAGCCCACTCCTAAGTATTGTGAATTTTCTTGGTGCCATTAATGGGAACAGAGTGGTGGAGTTTTTTAGCCTTCTAGAAAATGCCCACTTTCACACGAGAAGTTAGTGTCCGTTTTGATTCTTCAAGTCTGTCTTCCCTCTTGTTGATCAAGGTTGTGCAAAACCCTGCTTCGGAGGGATGTTTCTTGTAACTTTTATGGCTTGGGTAATAAAATGTCCCCAAAGACTTAATCCAGAGTTGGTAGAGATCTGACTGTGTCCCAAGGGCACTGGCTTAATCAGTGGGTCAAGACATTGATAGATAAACATGAAACAGCCTAGCAGAATGTGGGATGTGGCTGGAGAAAGCGTGGCACTGAGGGTGCGCCTTGTCATCCCCCCTTTTCTCTCCCTCCTTCCCAAAGCTCACCGTGAAGGGAACAGTTTTGCTCTGCCCTTCCCTTCTTGCTCTGCCTCCGTGAGAGCCCGCAGTAAGGGGACTACGTGATGCTGACTATGAAACCTCTGGCAAAGCGAACAGCCCCCCTTTGTTTGTCCCCTCAGGCATTTTGGTCCCTGTGATGACAAACGTACTGGCACAGTCTGCTTGATTACTGGGACTTTAGGATGGAAGAAATGGCAAAAGTCCCACCAGGAAAAGAAGAATCTCTGGCATATACATTTAGAAGAATTCCCTTTTTCTTTACATCTCTGGGAATGCAGGGAGAGAGGTAGAGTGCCTTCTCTGGAGAGTCTCTGTGTCGTCCCCTCCATCACTCCTTAATAAAAGCTAGCCAACAGAAAGGACAGAGAGCCAGTTGCTTGTTGACACACCTACTTTGGGAGATGGAGAGATCCCATAACTTTCTGCCCTGCCTTGTAAGCTCATCTATATCATAGCTAAACATGTCTCTGGCTGTGTTCTTCCTTTCATGCAATAGATGAGGCTCAGTGCAGAATTCCTGGTCCCAGCTGCTCCCCTCCCTCCATGCTTGAACATATTACTAGGTCATCTTACAGCCTTCTTGTTTGCCGTTAATGTTTCCACATGTTTTTAGGGGTTCTTCCTAGTTTTTAACTAAAAATAATAGAAAATAATGACTGCATGCAAGATCAGACTCCCCCAGTAATCTCATACCAACCTTCTTTGTCTTTTCCTAATGGAAGCCACATGGAAAAATTCCAAAAATTGTTTTTTCCATGCCCCTCCATCCATTTGATTATCCCCTGAAAGGGAGAAATCCATGCTAAAGGATCTTCTGGGGGGCTGCAAAACTCAGGCCAAACCCAGCAAGGGAGAACAGCTCTCAAGTAGCCTGACTCTCAAATGCAGACTTGGCAGGGTCTATATCAACATCTGAACTGCTGGCTCCTCTCTGTAGCTGGGGATGAACAAGCTGAATTAGGGAAATTAAGTGTGGTTGGGAGGAAGAATCCTCAGCCAGTACTAAACGCTAAACCAAATTAAACATTTTGAAGTGCCAAGAAATATCTCCTTAGCCCTCCATTATTTCTGGTTTATTGAGATCTCAGTGTCGTGTCTCCTGCTGGGAAAATAAAAGAAAACAGAATGGCTGAGAGAATTTTCTGAAGGCGACTTCCACCTGGGTGACCCGTAGATTCAGCTGGCTTGGGGGCTTCCAGAACGTGGAATCAAATCCAATAACGGTTCTAAGCAGCCAAGAGCATATCCCAAATCAGTCACGGGCTGTGAACAAGGTGCTGAAAATCTGTAGCTTGAGTTCAGTGTCTTCCTGCGTTCGACCTCCCTCCCTCAACTTCCTCTCCACAAGAGAAGTGAAGACACTTGGCACCTGCAGAAACGAACGCGGTCAGAGGTTCCCTGTAATAGGCTCTTGACTTCTTTCAAAGGTGGTTAAATTTTAGTGGTTTCTGTAGGCATGGAGACTAGCTTTCTCTGAGATGTTATTAGCCCAGTTCCAGTTAAGTTGTGAGGCGAGGGCCACACAGTAGCCATTTTGTCACCGAGTCTACAATTAACAGCACTGGTTTCTAAGTTGAACATGCAAGTGTTGAAAAAGTGGAACTTTGTGACTCACAAGGCTCCATGCTTTTCATGTTCTTCTCACTGACTTCAGAGAGGACAGGGCTAGGGTGAGGGATGGTCGGTGAGTACTATGGGATGGCAGGGCCCTTGTGTTTAGAAGTCTCCTTCTGTATGTCAGCCCTCATCAGAAGAGCAGATTGGTGGAGCATGGAGAGACAGCTCAGCTGTTAAGATTGTATACTATTCTTGTAGACAACCAGCTCACAGCCACCTGTAACTCCAGCTCCAGGGACTCCAGCACCCTCTTCTGGCTTCTGTGGGCACTCACGCAGGACATGCACACTCACACAAACACACTTTAGAACAAAATAGAATCAGTGTTTTGTAAGGAAGAAACGGTAAATGCTAAGATGGGTTCCAGAGCAGAGAAGCTCAGACTGGACCCAGGACAGGCAGGGCTCTGATGTCTAGGACCAAACTGAGAAATGGACGCCTGCTACTGAGCCTGCGCTCCTCTATGCCCTGTGCCGCCTCTGCTCAGGATCAGAGCAACGCTAAGCCAAGCGTCCCTCTGAGTGTCTTCCCTATGCTCTGAGTGGCAAGCTTGGTCTCTCACACCCCTGCTCAGTGTTGCCACGGGAGGGGCTCATCGGAAAAAATCAGCGCATCAGTGTTCTGAAATGATCACACGCAAGTGACCCGGGGATGGGCTGTCTTAAATTATTTAAAAGCAGCCAGTGGTTTGAAGCAGACTGCCCATTACCCTGGCAAGCTTGTGAAGTTCTCTTACAATGCAGAGAGTACATAGTACACTGGCAAGGCCACCGCACTCACAGTAGACCACAGCATACCAAGTGGGGAGAGTGAAGGCTGAGAATCTCCTGACAGAGACTGCAGAAAGGGGAGGGGCCAGGGATAGGAAGAAAGCCAGAGCAAGAATTCTATCTGGAGAGCTGAAAATCAAGGTTGGTGGGGTTTCCCAGCTGCAGGTTGTCATGTCAAGGGGTGTTTCCCCTCATTAGCATGTGTGGTCCGGCAGTCCCAGGCAGTATTCCAGGCCCCTTAGGGGAGAAGCACTCACATTAGTGAGTAGGCGTGGATACTCACCATTGGTGCTACAGTGCTATGATCTGCTGACCAGGACACCACCATGTTGATGCTTCTAGGGTGAGGGAGTTATGGAGACGTCCAGAGATGTTTGTGTAACTAGCTTCTGTGTCTCTCATTCCGAAAACACAGCATAGCAGGAGACAGGCAACAACCTGAGACACTTCTTGTGCCTACTGTCTCTTGATCCTGCAAAAAGAAAGGGACGCCTGAGGGAACAAGGTGACTCTTGGACCTCAGATTACCGTTTCCACATGAAAGTGGCCAGGGTTTTGTTAGTTACTGGTTTTCATTTTGGGATGGGGGCAACTCTGCTGGCTCAGTTGTTCAAGCTACAGCTAACCCCTTTCAGGCACCTGAGCTCGTCTCAGCCACTCACTGGCCTGGTCTTCAGCAGCTGACAGCAGGTACCAGTCTGCCTCACAGGTAGAGGAAGACACAGTAGGATATTTGTGAGTCATTGGGGATACAGGCCAAAAAGCCAAGAGATGAGAGTGTGGGGAAAAGGCTCAGCTGCTGATCCTGACAGTCGAGCAGATGGGGAACAGAAGAATGTCCCCAAGCCCACCTCACAGTAGGCGGGATGCTGAAGTATCCCCTTTCCTATGCCTGCGTCTTCCTTGCTGACAGTTGCCCAGCTTTATTTTGCCTAATTCCCTCCCTGGACTCCGGCTGCACTGTGGAGTCCCCTTTATACATGCTTTCTTTTCCCCTATGCTGTTCTGGGGCTGAGAGTCTCAATGGTAGACACCCAATTCTATGCACCTGTATTACCCAAATTCCAGTGTGTTCTCTGGGCACCAAGTACACCCTCTTTATAAGTGACATTTGCTTAACTTGTTAGTCAAGACTGCTTTGAAGCATGATGTGATACAGCCTCCCCTTTCTTGGTAATGCCTACCAGGGAAATCTTGAAACTCCAAACTTCAGGTGACAAATAAGAAGTGTTTAGAAGCTACCAGCAAAGTGATGAGTCAGTGATCCAGTCAAGTGGTAGAGGATGCCCATCCTGCTGCCTGGATGGGTAGTAGCAGATCTCTGGGGCTCTCTGGCCAGCCATACAGCTCACTGGCCAACCGTAGGGCTCACTGGCCAACCGTAGGGCTCACTGGCCAACCGTAGGGTTCACTGGCCAGCTATAGGGCTCACTGGCCAGCCATAGGGCCAGCCAGGCTTGCTGAATTGGCAAGTTCTAGACCAACTGTCTGAAAAAACAGAAACAAAAAAATAAGGTGGATAGATAGCATCTGAGGACAATATTTCATGTTGTCCTTTTGCTTCCCTATGCATACACACACAATACACACACAACACAACACACCATGCACACACACCACACACATCATACACACCACATACACACCACACCATACCCCCCCCACACACACCATATATACACACACCATACACCACAAACACATACCTCTCTTTCTCACACACACACGTACTTCACACATACCACACACACCTCTCATATACATACCTCACACACATACATCACACACACCACATACACCTCTCACACACACATATACACTTCACACATACCACACACCTCTCTCTCACACACACACCATACACACCACACCACCACACACTTCTCTCTCACACACACACCACACACCACAGACTTCTCTCTCTCTCTCTCTCTCTCTCTCTCTCTCTCTCTCTCACACACACACACACACACACACACACACACACATAAGGACAGCGTAATGGAGATGTGGTTGCAGTGCAGTGTCCTGCATACCCAATGGAAGTGAACAAATCTCAGCAGCCCACTGAGTCCAGTACAGTCTGAGTAACCAAGCGGGCAGGGAAGCTATTGCATTAGGCCCTGAGGATCAGTAGTCAGGCTTTGTAGTCAGACTGGTCTGAGACTGAATTCACACAAGGACCAAGAAGAAAACGGGGTCATGGGAGCACAAAGGGTCAAGTAGGAGTCCTGTGGGTGTTGAGGTCTCTTCCTGACCTGGACTGCTGTGAGGTTGACTCATTTCACGCCCCAGCCTCGCTCACACTCACAAACACACCTTACCACTAACACAATTTTGAGTCCTCCTCTCCCAGTGTTGCCCCCGCTGCAGTTGAATTCTGTCATCGCCAACCTGTCCTCGGTTCCCCAGCTGGCACAGCATCTTCAGGCTGACATTTCCCCTCCCACACAGCTGCCACCTCACTCCCTGCCTGGAGCTCCAACTCATCCTTCTTCCTGTCTCATATGGGAGCCAGGACCCCTCCTTCTGGACTTCATGGTAGCAACTGCCCCTCCCTTTCTTACTTGTCTTTGCCAGAACTCCAGAACACCTCCCTCCCCAGGTATCAACTACCTTCTTGCCTGCATCCTAAAAAGAAAGAAACAAACAAATAAAAGCATCCTTAGGTTTATCTTGTGGGCTCAACTGAAAAAACAAGAGGCCAGTGAAAAGCAAAGGAGCTTCCAAGAGAAAAATCTCTTAATCAAATACAGATATCAAGAACATGAGCAAAGGGACTAGAGAAATTGCTATCAAAGTGAATTGCTTTTTGCACAAATGTTCCTTTTATTTGGGTTTTCCCCAGTGTGCTATTCTCTCTTCAGGCTTGGCGAGCAGATGCGCTTTTGAAAAGGTTGATTAACTTATTCTTTTCTTGACCCCTTCCCACTCACACAAATTCCTGGGATCAGTGTTTATTCCAAGAGCGGACCGGAGCCACTGAAGTGTTCCTTACCTTAAGTGGCCTTTGATTGTCCAGGTGCAGAATCTCAGCTGGGCCTGAGCAATCAATTCCACTGAAACTTAGCAACGGGCCAATTCTTAGGAAGCCATCTTGTCCAGTTCATTGCTTCTAGAGCCAGCAGGCCTAGGAAAAAAGTCCCCACAGTCACTGCCATCCATTTACCCCTTTCCTTTCAAGATCAAAGGCACAGCCTTCCCTCTCTAGTCAGTGATCAGTGGTGAACTCGGTCTTCTTCTCTGGAGTGTGAGATGGAGCAAGGGAACACTCCAGCCTCTGAGAAATTTTCTTATCTTTGATAAAGACCAAATACCTAAAGCAAGTGCAGGGTTTTACCCAGAGGTCACTGTTAAGAGCCCGTGGTTCTTGCCGTAGTGTGACTCACATATTACATATATACAATATTCTGTATCTTCTAGCCTTGAAGATGCTAAGACATTTGAGCATCCCATCAAACTAATTAATTGTCAGAAATGTGAGCTTTTTCCAGGTTCTTATTTTTAAAAATACATATCCTATTTTTACAAAAGTCTGGGTTGACTTTCACAAGCTCAGTGTGATCCCTGTGACAGACACCACCTGCCTCTTGTAGAATCATGTTCACATCTTCATTTCAAAGAAACAGCCTGCTTTGTGGGGGCCTGGAGGGTAATGCAGGAGATGGGCATCAAGGTAGGAAAGCTGGCATGGCCTGCAGATGCCAGTTGCTACGCTAAAGCATGCTGGGACTGGGCTGGAGACGTAGAGGACCAGTGCCACAAGGCAGTGGTCCTTTGAGTGGATCTTGGCAGGTTGTTCTGTGCGGCCTTTTCTAGAGGCTGTGGGATGTGGAGACGCTTTAGCACTCAGCCAGGAGAGAAGGAGACTTTTAATATGATTAGAAATGAGTAGATTTTTTTAAAGAATGACAGTGATAGATCTCTCAGTTCAGTCCATGGTCAAGGTGATGGTCCCCAGATACACAAATGCTGACGAGCAAGACATTGCGTGTGGTCTAAAGTTCTTTCTTGTTACTTCAGCTGTTTGAGGTTTTGAGTGTCCTAATTAGCTGGAGACATGGGCAGAAATGAGAAGACTCTGTTTACTATCACACATTTGAATCTCTTTTTAAATGGTTTAACATTTTAGACAGGTAATTTTCTTTGGTTCGGATTTCTGTAAATTGGACAGTGTTGTGCATAAAACACCTTCAAATTATCATATAAAAGAAAAAGATAGGCATTGATAATACTGGAAAATTTCAGGGTAAATGAATTTAGTAGCTCTATTCAAGCCTGAACTAGTTAGGTTGGGTGCCTATGTTTGATCTAGTCTAAGCAGTAAACAAACAAACCATAAAAATAGCCTGGGGTGGGGAAGGTAAGAAACAGCAGCACAGGTGGAAGGGAAGAAGACATCAAGACCATCTTTCCAATCCTTTTACATTGAGGCATCTGATGATGATGCATGACCTCCTTCAGCTGCCCTGTGGTTACCGAATCTATGACTTAGCACTTTGTGTCTACTGAGATTCCTGCACATGGGGAGATTTAGTTTGCTACGTTAAGTATTTGTCATTGCAATGGCGGCTGGGGATACACATAGAAGTCAAGGGACTTCACTGAAACCCACACTCAGCTAGTAATGAAGGGCAGTCATGAAAACACAAGGGACAGAGGTTACTTATTACTGAAGATGTGATCTTTCTTTGTTTTTCTCGTTATTGTAGGAAGAAAGCTCTTTTGCAGGAGAAATACCCTAGCAACATGCATGCTAAATGATCTAAAAGCGTGGGGTTCTCTAGAAGCCCACCACAATGGGGAACCAGGCTCAAAAATGGTTGAGTCTTTGCCTTTTGGTTGCAATGACAGAACTGATAATTTGGTGTGTTTGTTTTTTTTTTTCTTTATTTTAATAGTGGACATTCCAGAAATCCATGGGGGAGAGGGCTATGAAGATGAAATTGATGGTGGGTATCACTATGATTTAACAGATAATCATGAAATTCAACTTTTGCTTAAAACACCAACAAAAAAATAATGTTCTGGCTATTGGAAGACCAGCATTTAGAACTATCAGTCAGAAATATAAGTGAAAAGAGCCCAGAGGAGAACAAAGAAACCACTAATTACTTGCCAAGGTCAAATCTCTAGGTTTAGAAAGTTTATCAGATTTTCTTGGCCTAATCCGAAATAGGCCCCATGTCAGGCAACTTCCTTTATCGGTGGACTTCAAGTCTGGATAAACCCTTTAGAGGTGTAAAGTGCGCTCCTCTTTGCTGTCAGTGCCTGACCCCAATGACATCCTCCACAGAGAGGCCTGAGTGAGTTGTCTGACCGTGAACCTCTCCAGCTAGCATGGGCAGTGCACTCCACCACTTACAGGGAATCTTGTTCAAGATGCCAGGTATTGCTTATTGAAGACTTAAGGCTTTGCTTCACGCTGGCCACCTCATTTTTTTTTTCACACTTATTCCAAGCTCTATCTTGGCATTTCAAATGCACATACTTCTAGAGGCTAATTCAAGAGTCCTGGGGAAGGGGAGGCAAACACGTAGATGTAATTTCTACCTTGAACTCAGTAGTGAGGTCCTCCAGGACTTTTGTGAGCGCCAAGTCTGATGACCCGGAGCCTCCACACTCACAGAACAACGTCAGGTCAAGACTGAACATTTAGAAGTTTCTAGAGCAGTTGCTTTTAACTTGACCTTAGTCAGAAACGTCAAGCATAGTTGTAGAAACTGGAGCGACAAACCCAAACAGCACCTTGTCAGCTGGCTGCGGGAGCTCCCTGCACAAACCACTCCAACTCTCCTTTTATGGGCAAAAGAGCTCAAGTGGCTGACATGGGAGTCTGAGTAGATCAAGGAGAAGCGCTATAGTCTAAAGCGAGAGGAGGTGTGTGCAGGGAGCTGTCTCCTGGCCCTTTAACTCCTCTGTGGCAAACCGGAGTGAGTTACCTGGTCACTCAGGTCCTTTAAACCTTGGTTGCAGCACCTACTAACAAAAATGTACTACCTCTCTCTTCCCTCGTGGACTTTTTGGGGGACCCTGAGGAGCTGGGTCCTGCACGCAGTTCCTAAGGACGTCTTTTCCTGAGTTGATGGCAAGGCCACAAACTGTGTATTTCACCTACAGAATTTATTTTCTTCCCACTTTGGAGGCTTGTCCTAGGTGAAGGTATGGACAAGGCTGGTTCTTTCTGAAAGCTGTGAGGTTCTCTCCCCCATCACTCCCCCATCTCCCTCTCTCTCCCTGGTTTGTACATGACCATTTCTGAATTTGCTTATGTCTACATTCCTCCTTTCTGTGAAGTACCAGTCAGATTGGGTTAGGGCTCAACCTAATGGCCTCTTCTTGTTGCCTCAGCAAAGGCCTTGACTCCCAGTAAGATCGAATCCTAATAATGTGCTAAGGGTTTGAGCTTAAACATGAACAGTCAGCCAGTTTAACCTGTACCAATGTAGTTTAGCTGTCAAGGGAGGGCTGAGGGCTAGAAAGGAAGTGTGCTACTTACATGGCCAGGAATGCTAAGTGGGGAAACTCAGGATATAAAAACAGTCTCAGGCTGTGCTTTGATTTAACTTGAGGAAGTTGGAAGTGAGGCATGAGATAGATAAAGAAATGAGCCCACAGCACATGATCCATCCTGGGCATTGCACTGTCCCCCAAGTAGTCTGCTAAACCCTGAGTGCTGGAGACACAACGAAGGGGCGACACACCTGCCTAGTGTGCATGGTGCCCTGGGTTTGATTGTCACCAGCAAAACAAACAAGACAACAAAACCTGAACTAGCCGGGCGATGGTGGCGCACGCCTTTAATCCCAGCACTCGGGAGGCAGAGGCAGGCGGATCTCTGTGAGTTCGAGACCAGCCTGGTCTACAAGAGCTAGTTCCAGGACAGGCTCCAAAGCCACAGAGAAACCCTGTCTCGAAAAACCAAAAAAAAAAAAAAAAAAAAAAAACCTGAACTAAGTAATGGAAGTCGGTTTACTTAAACATCCGCTATGTATCTATTTCTTTCTTTCTTCTGTAGTATTAGGGATTGAATTTAAAACCTCAGGCATCTGAGGCAAGTGCTCTATCACCAAATATATCACCAGTCCTTAAAGAACAAACATGTAGGAGCTGAGACTCTAGCTCAGTTGGCAAAGAACTTTCCTAGCTGTGGGAAGCCCTGAGTTTGATCCCTAACATACATAAAACTGGGCGTGGTGGTACATGCCTGTAATCTCATGAAGTAGAGGCAGGTTCAAGGTCAGCCTGGTAGGCCCTTTATAAATAAATACAATGATACCATAGAAAGAAAGATAGATAGGTAGGTAGATAGATACAAACATACATCCATACACATAGATAGATAGATAGATAGATAGATAGATAGATAGATAGATAGATAGATAGATAGAACCATACATATACATAGGTAGGTAGGTAGATAGATAGACAGATAGATAGATCCAGACAGACAGGCAGACAGATACAAACATACATACATACACTACATATACATAGGTAGGTAGGTAGGTAGATAGATAGATAGATAGATAGATAGATAGATAGATAGATAGATAGATAGATCCAGACAGACAGGCAGACAGATACAAACATACATACATACACATAAATAGGTAGATGATAGATAGATAAATAGATAGATAGATAGATCCAGACAGACAGACAGATACAAACATTCATACATACACCTAGATAGATCATACATACATATAGATAGATACATACATTCATACAGATAGATACATACATACATACACATAGACAGATACATACATACATGTAGATACATACATACATACACACAGATAGATGATAGATAGATAGATAGATAGATAGATAGATAGATAGATAGATAGATAGATAGATAGATAGATAGATAGGGTGAGGCTGTAGTTACCATGTGCCAGGCTGCAAGCACTTGGCAAATTATTGGTTCACTAAATCCTAAAACCCAGATTTGTTTTATTAATGTCTCCATTTTATAGATAAGAGAATGGAGCCAGGGAAGAGGTTAGGTCCCAGGTCCCAAAAGATACAGCAGGGACGTAGAAGCTTCCCAAGTGCCTGCTGCTCACTGCTAAGCCCCAAAGAGACTCGGGGTTGGGGAACCTCAGTTACGATGTCTCCATGCCTATAATCTTGTGTGTTTTGTGCCATAGACGAGTATGAGGGAGACTGGAGCAACTCTTCTTCCCCTACCTCAGGGGCTGGTGGCCCTTCATCCGGCAAAGAGAAGAGCTGGCTGTACACCCTGGATCCCATCCTCATCACCATCATCGCCATGAGCTCGCTGGGCGTCCTGCTAGGGGCCACCTGCGCAGGGCTCCTGCTGTACTGCACCTGCTCCTACTCGGGCCTGAGCTCGCGCAGCTGCACCACACTGGAGAACTACAACTTTGAGCTCTACGACGGCCTCAAGCACAAGGTCAAGATGAACCACCAGAAGTGCTGCTCTGAGGCTTGACGGACGGCACCTGAACCGCGTCTGACGCTTCGTCCCAGTGAGAGGAGCTAGGGAAGAGTACATTTTTCCCCATTTGGAAACTGAATGCCATAATTTCAATCAAACTGATGCAGAATACTGAAGGTATGGACAGGACAGACTAAGGAGTGAGTGAGATGCAGCCAGGAGGGAGATTGTCGCCCACCAGGGACTGTGGTGGCCAAGTTAATGCAGGAATCGGGCTGGGTCCGCTGTGGGGACGGACAGGAACGCATCTCTTTGGAGTCACAGTGCTATTCATTTGTGGGTTCATTATGATTATGATTGCATTGTTACATTTTATCTTTTTGGTTTGTGAGCAACTCAAAGAGGCAGAAGAGAATGACTTATCCAGTGGGGAAGTGGAGAGAGGGTTGGGATCCCCTCCTCTCTCTAATCAACACCTGAAAAGCGAAAGACCTTTCCAGCCCTTCCATCTTGAGAAAGGAAACTTAAACAAAAGCCATCAGTTTAGCTCGTCCTCCGATGGTCTCACAGTTGAAGAGACTTGTTGGGCTGTTTTCAGATTCTGCCAACCGCCCAAGGAGCTGCCATGTCCAGTCCTAGCATATTGAAGTAGGATGTTATTGCCTTTAGCTTTTTTTAATCCAGGGGAAGATTGCCATTTTAGGGTCAGCCTGAACAATTCTTTCTTATATACAATTTAAAATAAACCAGAACCGAAACTTCACACGCCAGAATCCATAGACACACCTCTATGGTTAGACACAGACAAGCCTTAAAATGCTTTGATGACTGGGGGCCATTCCTTAATCTAGACCCAGAGTTTGTGACTGTGGGGTGTCCCTTTGTGGGGCCTCTGCTGGTGGCTTTGCCTTTTCTTTTTCCTATTAGTTCTTCTACAACATATACGTATATTCACATATGCACACAGCACACACACACACGCACAGCACACACACACACGCACAGCACACACACACAGAGTGAGAGATGGAGAGAGATTTTTCTCTATTCTCTGGCCTCAGAGCGGGGTGGGAAATCAAGCTGTCAGTTGTCTCCTCCTGGCCACTAGACGGACATAAGAGCAAAGGAGAAGGAACGAGAACCCCAGCTGTGTTGGGAAGACTGAGCAATGTGGACAGAGAGCTTTTGTCAACTCGGTCTCCTTGCTAGGTTGATGGCACTGATTTCTTGTGGGGAGACTCCATCCTGGCAGGGGTGTGAGCTCAGCGGCACCATGAGTCACTGCTACCCACAAGTCCACAAGTGCTGTGGATGAATTTGTCACCACACTGCTTCAGCCTCAGAAAGACCAGTTCTTATTCGTACACGTAACGTGCCATGAATACAGACACACACACGTGCACGCACTCACACACACACATATATACACACAGCAGTTTATATGTTTTTTATTAAGTGCCTTGAAAAACAATGAAGACAAACCTATTTTCCCTCTGGGTAGGAATGACGACTCTCTCACAAGTTAAGGCATTCCTCTCTCTCACCCCGGTGACTCCATTCCCAGCTCCCCTACCCACCGCTGACCCACAGCGGGATGAATCCTGCTACCTGGGGAAAATCAGACCCTAGATGACTCCTGAAAGGGAGGTATGAAGAACAGAATGGAACTGTGTGAAAGAAAAGATTGTCCTCAAGATCCAAATCTTAACTTTGTGTTCAAATGCCTAAAGAGTGTCTGTGCCCTAGAAATACATTGCAGGCCCTGCCAGCCTGCCCAGACTGTTGCATATAAGTGGGAAACTGTCTCACTATTTCTGCTGCTGTGGTCACCCACGATTTCATTTGTCTCGAACCCACACAAATGAAGAAGGGTGGATGGGACTGGCTGGTTCCTTTAAATGTTAACTTATGAAAATGCTAGTTCAGATGGTGATGTCACAGTGTTTTGTATGCAGAGAGGGAACAGTCATAGCGACAGCTATTTATCCACATGTGTGTGTCTGTGCGCGCCTTTGGGTTCTCTGTATCTACTGTTTATGTGAATGGTCACGTGGATCTCAGTGATGGTGTTGTGACTTTGACCCAGAGCCTGAGTGTCACCGCTGATCTTGGCACTCATTGGCACAGTGGTAGAGGTGAAAAGTGAAGCTTTTAAGCCCTGGGGGCTTAGTGTTAGATGCCCTCTGAGCTGGGCACACAGTAGAAGAAAGTCTGTGTTAGCTCATTCTCCTCTTTACCCCCGCTGCCCCCAATGCAGCTAGAATTCAGAACATTGAGAGCTGTGGGGAGAAGAGAAGTTCAAAGGCCCACTCTGGGAGCCCTGGCCCTCTCGTGACCATTTTACTCTAATTCCCCAAAGACCAGCCCTGTTTAAAGCCTGCAGTTCTAAGTTATGTGCAACTTAACCTGCATCCCTCTACAAGTCCTGCATCCATTTCACGTTGGCTGATTTGAGGCTCTGAGTGGTCCCTGAGGGCTAAACAGAAACAGGGTCCCCAGGGCTACAAGTAGATACCTCACCAAGGCTGGAGGCTGATCTGTCATAAGATGCAAAGAAAGATGGCTGGGTCTGATTCTGGCTTGACCAGGGGACCCCTTGGTGCATTGGTTATCTTTATCTGCAGATAGGCTAACTGGCCCATCTCCTTGAATTGTTCCCTTTGGGAAACCTAACTCACAGTATTGATGTCCTTTTTGCCTTGTACTGAATGACACATTACCTCCACGCTCTCCCGGACTAGGCGGTCCACAGGACCACAGGGTTGCTTTCTCTCTTTGGTGGGGATGGGGAGTTCACAGGGATGAGGGTCCAAGGAATGAGCATGAATGACAAGAAAGCGGGCGGGGGGGAAGTTAAGCTTTTCCAGGATGTGCAGTTTTTGACCATTTGCTGGCTGAGCCAGATCATGGAAACTCGAGAGATTTTACTGTGATTCTACAATGTAAAAAATAAACAATGTCAAACTGTGTTTATATTATTTGTATAAAGCCTTTTTAAGATTACTATTTAAATAAACATTATGCCAGAACTGCATTGTCTTTATTGGAGACAAAAAAACTGGGATTTCAGTAACCAGATTGTTCCATGTCTTGGGAACTTTTCCGGATTTTACCACTCACACTTGTGTGTCCCGGGAAATACTCCATGTTAGCCATCTTGGACTGCTGCAACAGGATACATTGGTCAGGTGACTTAACCATTTAATGCTTTTTATTCTGGAAGCTGAGAAGTCCAATATCAAGGAGCCAGCACATTTGGCAATGTTTTAGTTTGTAGACAACTTCTTTCCCTCCATGCGCTGTCTCGCCTTTCCTGGGTGAGTTTCTTTGACTGTCTCTTCCTGTGAGAGTATTAACCTCATCCTTGCAGTCTAACATAAACCTAGTTACTGCCCAAAGACCCCATGGCCTCTATACCATCTCAGAGGTATAGACTTTCAACATATGAATTTGGAGAGAATACCAAATACCCTTCATTCTGAATCAACTGAGGTGGTTTGTCATTCTCTTGAGACCATATGACTCAGCTTTGGAGCTTGTACAACTTGTTGGCATTTTATGGCATTTATATCCTGAAGTCAGCAATGGCTCATCTGGCTGGGTGGAATACCTGACTACCTGTAGACCTTACCTGACAGTCCTCAGAAGCTGGGACCCCTCTCACTGTCTCTTCTCTCTTGCCTCTGCCGCTTCAGATTCCTTGCTGTTTGCTGTTTTCTCCGACTCTTGCTTCTCCACCTCTCCAGTGGCTTCAAGGCCTGGGAGAGTGCTCCAGGCATGGTCCCAGGCGAGGAGCACTGGCATCAGTTGGGAGCTTGCTGGAGATGCATATTTTGGGTTCCATCCCAGATCTACTAAATCAGAAGCTCTGGGGACAGGGCAGAGGGTTTTCTGTTTCAAAAAGGCCCACCAGAGAACCGGGTTGTTTTTCTGTTCTAAGAATCACTGAAGTCTATAGTCTGAGTATTAGTCCCTAAGTTGATATGTGATTTCCAGATGTTTTCTTCCATTATTTCAGTTATGTTTTCATTTAATTTTTTATCTTTCCGATTGTTTCTTTTATTTTTGAGATTATAGCTCCATCATCTCCTCCTTCCCTTTCCTCCCCCCAAACCCTCCCATATACCCCTCTAGCTCACTTTTAAATTTATGGTCTCTTTTTTCATTAATTGTTGTTATATGCCTATGTGTATATGTTTGTACATATATGCTACCAAATATAATTGCCTGTCTGTATACTGTGACTTGTATGTATGTTTTCAGGGCTGACTGTTTGGTACAGGATAACCAGTTGGTGTGCTCTTCCCTGGTGAAGCTCTTTTCTTCTGCTCTCAACATTCCTAGGTTGCCTGTAGCTCTCTCTGCATAGGCTCTAGGCCTTGTATTCTTTACCCTGTCCTCTTTAACATGTCTATTGGTGTTGTCCTTGCTGACGTCATTTTTAGGAAGCCACGTTGGTGAGGCTCAATGGATGTAGCTTCTGACATCGCTAGGAGCACAGTCTCCCAGCAAACCCTTACCCCTCTGGCTCATACAGTCTTTCTGCCAACTTTTGCACAGTGTTCCTGAGCTTTAGGAGCAGGAGTGTTTTCTAAGCCCTCGACTTACAGCTCTGATTGTGGTTTTCTATAATGGTGTCTGTCAGTTACAAAGAGATGTTTCTTTTTTTTTTTTCTATTCTTTTTTTTTATTATTTTTTTTATTCTTTTTTAATTAAAATTTCCAACTGCTCCCCGTTTCCCATTTCCCTCCCCTCCTCCCACACATTGCCCCCTCCCCCCACTCCCCTCCCCCATCCCCACTCCTCTTCTCCTCCCCCCAGTCCATTCCCCCTCCCTCTCGATACTGAAGAGCAGTCCAAATTCCCTGCCCTACAGGATGACCAAGGTCCTCCCACTTCTATCTAGGTCCAGGAAGGTGAGCATCCAAACAGGCTAAGCTCCCACAAAGCCAGTTCATGTATTAGGATCGAAACCTAGTGCCATTGTCCTTGGCTTCTCATCAGCCTTCATTGTCCGCCATGTTCAGAGAGTCCAGTTTCAACCCATGCTTATTCAGTCCCAGTCCAGCTGGCCTTGAAGAGCTCCCAATAGATCAGTTCCACTGTCACAGTGGGTGGGTGCACGCCTCGTGGTCCTGATTTCCTTGCTCATGTTCTCCCTCCTTCTGCTCCTCATTTGGACCTTAAGAGCTCAGAGATGTTTCTTTGATGAGGTGTTGACACTTCCTCTTCGGGCATCCACAGACACCTGCATGTATGACTATACAGAGACATATCCCCATACACATAAAATAATAAAAACAAATCTTTAAAAGCGAATGAAATCCTGATGTTCAATTGAATAAATAGAAATATTCATACAATGGAACTCACGGTGCAAGAGGGGTAAAGACAGCCACAGGCCACCTGAGTTTTCACAGCCCAGGCTGGCTGAGGACAGCTACCCGTCTGCTTGGTACCTTGTAGCACCAGGCAGGTAGACACCATTAAGATCAGCAAATATGTCGTGGAGAAATGGAAGAGAAAGAGAAACAGAGAGGTCCGTGTGCTGTGGAGAGAGGCGGAGCTGAAAAAGCAAGCAGGCTGATGTGGGAGGCCTGCCCATCACCAGGGCCACGCTGAGGGCCACGTCTGGGTCTGTGGTCCTATTCCAGCAGGGTCTGGGCCGTCACCTGTGGCTGTATTGGTGTCCAAGGGCTGTGCCGCTGCAGAGGCCACTTGGATCTGAATGGCCTGCGGTGCCACAAGGTGCCCTGAGCTGCACCTAAGGGTCATGTCTGAGTTCAAGGCCCTACCGCAGACAGGATCTGTGTTGATATCCGTTACTCCTGTTACCACCAGAGGCCACGCAGATACCTGGAGTCTGACCTGCCACCCGAGGCCATGCTGGTGTCCAAGAGCCACGCTGTACCGTACTGATGTGAGTAACCTGTGCTGCCACCAGGGGACATGGTGACGTCATCGAGGGCCATATCTGTTCGTGGTCCTACCTCAGCCAGGGTCTGTGTTGATTTGCATGGCTTCAGTTACCCCTGACGTGGATGCCTGGGGTCTGGACACCTATATGAGTCTATGTTGGTGTCCCAAAGCTCTGCTGTCACTGGGGCCAAGCTAATCTGAGTGACCTGTACTGCTACGTGAGGCCACGGTGTTGTCTGAGCCCAGACTGCTGCCAAGGGCCAGGTTTGGGTCCGTGGTCCTACTGCATTTGGGGTCTGCATTGATGCAGCCCATGTTCCCACCAATGGTTCCACAGATGCTCGGGATCTGGGCCACTGACTGTGGACGTGTTGGTGTCTGAGGGTCATGAGCAGCTGGGGCCATGCAGATCTTAGTGTCCTGTGCTGCCACCTGGGGTCATGGTGTCATCCGGGCCTTGTCTGTGTCTGTGGTCCTGTAGCAGTCAGGGTCTGATTTTATGTCCATGGTTCTGGTTACCACCAAGGAACATGCAGATGCCTGGAGTCTGGTCAGCCATCTGAGGTCATGATGGTGTCCTAGGGTCTTACTGCCCCCTGGAGTCATACTGACCTGGATGGCCTGCAGTGACCTTGGGGCCATGGTGACATCCAGGCCCAAACTGCTAGAGAAAACCATGTTTGGGTCCATGGTCCTGCTGCAGTTGGGGTCTGTGTTGATCTCTGTGATCCAAGGTACCACAGGGGATCACAGAAAGCCATGTTTGTTGAACTCTAGGGGCCATGCTGAGCCAGCACCACACTATGCTGGCCCTGGGAGAGCTGGGCCTGCCCTTCACTGGCCACTGTAGCAAAAGAACTGGCCCCAGCCCTCATGGGAGAGCTGGACACACACCCTGCAGAGTTGGTCCCATCCCTAACCATGAGTGTAGAAGAGCTAGCTCTGCCCCTTACCTGAGAGGGGATCCTCAGGGGTCCAGACTGACCAACCAGACACACTCAGACCCACTTCCAGGACTTTGAGTTGGCTACTCCAGCATCTACACCATCTATGACCTGCTAGAATGCATGAAGGGACTGACTGGTCCTGTGGAACCAGAGCCCTGGGATCTCCATGACTAGGGGCAATGGCAGGTGTGGTAGTTTGAAAGAAAATGGCCCCAAAAGGGAATGGCAGTTTTAGAAATTGTGGCCTTGTTGGAGAAAGTGAGTCACTGTAGGAGTAGGCTTTGAGGTCTCTTTTGCTCAAGCTTCCCTCAGTGTGACTCTCAGTCCACTTCTTTCTGCCTTCTGATCAAGATGTAGCCATGTCTGCCTGCATGTCTCCATGTTCCCCATCATGATGATGATGGACTGAAACTCTGAAACTGTAAGCCAGCCCCAATTAAATGTTTTCCTTTATAAGAGTTGCTGTGGTCCGTACTGGCTTTGTGGGAGCCTGGGCAGTTTGGATGCTCACCTTACTAGACCGGAATGTAGGTGGGTGGTCCTTGAACTTCCCACAGGGCAGGGAACCCTGATTGCTCTTCGGGCTGACGATGGAGGGGGACTTGATTGAGAGAGGGGGAGGGAATTGGGAGGTGGTGGCGGGGAGGAGGCAGAAATCTTTAATAAAATCAATTAATTAAAATAATAATAATAAAAAAAAAGAGTTGCTGTGGTCATGGTGTCTTTTCATAGCAATAGAAACCCTAACTAAGAGAGCAGGATATCCAGGATGAGTTTTGGTAAGGATCCAGTGAGGATGGTGTGCCAGAAGCCAGAAGCCTTGCACCAGGCCAACGAGGGTAGACAAAGGTATCTACTGTGTGACACTCTGCAGCTTCCAGTGCCACCAAGATGAATGAAGAGGTGTCGAGAGGCGGGAAAGATGGAGGAGTGAAGTGGGTAATATTTTTTAAATTTTTTTTTTGGGAAGAGGCTATGGGAGCAAGGGGAGGATCTGGAGGGACTGGGAAGTGAGTGGGATTGGAGTACAAGATGTGAAATTCCCAAAGAAATCAATAAAAGTTATGTTAAAAATTCATGCAATGGCATATGGCTTGGCCAAAAGGGGAATAAAATACCAATATATGGGGGGAAAAAAGACCAAAGGGAAATGAACACCATGAGTCTAGAGATGGAGGAGGGTTGTGGAGGTAGGGAATTAGAGAAGCAGCTCAGACCCAAGGGCAGATGTGGTGGCATCCTTTGTTCATTCTGGACAGGAGCACACACCCTTCACCCCAAGGACATTTATATAGACCAAAAGTGACTTATTACCAGAACTAATGACATAACAGCCATGGGTATTGATTACTTGCTGTTCTACATATTCAGCAGATGTCATCTTAACTACATCATCCTGGACAGCACCATGCTGTCTGAACCTTGATCTGGTCCTTGGGTTTCTAACCCCTGCATCCCGTTTTCAGACAGAAGACACTTTATTCAAATGGGTCCACAGGGCATCCCTTGTGGGGAGCCACAGTCTGCAGCAAAGGAAGAACATGTGACCAGCAAAGAGGCTTTACCTCAAGGTTAGTATGGTCCACATTCAGGTGGTGGACCTGGCCCTGCCCTTGAACTAAGGGCTCTCCAACCAACTGCTAGATTGTCTGTTCCTCCATGTCAACTTCCAGTCAGGCAGACGTCACATTTCTTTGTTTACCACAGGCAAATGCCTGCCTTCACGAATGGATTCAGGATTCTTTGCTTTCTGGACGATGAAGGCAAAAGGAAGCCAGATACACTCCAAGGAAGTACTGCTAAGTTCCCACAGGGGACTTTCCATCAAGGAAAGCCAGGTAGAACCTTAAGATGACCCCCTCCCTGCGGAAGCTACAAACCAGAGCTGATTTTGCTTCATCCTGGGACTTTACTTACACCCCAAAAAGGAAATTTGACCACATTGTTTCATTTGAGAAATGTTTTTGAGCACTTCCTGACTTCTTACACTCCAGTGGGAGAACAGAAAACCAATAGCCAAACACATGGATCAGGGCTGGTTACTGGAAATGCAGTGTGGCAATTAGCAGTTGCCTCTAGCAGGAGCCATCAGGATTACGGTGGTCTCTAAACAACTCATCAAGGAAGAGTCTCCAAGATAATGCTGTTTGCTCTATCCCCTGACAGGAGCCGGAGGTGCTAAGAAAGATGCGCCCAAGGAAGATCTGTAGATCCTGCAAAAAAGAGGTCATGCCTTCCCAGGACACAAAGCAGCCATTAAGACTGCGGCCACAGAGGGCAAAGGTCACACTTGTGCCTGAAGGTCAGTGTGAGGAGGCTCGCTCTCATCTGCACGGGTCTGTGGCTTCCCTTTATTTTCAGAAAGAGCAGCTACGTCACAGTCCTCCCAGGCCTTAGAAGGTCACCATAGTCAAATCTACAACTTTGCTCTTGGCCCCTCCTGTAATCTTCGTGGACTTCACAAGTCTCCTGAGTCATGGGCTTCTAGCGTGTTACTGACTCCGCAGCAGGAACAGGGGGAAAGGAGAGAGCATCTCTTCCTTCCTCTTGTTGAGCTTTGGGTATTTTTAAAATCTTAATAAACTAATAACATCTCCTGGTTGCTAGCCATCTAATGTTTACATAAGAACATTTTATTTTTTATTTTTTTCTTATCTGTATCCTTCTGGAAATGTTTATGAGCTCCTCAGAGGAGGCAGGCCAGTGAAATGCAGTTGGAAAGGCCTATGCTTCAGGGAACAGGGCCCATCTGGAGGCTGAGGCTGTCTCTTTCCTACCACATGATGGTGGGGATGGGGTGGGGGAGGGGACCTAGAAACAGCAGAGCCCTGACTGTGTTTCCATTCTCTCAGGCCTCAGGCTACCTGTGTGAGGTGGGATTAGGAACAGGGCAGCCGAGAACCTGCTACCTGTCCTGGGTCCTCAGAGCTACCCTGCTCCCCCTAGGGCCTCGCAGTAATTTCAGACCCCATTAGCATCAGCAACTTATTGGATAGGGTCCTAAGAGCTGAGAGGAAGCAGAGCTTGGCCCTGAGCTTTGCTGCTCAGCACCGCTGAAACACACACACACACACACACACACACACACACACACACACGCGCGCGCGCGCACAGGCGCGCGCACACGGGTCCCACCACATGAACTAGGCTAGTCCTCCCTTATTCCGGGCTCTCTCTGTGACTATGAGAAGATGCTCTTGGAAGAAGGATATTCCTTCCAAGCCCTCCCTGGAGACCCCAGCAACAAACCCCAGGGGGAGCCATGATCCAAATTGCTTCTGTAGTTTATCCAGAGAGGCACCTGCTTCCTCTCCCTTCCCTGCTAGGAACAAACCTGGAGATCATGTGTGTGCAAGTGTGTGTATGTGTGCATGTGCGTGAGTAGAGGAGCATTTTTCCAGTCCCCACCAGTTTTCAAGGGCCATACAAGTAAACAAACAAACAAAAAAAGAGGCTACTTTGCTAAAGAAATGTGGGTGGAGCCATTCCCTCCTTCTAGGGCCCCAGGTACAGCAATGCTCACATTCAACTTTCAAGAGAGACCCCACAGGGCAGCGCCAGAGTCCACGAGCCCAGACTCAGGCCGTGTCTGATTCCATGCACACACAGGAGCTCAGGCATCTGCAGAAAGCCCTTGGTCAGGCATTGAAGACGTGAGAATCTGGACAGTGACCCCTTGGAAGGGCTTCACCGTGCTCCCCGTTGAACCAGCAGGCACGGACTGTGACCACACCTCCACTCCCAGGTTCAGCCTAGCCCGGAAATGTGGTTCTGTCTGTGAGGCAGCCTGTGAGCTCCACAGCTCCACACGCCTCCCAGAACTTTCTGCAGAAAGAAGCCTCGACTGCTTCTGCCTTGAACCACAGTTTTGCCCTTCTCTCTTCTCTGCCTTGCTGACTTGGTGTGCAGGTGGCCATCGTCAGCACTGTTACCCAGGCAATTCAGCTTGGCCACCTGGGCTTGCCTTCCCCTTCTCTTCTCCCTGCCCTCCTCACCTCAGCCCTCCTTGAGAGTTCCTGCTTCTCTTTGGAGCCAACTGTATTTAAGACCCGTGGCAGTTCAAAGGACATTCATAAGGTTTTGAAGTTCCCAGTCCTCCACTTTCCTTGAACTTGGACATGCTGAGAGGGTAAAAAAGAAAAATGATGTTCCTGGGATCTTAAGAGACCAGGGTTCAAGATACAGTTCTTCCTCAAATTCTGTGACCTTGGGAAGCCGTGACTCTGGCTAAGTGCATTTTGATCTCTGACTTCTGTTCTGTGCTATACAAATAGTGAGGACCAAGCTCCAATGACACTGCCTATAACCTCTAATTGTCTGGGCAGAGAAACCATGTTCACAAGTCCCAACGAGGATGTTGGCACTCCTGGCTTCTATTTAACTTTGGTATTTTAGGTTAAATAAAAAATTCAAATTAAAATTCTATTGAAATGGTTGGAATGTTTTCAGAGTTAGCCAATAAAATTGTCCTACGGCCCAGACTTGCTTCTTTCCAGGGACCTAGTCAGCACACACAGACAAATGCAGACCTCACCCTCATCAGCAAACCTTTTTGTGCTGCAGAAGGAAAGGATCACGGAAAACCACTACTAGTCAAAGTGCGGAGAACAATGGACAGTGGGGTGCCCGACTCCAGCTGGGACATCTACGACACTTCCTAGACACTTCCTTCATGTACGGCTCAGGAAAGGTCAAGGAAGAGGGGGCCGGAAGACCGTGAGAGCCAGAGGACCAGGAAGTCTTTGTAGCTATGACAGGGAAGCTATACCAATGAAATCTCGACAACATGGCTGCCTAAACAAGACCTTCACAAGTCCAACATTAGTTGGCATCCCCCAAAAAGGTGGAGAAAAACCCATAGGAGCCAACCATAGATGAAGAAGTACAAGCAATTAACAACTGCCAAACCAGTGAGTCTTCCTGGTTGGTTATTCAATATCAAGTGGTCACCCCCAGAAGCATACACATGCAGACAGCACTGAGCAGACTCAGAGGATTCTATCTGTATTTATTCACTTACATGTATTTGTGTCAATGGTTAAAGAAGAGGCGACCATGAATTAGGGAGGTAATTTGAGGAGGAGACTTGTGAGGGGCAAGAAGAAAAGGGGGGCTTAATGGTATAATTATATTTTAATTAATATTTTTAAATGATGAACCCAACCACTAAGGAAAACACTACAGCAGTTCCTCAAGATGGTAAATAGAGTCACCATACGATTCAGCAGTTCCCCTCCTGGGTCTGTCGACCCAGGGCAATTGAAAGTCCAGACTCAAGCAGATCCCTTGGCAGCTCTGCTCAGAACAGGATCATTCTCTATGGGCAAAGGGGGGGGGGACACACAGATGCCCGTAACCAGTTTAAAGGTAAACAAAAATGTCTACTATATGCAATGACATATTCTGACACACATTAATCACATGAATGGGTTTTTAAAGCATTGTGCTAAGTAAAATTGTGCCAGACACAATAGGACAAATGTCAATGAGTTCACTTATATAAAGTATGTAGAATAGACAAATTCATACAGACAGAAAGTCGGTTAGAGACCTCCAAAGGCAAGAAGGAGAGACGAACTTGCAGTTACTGTTAAAGATATAGGTTTTGCTATGAGAAAGTTCTGGAAATGGGTAGTGGTTACCCAACACGGGGAGGGTACTTAGTACAATTGAATTGTTTATTTCAAAATGGTTAAAACAATGCAAAAATAATGCATCATGTACATTTTATCACATTTAAGTCTTTTTATTATTGTTGTGTATGTATACAGTGTATTGCATACATGTATTGTGTGTGTGTGTGTGTGCGTGTGCATGTGTACATTCATGCCTGTGTGGCACAATGCAGGTTGGAAATCGGAGGACAGAGAAGACACTCAGATGGTCAGGCTCTGTTACCCACGAGCTGCCAAGCCAGCCCCTCACATTTTCTCTAAGCATCTTACCTCAAAAACTGTAACACTTAGATGTATCTCAGTTAATCGTATTCCTTGACTATGGAAAATTCGTATTTAACTGAGTATTCTGCATTTTATCTGGCAGCGTTGGTTAAGGAGTTTCTGTTCTGCCAAGGATTTCTCTTGAATTCAAGATCCATAGTATTCAAACAAACAAACAAAATAGCGTTTGTGTAGAATAAATGCATAAAACCAGAGCAGAAAACGGGGCGGGTAGTGTTTGCCCTAATTATAGACAACCGCAGAGAGGCCACCCAGCAACTCTCTCAGTGAAGAAGTAGAGATCGGAAATCTCGGTTGTTTTCCCATCTGTTGTTCAGTCATCGTGATCCGCAAATGCAGTAAAAGCTGGTGAGAAACCCTTCTTACAATTGACCATGTGGTTAGAATTACAGCTGCAGATGGCGACACTCAGACACGTGACTCAGACGATAGTCTTCTGCCCTGCCATCACCCCGGAGTCGGCAGGAGCCCATGGAGTGTCCAGATGTCTAATGGTACCCTCATTTGCACCCATGCCTTCAAGAAGGAAAGAACTGCTGCACAGCTCACTCTGCTACAGGAAACAACAGGTGCAGAAGGCAGAGGCCACTGTGGAGCCATTGAACCCAACGCTGGGGCTTAACACAACAAGAATGTGACAGGCTTAGCAAGCCCATGCCAATCTGCCTGGGAGACGGACCTAAAGTCACATCACTGCCCGCCCCCACCCCATTGTCATACCAGTCCCACCTACTCTTTCTCTCCACCAAGATATGAAAGGCAGCTGGGGAGGGCATGTCTTAAAGAGATGGGTCACATCCATTTCTTTTTTCCTAGGTGCTGACAAGTCACTGTGGAAGTCTGGAAATGCACAGCAAAACTACACAGGTCTTAATGCTTACTGGTAAATGATTACCAAGGGAAAAATTCATTATGTGGGAGCTCTTGGCTCCCATCATGTAAGGATGTGTTGTTGCATGAACAAGAAGGAAAGTCCCTGAAGTTCCCTCCCCAATGCAGACCCCAATGCCACTGCTTTCCACCCTACTTCCCACTGTTTCAATTTCTGGTGCTTTGTGGGGATCTGAGTCCACAGACAAGAGAAGTCAATTAGTCAATAGGGGGTCACTGGTAGCCATCACCAATTTGAAGGCAATGTAACCTATAACTAGGTGGAATCTTTCTGCTGACTAGTACCAGCTATGACCACTAAAGTCAACCATTCGTGCTTAGCTTCAGGCACAGAGTGACTTTTTAAAAAATATTTATTTATTTATTATGTATACAATGTTCTGTCTGTGTGTATTCCTGCAGGCCAGAAGAGGGCACCAGACCTCATTACAGATGGTTCTGAGCCACCATGTGGTTGCCGGGAATTGAACTCAGGACCTTTGGAAGAGCAAGCAATGCTCTTAACCACTGAGCCATCTCTCCAGCCCCAGAGTGACATTTTTTTAACTGTTTGTATAACTTGCTTTCCCATCCACAGGGCAGAGACCTCTTCGCTGTTAAATCTGGACAAGAGGATACCATTCTTGTAGGGATGTAGGGCAGGGGGTTGCTTTTTCCCCTCCGACATGGATGTAGATCCCAGCAGGCACAACATGGAAATTGAGCTGAGAAGTGGGGAATGTCAAAGATGAGGAAGACACACTAAACTTGGCTCTGTTCTGGACCAAGTTTGAAGGTGATGGAGAGAGAACCTTCATCTTGGAGGTAGCTGGAAGGTTTAAGGGGTTTCACATCCTTGCTTCTGAGAGCCCGTCTTCAATTCTAGTCTCTCTTTAGAGTTTCTCTCCTCTGCTCTCCACCCTGGAATCCCAGACAGTTAGCCAAGAGGTCCCATGGGAAATGAAAGTGCAACCGTTCTTCCTAAACCATTTTCTACCCCTTCGGGTTGCCTTTCACACACGGTGAGGCCAATTGTAGCAACCTTCTCTGAAGCTGGGTGCACAGCTAGGCCCAGGACACAATGCCTTGACTCGGCCGGTAGACCCCAGTAGACCCAAAAGCCCGGGAGCTGGCCTTGCCTGGTGCCCAACCTTTCACCTCCAATCGCTGCTAGAAATGTCAACCTAAAGTAGATGAGCCAGGCCGGGAACGTTCACCAGCCAGAGCAATGTTAAATATTAAACATCCTCGGTAGCGGGCCGGCCCGAAAGCTGCTGTTTCATTACGAGGCTTTCACGGGCTTGGGAGGACAGCCTGTGTCTCCCAGAAGCGAAGCGTGGAGACCTGCCCTCTGCCTGCTCAGTGCTGGGGAAGCCTTCAAAGCTGTTCCATTTGTCTGAGCCCCATCCATCTTTAATGTCACAGGCTACATTTTCTCCTCTCTTCCTTTTTCAAAGCAGCCAGAAATGAAAATGTCACTTCATCTGGGGCCAGTTCAAAAGCCAGGCTCAGACGGAGTTCTGTCCCGTTCTCCTGGGTTCCCCCATGTTTTTATCTCCCAAGGAGCCCCCTGTCCCTGTGTTCATGTGCCTTTCCAGGACTGTGTTCTTCACCAGCCTCTTCTTTGGACCTCTGTGTGGCCACAGCACCAGCAAAGAGGAAAATACATTGATGTTTATAGGGACAGGGTTGGAGGGAGAGGGGACCTCGCGGTTGGCTGTCACTACACCCATCGAATCCTGACAGGGACTGGGAGGTTGTGCTGCCTTTTAGAAACCGTATTCCCCAAATTTATTGAAAGCACACAGACTCTCTGTGGCCATGGAAGGCATGCTTGGAGGTGTAGTGTGAGTCTCCTGGGGCTCCTTTCTCCCCTCTGTGTTGTGAAAAGTCCAGTCAAGCTGTGCAAGGCAGGAGGAAGCTCAGATGAAGCTGACAGTCAGGATGCATTTGTGACAACACCCCCTCCCCACACACCAGCCTCACCCAGTAATAGAGAGCTAATGCTCTGACTGATACTTAAGAGGGTGGCTATCATCAGGGAGGACCTGGGCGGGAGATGAGGGACGCCGTCAGTGTCAGGCCAGGCCCAGCACAGCACAACCACAAATCACTTTGGCTAAGATGCTCAGCTTCTCACTTGG
This sequence comes from Chionomys nivalis, assembly GCF_950005125.1. Lineage (NCBI taxonomy): Eukaryota > Metazoa > Chordata > Mammalia > Rodentia > Cricetidae > Chionomys > Chionomys nivalis. The sequence continues at coordinate 133,675,259 of NC_080087.1, read as the reverse complement.
AGAAGGGCAAGCTGGGAAGAGTGGAACAGGAGTGCATGACTCTGCAAGCAGGCAGCGTGTTGGTCTCCACCTGGGGCCGGGGCACACTGTTAGAGTTTTGCCTATCCGTTCTCTGACTAATCAGCTAAAAGTGTTTACTGGGCAAGCCTAGTCACCTGAGTTTGATCTCTGAACCCATGAAAGCTATCCTCTGACTTCCATACATACACCATGGTGAATAAGTACACACACACACACATGCACGCACGCATGCATCATATATTCACAAGATAATTATAATAAATTTTAAAATGAGATAAGATCCATATAATGCACCATTTATTACATTGTAAGATAGATGAATGATGGATTGATATAGATAGATAGATAGATAGATAGATAGATAGATAGATAGATGATAGATAGATAGATAGATGATAGATAGATGACAGATAGATGATAGATAGATGATAGATATATAGTTAGATGATAGATCGATAGATAGATGATAGAGATAGATAGATGACAGATAGATAGATGATAGATAGATAGAGAGATAGAGATAGATAATAGATAGATAGATAGATAGATAGATAGATAGATAGATAGATAGATAGATAGATGACAGATTTATAGACCGGCCAGCGCCCAGGATGGCTGTGCAGGTAGCTTTCTTCCCTCACTGCTCCCGCCCACTCCATCCAGGTAGTGGATGCTCTGGCTTGAGCAGCATGGAACAAATAGTGAAGTGGGAAGACATTTAAAAAATAAAAACAATAACTCTAGTTTGTGTGGGTTTTTTTCTTTGACCAAGATACAGAGATTCTTAAGTTGCAAATAATGAAAGAATTAGTGATTAATTAATTGCTGACAGGTGTGGGACAAAGCCATCTACAGATTCTTAACTTCCCCCTCCCTTTCTCTCTTAAGATCATTCTTTCTAACTTTAATTAATTTTTTGCCACCCTAGCACTTCTCTTATCAAATATTCTTAGAAACTAAACAAATAGAGTGTACTGAGACCAAAGTACTCAATATGGTATTTAATTGGAATTGTAGCCTGTTTCCCCCAGTGTTTTCTTGGTACCTGAAAGTTTTCCCTGGCAACGGAATTGGACTCGAGAAGTGCATTTTTAGCATCTAGTTAATCTTCTTTTCAGGTGCCAAGGGCATGGCTTGATTGAATCAAGGAAATGTAAGCCATTGAGTGGTTTGTGGTTTCTCTTGCCTGCAAAAGAACAGAGGCGCTAACATAACAGGGCTGTTGATCTCTCCGTTCACTTCACTCACCGCGTGTGTGTGTGTGTGTGTGCGCGCGCTGCTGCACAGTATTGTGGGTGCCTAGCTTAGCTGTTGAATGGTCAGGTCTGCTAGCTGAAGCATGCCCCAGCTGCAACTGTGTCAGGGCAAAAATTCTGCATGTATGCACCCAAATCTAAGCACATGGTCACATGTCAAGTCACATGCCCATGCTAAGGCATGCAACACCAGTCTCTTAGGGAATGTGTACTATCTGTTCTAGCCTTCCCAAAAGAATGCTGCCCAGAACACCATGGTGCCATCAAGCACGCAATAAACAGGACTGATTCCTGAGTGAGTGAACCAATGTCACAAAGAGGGACTTTGTAATAGAGCCAGAGAGGGGGCTGCTTCGAAATGAGTTTCAGGTTTCAGAATTGTTATCCTGCTGCTGCTGAGCAGTCCAGAAATTCCTTAGGAGGGAGGTGCTCCACTATCTTCTCGAAGACCACAGATTCACCCAGAAAAGATGATTTGCAGGAATGAACAGCAACGAAAAAGGAGTCTTTAAGATGGTCTCCAGTGGCCATTGTAGCATTTTCCCCCAGATTGGAGCAGACAGAAGTGAAGTGCTGTGAGTGACAGAGCCCAGATGACATCATGTCAGCATCATCACAGTGCTGTGAGTGACAGAGCCCAGATGACATCATGCCAGCATCATCACAGTGCTGTGAGTGACAGAGCCCAGATGACATCATGCCAGCATCATCACAGTGCTGTGAGTGACAGAGCCCAGATGACATCATGCCAGCATCATCACAGTGCTGTGAGTGACGGAGCCCAGATGACATCATGCCAGCATCACAGTATGGGGACAGAAGTGCCACAGTGCAGAACAATGGAGAAAGAGACATGGCCTGCAGGGGTGTGGCCAGTCAGTTAGCTGGAAAGGGGATGAGATGGCATTTGAGGACATCTCAATCCCTTCAGGTCACATGAGGCATTCAGCCCTTATTTTTCTCTTATTTTCTCTCACCCAAGTTTGGAAGCATCAAAAGGCTTGAAAGTTGGGGTAGAGATCTCTAATGAATTCCTAAGTTAACTAGGAATGGAGCTTTTCAAATTCCTCAGGACAGACGACTGTGTAGCAGTACAAATTATAAGAAAATCCTTTATGTATGTGCATTAAAAGAATTCTTAAGGTTCATGCTTAGGCAAAAAATCCAAAGGAAGAATAGGCCATGCATTTGCACGGTTCAAGGCAAAATGAAATTGTGATGTTTAAAATTATCCAGAATTTTAATAGTCAGATGTGATGGCATCCTCCTGCAATCCCAGCACAAGGGAAGTGGTAACAGGAAGAACATAGATCCTGGCCAGCCTGGGATCTATACAGCCAGATTCTGTCTCAGAAAGAGGAAGAGAGAATTTCAGGAGACAATATTAACCAAGCAGTACATTTCAAGCTCCTATAAAGCTGTGCCTCCTGGCTTTCATTACTTCAAATCTGAGCTGTTATGTAAATAATAAATAATAAGGTTTACCAATGAGTTTTGGATTATGACAACAAAAAGGGGAAGAATTTCCACTGAACAGCTACTTGCTTTTTATTTTTTATTTTTTGCATTTATACCATGTGAATGAATTAGCTATTCCAAGAAAGAAAGAAAGAAAGAAAGAAAGAAAAGCTAAATAAGAAAATGTCGCCAGGCCTCCAAAGAACCCAACTCAGGCCCTAGACAATATGTGAACTCAGAGTCACATTTACCTGTGATTATATACTGGGGCGGACAAAGCCCAACACAGAGCATCAGGTTATAGCAGCTAAAGCAAGAACTGCCCTCTCTCCTGGAAGCACTCACTCGCCAATGGATGCAGATTTCTGGGAAGCAGATGTAGTAAAAGTGCTGCCCTTCCCTCTAGTCCCTGTTGTCTACAAAGTTTCCTTCACCCTATGAACTTCACTAGGCTCAGGACCCAGGGGCTGCACTTGTATTCATAGGAAATGCAGGAACTGGGTGGACGTTTCAGAAACAATAAGATGCTTCAAGCTTACACTGTCAACATACTCCCCTGCATTTCCAGCACAGTGCAACCCAGGAAAGAGGACTTGGACAGGCCATGCCCATAAACCACAGCAAGCAGCCTGCATAGTATTTGTGCTAAACATCCACTACGTGCTAAAAGAATTACCCGTTTAAGCATCAGCCCCCAGAAAGGCTGACGGTGTTAGTTACTTTTCTATTCCTGTGATAAAACTCCATGATCAAGGCAACTAATAGAAGAAAGGGTTTATTTGGGGCTTACAGTTCCAGAGGGATAGGAGTCCATCATCATTATAGCAAGAAGTGAGGCAGGAGGCAGCCATAATGCTAAAAGCTCACATTGTGGTCCACAAACAGGAAGAGAAAGCTCACTGGGGATAAATGGAGGCTTTTGAAACCATAAGGTCACCCCCAGTGTCACACCTTCTCCAATAAGGCCACACATTGTAATCCTTTGTAAACAGCCACCAACTGGGAATCAGTTCAAATACCTGAGACAAGGTAATACAATCCACCACACAGACCCTAAGGAAACAAGCCCAAAGAGGAAGAGAAGCTTGCTCAACATCAAGTGAAGACAAAGGCAGATTGAAACAAAATATCTAGTGCCAAGTCCACATCCTTAACAGCTTACCACAAAGCCCTTATTTTAATGCAAATAATTGGTATAATATCAAGCTATGCAATATGTCTTCTCAGCTATTCCACTGCACAGAACCTCCTGCATTCTAGAACACAATAGGGTTGATTTGGAAGTAAGGTTATTTTCACTTGATTAGACACAGTTATGAATTCTTTTGTGCTATCAAGTCAGATGAATGCTGAGCTCACCATTGTTTGAGGCCCACAAAAACGCTCTGTGTGGCCCGAAATCCTCTTTTCCTTGACAATATCTCTAAAACTATGGCAATTTCACAGCTCTCGGAAATAAGAGGTTAAACCAGTTAAGGAGTATTAGGGGTGTTTACATCCAAAAGTACAAAAGTCAAAACAGCAATCGAGGGTCTGGAGAGGGCGTGTGTTGCTCTCCAGAGGACCAGTGTTCACTTCCCACCCACACGACAGCTCACAATCATCTGTAACTGCAGTTCCACGGGAGTCAGTGCCCGCCTCTGGCCTCTGGCGGCATTAGGCATACACATCATGCATAGACGTACAAATGGGCTAAACGTCCATACACAATTTTTAATGAAAAAATAATTCAGGAGGGGGTGGCAAATGCCTTTAATCCCAGCACTCAGGAGGCAGAGGCAGGCGGATCTCTGTGAGTTACAGGACAGTCTGGGCTACAGAGCAAGTTCCAGGACAGCCAAGGCTACATGGAGAAACCCTGTCTCAAAACACCAAAATAAATAAATAAACAAAATAAAATAAATAGAAAATTCAGGGCCTGGGGAGATGGTCTGGTGGGTAGAGTGTTTACTGTGGGCAAGCGTGAGTACCAGAGTTCAAATCCACAAAAACCATGTATAAAGCCAGGTACATGTGATAGTCTCCTGTAATCCCAGTAAGTGGAGAGCTAAAACAGGGAACCCCAAACGAGCTAACCAACCAGATGAGCTGACAATTGTGAGTTCTGAGTCTAGCAAAAGAACCTTCCTATTTTAGTTTTCTTTTCTAGTGCTGTGACAAAACATCATGACCAAAAGCATCTTGGGGAGGAAAGGGTTTGTTTGACTTACAATCCATCATCAGGGGAAATGGAGGTAGGCATTGAAGCAAAGTCCATGAAGAACATTGCTTGCTGGCCATTTTCCATGGCCTGTTCAGGACCACCTGCCCAGGGGTGGTACCACCCACAGTGGTCTGGGCCCTTCCTCATCAATTAGCAATCAAGAAAACCCCTCCCATACTTTTATCTACTGACCAGCCTTATGGTGGCATTCTCTCAGTTGACATTCCCTCTTCACAGATGACTCCAGATTATGTCAAGTTGACTCCCTGCCAAAAACAAAACAAAACAAAACAAAACAAAACAAAAAAAAAACCCTGGCCAACACACTGCCTCAATATATAAAGTGGAGAATGAAGACACCAGTTTAAACCTCAGGCCTCCATACGAGTGCACACAAACTTATATGCAAACCCACACATGTGAACATACATACACACATGCACAGTAAGCCTCACAAAATCACAGATGTCCACGTTCAGCTGCATACATTGGTATTGTTTGACTAAGAAAACGATGGGGTTCAAACCGGCCAGAGGTAAATTTAAAGTGTAGAAGCAAATCTCAATGATCCCTTGAGTGACTCTCTTCCAGGGCTGCCCTGAACACCAGGAAGAGTAACCACATAAGAGAATCGATATCATTGTAGTGCCATCTACATTGTCTTATACTTGTCCTTTATTAATTGGAAATGTCCACTTCCAATTAATAAAGATGCAGTATTTCTTTCTGTCTCAGAACCTAAAACCAAGCTATAAGACACAAAAATGAGTCTTTAATAAATGCTTGTTGAAATGATGAATCCATGAATCATCAGTCAATTGAGACAAAACCTACTCCTTAGTGGCCATACTACACAAGTCATATCTCATCATGACAACTCAAGTCATGAGTCAATAAGCTATTGAAATGTTTTATGAAGCCCAGGCTAGGCTCCAATGCTCTATCTAGCTAAGAATAACCTTGAACTCCTGGTCTTCCTGCCTCCAGCGTCCTAGTTATAGGGTTGCAGCTGTGTGGCACCACATCTGGCCTCAGAAACATATTTAATGTCTTCTACTGCATCTCTCTGGAAATAATGCCTGTCAACAGACTTGAAGCCCATGTGTAATGCCTGGACCCAGAAGTCATCACGTGACTGCTGATCTCTGCCCCATTCACCACCTTGCCGAGTAAGTTGTGTCTAATCTGTCAAACAGTTCAAACCATGTTCTGCAGTTCACTGGCAATGAGGAAGCTATGGAAGAAGATTGAACTAAAGCGGACCCCTACCTCAGACAGCCTTCCATCCTCCCATCCCCCAGAATGCACATCGTAACAATCAAGGGGGACAAGCTTTGGGTAGCTCACTGTCCCCTCATCCCCTCGCTGCGACATGTTTGACTAGGGAGGCCGGAGACCTAACATCCACCTGACTCTCACTTCCTTCCTCAGCACAGCCGCAGATGGCACCAGGCATCTAACCTTTGTAAGTAGCAGCTGCCTCACAGCCGGACATGAGACAGCTCAGAGCATTTGGCATGAGTCGGTAATTTGCATGACCAAGGGCAAATTACAGAGCTATCAGAGGCATTCCTACCTTCCAGGTTTGTGAAGGTTTGCAAAAGGCCTGGAATATAATAAATGGTCAATAAATCTTAGTTATTATTTTATGCATGAGCCTTGGACTAATGTATGTATGAACATTTAGTTATTAATTAGAAGGTAAATGAAAACTGGCTGGAGGGAATTGCATGTGACCTTTAGCAAATTATTTCATTTAGATGCACTGATGTAAAACTACCACACCTTATGAAGAAAGATGAAAACAAATCTGACTGACAAAAGATGTTTTAATAAATACTGTCTCCCTCCAACCTGTTCCCAGTTGTCTGCTGTCCCAGGAGGCTTTTATGCCCCCCCTTTCTCTCTCTGTCAATCACTGGGTGATCATAAGACAGATTATGCTTTTAAAAATCCTTTCTAGGGACCTGTATCTAGTGACTCCTTCAAAACATGGACTTCTAGCGCCTTCCCCCCTTCCAATAAGCTGGCCACAAAACAAGCCTGAGCACCCAGGGCTAGTAGAAACTTTCAAAATTATTTCCAAGCTAATTCTCATCCACTGTAGAGTATGATGCTCTTCCTGAGGCTTTGGCCCTCCCTGTGCCCATTTTATTGGCAGACAGAGAGACCCCATTGGAGTCCATGTGGATCACCTAAAGAGAGACCCACATGGCTCATTTTGCTTGCATAACTGCAGTTTCTTGCTCACAGAGCAGACAGCATCTGTCTTGGTTGATAAAGAGGAAAAAAGAGGGAGCAACAGGCAGAAAGAGAGAGTCGCATACATAGCTGCCTTGTGACCATATTTTAATGATCCTTGGGTGTCCACTCAAGGATACGGGCATCCTGAGTCTCGATAAATGGCTATGGAATTGAGAAGGGGATACTGTGGGGAAGGCAACGGTCCACAAGGCATTCCTGGACTGGAGGATGGTACTGGGAGGACGAGAGCTCCAAGAGAGGCTGAGGTTAGACCTCTACAAGAGAGTCAGTGACAAATGATAGACTGGCAGAATTGCAGAAGAATGCCAAGCCCGGTATGGGAAAAGAAATCAGCCAGAAGAGAAAGGTGTAAAGGGAGATGAGTGGGGACCTTTGGGGATACTCGCCCTGATGGGCAAAATGGCAGGACTCACAACTCAGAGAAGGGATTCTCTCACCTGAAAAATTCAGGGGCAAAGTGGTGCCGTTGGGGGGGTCTCCTCTTCTGTGTCTCCGAGTCCCTACCTAGGGTGAGGATGGATTAGACAGGCTAACCCAGTGAACTCTGCAAAAGGGCTGTGATTGGCTTCAGATGACTCCAACTGTGAAAGGCAGCCGATATAAAAAGATCACATGCCTTGACTGATTGCCCCCATTGCCGCATCTGCATATTTCTGCCTTCTAAAGCCCACAGCAGAATGGGGCAGGAACTCATGATGGTTTTATTAAGCTCATCTTCTAGGCATTGCCCATTTTTGCATCCTGAGAAGTCATCAAACCCTTTGAACTTAGTGTTTGCATTAAAAACCATCTATTTTAAACAGCAATACAGTGCATTTAGAGATTGCCTTTTATCTAAGGACTTCGAAATACATTATTATTGACTGGCTGCTGATTCTCAGCATTTGGTAGATGACATTCTATTAATTTTCTAGATTGTTAAAGTATCTGATGATGAAGTGTAACAATCAACCACAAAGTCGGGGAAATTGTTTTGAGAACTGGGGGTGGAGCCTTAGACCCACACTGCTAGACTTAGTGTGTATGTGTCAAGACCTAATTGCAGAATGAGCAAAGAACAAATACAGCTTTCTGGCTATCTATTTGTAGAGGACATCATGTTGGGGGCTTCCTGGTTTTTATTTTTTATTTTTTGCATCTGCTTGCTCTATTTTGAGGGTTCATCTTCCCAGGCTCCCTTGCAGCTTCATCCCACTGCACTGTCAGAGCCAGGAAAGCCTAACCACAAGTGCAGATATTACAGGGCTCCCTTGCAGCTCCATCTTCTGTGGTACAATGGTCTTGTGCCCTGTAGAGATCTGTCACTTGTACTGGTTTAATAAAATGTTGATTGGCCAGTAGTCAGGCAGGAAGTATAGGTGGGGCGACAAGAATAGGAGAATTCTGGAATGAAGAAAGGTTCGCCTAGACCAAGAGGAAACAAGGTGAGAATGACCCACTGATAAAAGGTACCAAGCCAGGTAGCTAACACAGACAAGAATTATGAGCTAATTTAAAATGTAAGAGTTAGTTAATAAGAAAGCCTGAGCTAATAGGCCAACCAGTCTGCCAGGCCTCCTTAGCCTTATTCCCCAGGGAAAGTTGAGTACATTATCTGCTCATTCTGCAGCCCCAGGACACAGGGCAATCAGACACAATAGGGAGTCAAGTCAAAGCAGAAACACGGTTAATTACTGCAAACATCAGCTTATATAGGTTAAGTGACATCGTGTGATGTGGGAGTACCCACAGCCAATGAGAGACAGCCAAGCCGTCCCTCTGACTGGTGGGACATCTATCTAGGTTTTGCTGTCTCATCCTCACTTGGTAGCTTTGAGAGTATCCTTCAAACTTGATCCAGGCTTTTCTCTGTCTTACAGGCCTTGAGGTACAGGCTCTGAGATAATTTTTGCCCAAAATCTCCCCTTTTTTGTTTTATATCCCACCCCCTACCCTGGTCACCAAGCCAGAATAGCCCACTGGGGAGAGAGTATGGGTCAGAACCACCCCTATCTGGAGTTTCAGCCTAGATATCCTCAAATTGAGAGTTCATCCATGGGGCAAGATGTACGGAGCCTATCATAACTACTCAAAGGGCCATGAGCTGTACCTGTTGTATTTGTTTTTAGAATGCTTGTTTCAGCCTTTGGAGAACACATGGTCCAAAAAGACAGATCAATAAACAAATAGCCATTGACCCAATTAGGGAAGAGATGAATGTGGTAAGCCATGGGGACCAATTAAGTCAGGTCTCATATGGAGTCCTTGACTTAAATGAATTAATATTTGTTCTTAACTCATCTAGGGTTCTTGTAACTATCCCAGAATGGTCCACATAGAAGCAACATTCTTCCCCCAAGTGCCCTGAAAATTCCTCCCTGTTTCATAAACAGCAAGTGCAAACTCTCCTATTTTGTAAGGTTACCCTTACTAAGGAATCCAAAGACTTTTGTAAATAATGTAATGCAGTCTCTGTCTTTTCTAAGGTCACTGTCAATTGTGAGCAAATCATTCCCATTTCTCATTGTGAAATCACCAGGGATGAGGTGTCCAGGGCAGTCCTGGCCACCCCAGCCCCATCAATGTGGTGACAGCCAGGGCTGTTAGGGGCTCTGTCTTATGCCTTCAGGCCAGGAATTCTTCTTGCCCATGTGGTAAAACACATGAAGGAAAATTAACACAAGCAGGCAAGTATCATTATACTGAATGATCAATGGGTCAGACAGGCAGGGAATAACGCCCATCTCTTGGCAGATTCAAAAATACCCGTAATCTTTGGGCACCCTTCATGAAGCTATAGACCCATCACTCACATCACAAGTGAGGTTAAAAAGAGGATATCTGGTGTACAAGACACAAGTTGTGTTCAACATCTGCCAAAAGGGGATAGTCAATCTGGACATCTCCCCCATTTGGGGGCGTTTCCCATCTACAAATATCAGCTTTATCTAGTATTTCATAAGAGTCATTTACCCCAAAGGCTTCAAAGTAGGGGAGTAGTGGCTGTAAGCAAAGCCAACAGACCTCAGTGGCTTCAGGGTGGGTAAGGTTTAAGGCTGTAAAGACCATCTTAATAGTCTCCATCAAACAAAATGATGCTTCTAATCCCCCTACATCTCTAGATGGCTTGGTGAAGGATACCTTAGGGGTAGATGATGGGGATATTGAGGTATGTAAAGTTTATGTATGTAAAGTTGAGGTGTATACAGACATGTCCCCCATGGGCATTAGCTTGAAAGCAGGCCCCAGCATCCGTGGAGTGTCCTCAGGAAGTATCTCCATTCGAAGCATGCATATAAGGCCATGATCATGCCCCTTTTTGGTATTGCCTTAATCCCCACATCTTCTCAGATAAGCAGTATGGGTTCTTTTTATTCCCCTGATCTGTAAACCTTAATATCAGAGGGTTACATCTAAATCAAGTGCATCTTCCATATAGGGGGTTCTGGGATAGAGGTGCCTGGAAGACCCTGACGATCACTATATCTCCATATTGTTTTATCCAATGTCCAGTCCCAGTCTGCTCACATCCCCAGGAAGAACAATAGTAATCAGGAGCTCCACACACAGTTTCTAATAGGGGAGACAGTCTGGTTGCTTCCTGGGCAGACATAAAAGGGTGTCTGCAGGAGGGCATGTCTCCTAAGGACATGAGAACACCCAAGCTCATTAGGGTAAGATGCCTGGGGTAGGGTGCACACCCAAGAGCCTCCACATTTAGGTCTCCCTTCGATCCCCAGAATCTAGTCTCCCATATCCCAGATCCCATGTGCCAAATCAAAGAGGTCAAATATCAGGTCAGGCCACCATGTCCAGGGTGTCATCATCTGAGGAGCCTGGTATAGGATCCCTTCAGTGCCCGCACTTGACAAGATCCACATCACCTTCTGCGGTTGGTGAGGGCTTACTGCCTAGACCTTGATCCCCATGAGAAGAGTTAACATAATTACTGTTGGCCGGCCATCTTAGATAGATAAACAGGCAACACTTTCCTCAAAAGTCAGTTCCCTTGGGCAGTGGTGATTTTTTTTATCTTGTGTTTGAATTTAAGCGTCGTCCACCATAATCTCTTTCTTTCTTTCTTTCTTTCTTTCTTTCTTTCTTTCTTTCTTTCTTTCCTTCCTTCCTTCCTTCCTTCCTTCCTTCCTTCCTTCCTTCCTTCTTTCTTTCTTTCTTTCTTTCTTTCTTTCTTTCTTTCTTTCTTTCTTTCTTTCTTGGTCTTCCCCATGGTCCTGAGGGGATGGGAGAAATTTAAAGTTATGAGCAGGTAGCCATATAGGCATTTCCCCTCTGTTTGGGAAGACACATCCATACCCTAGGCCCTGTGTCAACAAGGGATCTCGGCACCTCCATTGGTTAGTGAGAGGATCCTTCCACCTAACCTTTAGGCAGGGCCTTGTTGATAAGGATCCCCAGAGTTTCTAGAATCTATTTTGTCCTTATGATTTTTGAAGAATTTAAAATATTTATGGTTAATAATGCCTTTTGCAGTTGTAGATGGGGGGAGACTTCTCCCCCTTTTTGTTTTATAAGGACCTCTTTGAGATATTGGTGATGTCTTTCAACAATCACTTGACCCTGAAGGTTGTATGGGATCCTGGTGGTATGGGATATATTCCATCTCTGAAGAATTCTTTTAGAGTTTTACTTATAAAACAGGGGACATTGTTAGTCTTGACCTGTTGTGGTAGTCCCAATGTAACAAAATATTGTAAGAAGTGGCTTTTAGCATGGGTTGCCTTTTCCCCTGAGTGGGTGGTAGCCCAGCATGCCTTAGAATACGTGTCTATGGTCACAAACACATATTTTAAATTGACAAATGGAGGGTAATATGTTACATCTGTTTGCCAGATGATATTGGATCCTAACTCTCTTGGGTTCACCCCTGGCCCTTGTAAAGGGAAGTGTGGAGAAACTGTTGGCAAGTCTTGCATGTATGAACAATTCTCTTTAATTCAGATGCAGGGATCTGGGGGTATCAGTATTTGAGTCCTCTCCAGATGACATGAGTTAAGTCATACATTTGGGTAGCATTTTGTATGGGTAGAATTGAGACCTCTATGAGACAGGCCCCTGAAGCTGCAGCATCCGCAGCAGCATTCCCTTGGGAAATGAGGCCAGGGAGGTTTGGATGACCTCTGAGATATTAAATATATTTGGAGCCGGGTGGTGGTGGCGCACGCCTTTAATCCCAGCACTTGGGAGGCAGAGGCAGGCGGATCTCTGGGAGTTCCAGCCTGGTCTACAAGAGCTAGTTCCAGGACAGGCACCAAAGCTACAGAGAAACCCTGTCTCGAAAAACCAAAATATATATATTTGGGATTTTTTTCCACCTTCTAAGAGCAATCTGAGTTGTATCATCAAGGCAGAAATAGGATTAGCATCCAATCTGATGTAGACATAGGGTAAGTGTGGCAGTAGGTTCACCACATAAGAGCTGTCTGAATAGAGGTTGCAGGGTTCTGGGACCTCTTGTAGGGCAATAAATGTGGCCATCATTTCCTTATATTGAGCAGATCCCCCACAAGGGAGAATTTTGGTAATCTTTGTGGTACGGAAGAATTGTCTATATACAATTATGTTTTAAATAAACGTTGATTGGCCAGTAGACAGGCAGGAAGTATAGGCGGGACAACCAGACAGGAAGTAGAGTAGGGTAATGAGAACAGGAGAATTCTAGGAAGGAGGAAGCCCATTCCTCCACAGTCCTGTCCAGACATGGAAGAAGCAGGATGTGACCTACCCTGCTGAAAAAGGTACCGAGCCATGTGGCTAACATAGATAAGAATAATGGGTTAATATAAGTTATAAGAGTTAATAAGAAGCCTGAGCTAATGGGCCAATCAGTTTTATAATTTATGTAGACCTTCTGTGTGATTCTTAGGGACCTAACAACTGTGGGAACCGGGCAGGACAGAAACCCCAACGAGCAAGCCCTCATGTTACATCTCTGTCTTGGTCCTCCCTGCAGGGAAAACTACAAAGGCAGCCCCATTCTTCCTGCCGTCCGTGCAAACAGTGAACGCTAGGAACAGGGGCCTAGAGGAAAAGTTAGGGGACTCTCTAGTATAGTTCTTGATATAGCTTCCCTAACTGGGACTCCCCAAAGTGGGTATTCAGGGTCCCCCAAAATCCCTCCAGGGTAAGGCTTAATCAAGAACAATGTCTGGCTGCCCATTCTAAATCCTTAATTTTGAATGGAATTATTAATTTAGATGAATCTTTTCCATAATGTCAGAGGGACATGTCCCTGATTTTTATGATCATATCAGCTATTTGATTGACTAGAGAGTACACTCTGGGAGTGTCCCCCAGGGTGGTATGTACCCATTCTAGTGGTTGTGACTGCAGAACAAGGGGAGCCAAATGGTCTTTTTCCCTGATAATATCCAGCCTTGGATTGGAATATTAGGATTATATCTCTCCAAAGAAGCCTGATGGAGCTCGTTGACAAATTCAATGAATGCCTGACAATCTTCAGAGGGCAAGAAAATGATCTCATAAGGTTACCCCCTTTTAGGAGATCATATAACACATCTAGTTTCCCAATCTCCACATAGGGCCTTACCCAGTTCATTTCCCCCAGTATCTTTTGTAACTCCAATAAAGTGAGAGGCTCAGGCAGGACTAATTTGGGTTCATTCATTTTGGCTTGAGTAAGTGTTAGTTGGGATCCCAATATATAAAATGGGAGTGTTTTGTTGGGAACTATTTTAAAGCCATGTTGTTGGAGGATATCAACAATAGTAGTTACCCAGGGAGCTAGCCCTGATTCTTCCAAATGCCCAATGATTAGATCATCCATATAAACATATAGGAGTGTATTGTCTTTGTCAAAATAAGGAGCGAGGATACTATACAAATATTGTTGGCAAAAGGCCAGACTATTGGCCATCCCTTGTGGGAGAATAGCCCATTCGTATCTCCCATCAGGTCAAGAGGAGTTAACTGTAGGAATGGAAAAGGTGAACTTTTTGCAATCCTCCTCATGAAGAGGAATTAAGAAGAAGCAGTCCTTTAGATCAATTACAGTGAGGTGAAACTGGGAGGGGATTTCTGGGACCCAAGGTAAGCACCTTAAAGGGGTCCCTACTAGCCCCATATGAACATTGATTACTCATAGATCCTGTAACATCCTCCAGGTCCCATTAGGCTTATGTATCACAAACACAGGGCAATTCCAGGGACTCATCGAGGGCCTTATCTGTCCTTCTTTAAGTAGATTTCTGGTGATTTCCTTGAGTATCTTAAGTTTAAGTTCAGGTAATGGTCTCTGCTCCACCCATACTGGCCCTACCAGGTGTCTACCTAATGGGGGGGGGACCCTGAGGGCAGTGAATCCAGGTGTCAGGGGTCTGCCTGATGACACCTTGCTCAGTTTTATAATCATAAAAGGCTAGGTGGTCAGTGGTAATAAGGACATTTATTTGTCCTAACAAATTTTGGCCCAGGAGGTTTGCAGACAACCCTGGGAGGATCAGAAGCCTGAACTTTCCTTTGCCTCCATCCAGTCCCACCCAATTTATGGAACTGACTGTTTTTTGGGACACAGACCTTTCCCCAAACCCCATGACAGGCGGCCCAGTTATGAGATCCCAGCTTATCGGGACCTCTTTCTTTCCGAGGACCATCCTGTCAACTCCCGTGTCTGTCAGCCATTGGAATCTTTGTCCCCAAAAGATCACCACACCTAAGCATTGTGCTGATATTACAGGGCTCCCTTGCAGCCTCACCCCACTGCACTGCCGGGTCACCAAGTCTAAGCACTGTGCTGATATTACAGGGCTCCCTTGCAGCCTCACCCCACTGCACTGCCAGGTCACCAAGTCTAAACACTAGTGCAGATATTGCAGCAGAGCAAACTGTAGGGTCAAGTTCATGGTAGCGACACTGTCAGTGAATTTTATAAACCCTCCCATTTATTTTTAAGAAAATTTTCTACAAAATCAAAATTAGCTTCTGCCATTTATGACTAAAATTCTAGGCAGCTGTTAACCTATATCCATGAAAAATAAGTCACAACCTTCCTTTGGTGAATTTAGATGGATAGCAACTGATTATCACTCCCTAGCTAAGACTGAATGTCAATTAACTCAATACTTAATAGATAAATATGTTCAGTATTATTTAATACCATAGAAGTGCAAAACACTATGAAAACTATTGTAGACAATATCTGCTAAATTCTCGTGTGTGTGTGTGTGTGTGTGTGTTTGAGACAGGGTTTCTTTGTGTAGCTTTGGAGCCTGTCATGGAACTAGCTTATAGACCAGGCTGGCCTTGAACTCACAGAGATCCGCCTGCCTCTGCCTTCCAAGTGCTGGGATTAAAGGTGTGTGCCACCACTTTCCAGCCTCTTTATGTGTTATAGAGCTGAGAGATGTGAAAAAAAATGAGCAAGCATAAATGATATCACCACTCCTACTAACTTGGTATCTATAGGGTCAAGCAGGAAATAATTGAGAAATCACACAGAAAAATGCAAAATTGTCACCACGACAAGTGATAATAAGCACAGAGAAGGCATTCCTGAGTGAGTGGTGTGTTACAATGAGACAAGACCTTGACAAGAGCACTCTAGATTTCACAGAAATACGGGAAGGAAGGCAGACTGAAAGAAGAGAGACCAGGTGGGAGGCAAGTTAGTAATTCAAGAGCAGCAGCTTGCATTAAGAAATAAAACAGAGAAGTCACGCGTTTAAAGAGGCGTACCTTGGGGATCAAGAGTTCAGGCGACAGACTCAACATGAAGAAATGTGATTTCTTACAAGTGACCCGCAGGCTTCTGACTTGAATTATTAGGACAGGGCATCGTGGCACGTGCCTATAATCCCAGCACTCTGGATACAGAGGCAGGAGGACGGTTCATGAATTCAAAGCTAGCCTGGGCTACATGGCAAAATCCAGGCCAGCCAGGGGTAAATACTTAGACCTGTCTAAAAAAGTTGAATATTAAAAAGAAATAGGAACACTGAAAGAAAATCAAGTCGTGGAACTATTGTTTGGCTTCATCGCTGGCATGGTAGATAAGCCTCCCTCAAAGCACCAGAGAGAGTGGCACTATGTAATGTGACTGCGACCCAGAACAGAGAAGTGGCTGAAGGTGTGAATGAGTAGGTAATGGGTGGTGTTGATTATCAGCTATGAAGAGTCTAGAATGACCTGAGGGCTGGTGGACATGCCTGCTAGGGTTTGTCTTGACTTCATTCAGTAAGGTGGGGAAACCCACGTTAAATGTGGGTGGCGCCTGGATTGAGTGACAAGGGCAGAAGTGAGCTGAGCACACCTGTGTCTCTTTGCTTTCCAGCTGTGAATGCCTCACCCTCCTGCTGCTAGTCTTTCCTGCACGAAGGACTGTTCCCTCAAACCATGAGCCAAATAGACCTCTCCTGCCGTGAAGGATTGTTCCCTCAAACCTAAACTGTGAGCCAAATAGACCTCTCCTGCCGTGAAGGACTGTTCCCTCAAACCGTGAGCCAAATAGACCTCTCCTTCCTTAAATACTTGATTTTGTCAAGTATTTTTTCACAACAATGTTAAAAATAATTAATATATCCAATAATGACAGCATATTATGAATCCAAGTAGGAATTAATCCATTGATTATGTGAGAGCTCTCAGGATCCAATCACACCCTCCAACCATATCAGTTGGTAACTCAGCCCTGTTGTTGGTTGTTTTGGGCTTTGTTTGTTTATTTCTTTTTTAATTCTTTGCTCTTTGGCTCTTTTGGGGAACCTTATCATCCAACTTCCAAATAAATCAAAAGGAGTCTTAATCTTACTTATGAAGACCTGGCCTTAGCTTGGCTTGTTTCTATCTGGCTTTTCTTAATTTATCTCATGAACCTTTTGCCTCTGGGCTTTTATCTTTCTCTGTTCTATATACTTTTCTTTACTTCTTACTTTATGGCTGGTTGTATAGTTGTGTAGCTGGGTAGCTGGCCCCTTATGTTCTCCTCTTCTCCTTTACTTGTTCCTTGATCTCTCTTCCCAGATTTCTCCTTTGCCTGCCAGCCCCACCTATCCTTTCTCCTGCCTAGCTATTGGCTCTTCACCTCCTTTTTAGGCAAATAAGGTGTTTTAGACAGGCACTACTATAAACACAGTTTCACAGAGTTAAATAAATGCAGCATTAAAGTATGCCATACATCTTTGTATCACTGAACAAATGCTCCACAACATAAACAAATGTAACACATCTTCAACTAATATTCTACAGCAAAGCCCCCCACACACGAGCCCTGGGAACAGCTCAAATGGAAGCTCGTATTCTGACTCCATGGTATAGGAGCCAGGATAATTGAGTAGATATGTCAAGAGTTATTGTGTCCCAGTAGCACTATTAGGGACACAAATAGAAGGCCATCTTAAGTAAAGAGAAAGTCTCTAGAAGTCACTGAAGTAGTAAGGACTGCAGGATTTTAGAATAAATTGAAGGTAGCCTAAGGCAGAAGAAAGCATAGGAGAAAAAGAAGAAATAGGAGAAACTAATTGTCAGGCGCAAAGAGTTTTAACCTCTAATTTCTCTTTCTTCTTGATACTGGCATATTTACTTGAAGGTCTAAGAGACACTTTTCATTACAATCCTTTAGATTTGGGAAGACTTTTATCTGTATCCCTCCATTGTACAACATTGTATGTCCTAAGTATGATTGCCAGCTATTGATTAAGTTTGATACGTAATTAAGTTAGATTTATTTCTTAGCTTAGTATTACAGTACACCACACACACACACCCCACAATCAATTAAGTTCCTCCCTTACCCCATGTCAAACTTAAACTATAATAGTTAAACCAAGAGTCATGAAATACAGGCACACCATCACCATGCGTGTAGTGATGAGCTCTTGTGCTTCCGCACTCACCAGCTGAGTCTGCCATTCACCTTGCCTGGCAGCTGCCAAGGCAAACATTCCCCAGTGGGCATTATACAGCACTGGAAGCAAAACCGCAGTTAAATCTATCGGTGTTTTCTGCAGGATCTTGGTTGGTATAAGAGCTTACTTCAAAAATTCCTATTCTGTTGACATTTGGCAGGATTTTTATCAACAAAAACTTCATCAACCAATACCTTGTGTAGTGTCCAGTACATAGCAAATATTCAACATTTGTGTTTTCTAAAATATGAAGAAAACCAAATGAAGACAAACCATATCTAATCTGATAACTGTCAATAGGCTTTCATTGTAGGCACACAGGAAGGACTGTATAGCTGTTAGCTGTTGTATTACGATTGTCCAGAGTCACTGACACTCCTCATTCATGTTCAGGAATCCAGAAGAGCCTTTTCTAGACTTCATCCCTCTGTCCCTCTTTCTTAAGTCCTATCACAACTTTCAAAGAAATTTATACTCTCTCATTTTCTCTTTTTGCTCCTCCTCCCTAGATACACATACCCACAAGCACACAGGGCATGAAACTATCATGCATTGCTGATGGGAGTGGGCACAATCTCACAAAGGAAAACTCAAAACTAATCAAATTACATGCATATAAGCTTTCCATTCTGACATATCATGCTGGAGAGGCTACCCTAAAGTTCAGCACACACTCAAATGACCTTCAACATGTACAAGGTCATTCCTCCATACATTGCTGTCCAAAACAGCCAAAAGGAAGTGTCAATGTGTGTGTGGGTGGGGAACTCACTAAGTATTGCCACGACATAGAATCAAATTTGATATAGCAAAGAATTTTGTTAACATCCCTATGTTCTTATATGAGGTGACCCCCCAAATGTTTGGCTAAGTTGAAAAACTAGGTACCAAAAGACAATGTATAAAGAATTCTAAATTTTATGTAAAAGGGTGGAGTCAAATACAGTTGAGAATATACAGTTGATCTTTCCTACCAATAATTCGTCAGCCAAAGAGCAAAATATTTGAAAAAAGTTATGCTTATGCTGTGCATGTGAAAATGTTTTCTTACAATTGTTCCCTAAATAATCTGGAAGAACAGCACAAGGTTTCATGTATAAGTGATTGGGGGAGGGGGAGGGAAATGGGAGACGGTGGTGGGGAGGAGGCAGACATCTTTAATAAATAAATAAATACAAAAAACGAGAGAAATTTCCAGCAGATATGGTAGAGGCTAAGAGAGGTGGTTATCATGGAGGGAATGGAGAGTTAGGCAGGGGGAGAGGGGATGGCAAGGTTGAAGGAAATACCTTTTACCATGAAATTTCTAATTATCAGCTCAGAAGAGATCACATAGAGAGGAGGGAGAGAATAGAGTTTAGATAGTCAAAGAAATGGCAAATAGATAGGTGACAGATGGTAGATAGATAGATGATAGGTAGATATAAATAGGTAAATGATGATGATAGATAGATAGATAGATAGATAGATAGATAGATAGATAGATACATACATACATACATACATACATATATACATAGAGAAATAGATAGATAGATGATAGATACATAGATAAATAGATAGATAGATAGATAGATAGATAGATGATAGATAGATAGATGATAGATAGATAGATAGATAGATAGATAGATAGATAGATAGATGATAGAGAAATAAATAGATAGACTCATAGATAGATGATAGAAGATACATATCAAGAAAGAAAAAACATAGCCTCTGATCATCTAAGGAGCTCATTCAGGGATCCGTGTTGTGCAGCTGTTTGTGATGCTCCTGAACGTCAAACATCTCTTCTCCCTCCTTGGGGCTTCATCCCCCATCCCCTTGGCTTCCTGCTACCTTTAGGTACTTTGAGAGTTAGGCCTTGGACTAGCCAGCCTAATGTAGCCTGTTGACTTATGGCCCTGTTCTTACATGAATGTATTCCTACTGGGGCACAAGATTATACATCAAGAAAAATGTCTTGGGTCACATTCACTAATATAAATCTTCATTTCTTTCCTTTAATCAGTTCAAACACAGGCATTTCATGTGGTTTGCAAATAGCCTTATGTGATATGATAGTAAAGGTCAGAGGACTTCTCAATCCATCTAAAATATGTAAACACACTGCAATGAAATCCATTAAAATAGAAATAGCTAATCCTTTACAAGGGGAGAATGGTAATTCACCTCAAGGCCCCCCCCCCCATAAATCAGCTATGCGGTTATCAAATGCCATTGATGGCATATGGAAACAAAGTAGATGAATTAAACTTAGGCAATCTTTGAAAGGGGACAGAAAGA
Organism: Chionomys nivalis; assembly: GCF_950005125.1. NCBI lineage: Eukaryota > Metazoa > Chordata > Mammalia > Rodentia > Cricetidae > Chionomys > Chionomys nivalis. The sequence goes on along the minus strand of NC_080087.1, from coordinate 133,654,911 downwards.
CTCTGGATGAAACATTTACTTTACTTCCATGTCGTTCTCAAAACAGATCACAATAGAAAGGGGCCGGAGGGACCAGTGATGCGGTTCCGTTTCTGATCTTCACTTTCACCTCAGGCACAGTCTTCGTGGTGCTTCTGATTTGTCCATTAAGGATTCCTGCAAGGCCACCTGCCAATTCTCAGGTGTGACCCAGGCACCTTCTCAAACTTGCCCTGCTCAATGGAGGGATCAAAAGAAAAGAGGCTGCCATCTTGGCACCCTAAAGCTAAGGAAAAGAAAGAACCTTTTGGGCAAGAAACAGAGAGCTCATTCTATATTCAATCTCTACCCTCAGGGTTTCCAGACTCAAGCCCAGGTGAGGAGCTGTTCCACACTCCTGTGAGCATCCAGGATAGCTGTGGAAGAAGTTTAAAGATGGGAAAAGTCTTACCCAAAGAACAAGGCTCAGCTCAATTCAGCTGCTCCAACAGAGATAGCCCTGGACAGCGAGCTTCTTTATCACTTAGTTTAAAAACATTTACATTGTGTTTGCTTTTGCCAACTGCTCTCCTAAGGGCATCAAAAATTAATTTTTATATCTTCACATATTTTGGAAATAAGTTTGAATATAACATCTTCACCTCTCTGATGAGGGGACCAAGGCAGAATGATGAAGAAACACGCCAGCCTCTCTCAGCTATAGTGAAGGAAGTCTGTGGAGAATTCAGCTCATCGCCAACTTCTCATGCTGCTACCTCTTCAGTTCTGTTCTGGACTCAGCAAGGACTGTATAGGAAGAGCCACAAGCTACAAATTGAGCCTACGGGTGAACCAAGATGCTTTCAAATCCTAACAACTTGTTAGATAAGAAGCATTGAGGTTTCTGATGGACTTGATTTGCTTAGCATGCAAACCTCAACCTTATCCAACTGAGAACCACAGTGAAAAAATAGTTAATAGTCTTCTTCAATGCCAATTAATAAAACCTATCAGGGGGAATGTGGCATCATTCTCAATACAACCACATTCTCCTTCCTTTGCTGAGATGAGCTCCCCAGAATCCTGACTCAGCATGGTCCTTTAGACCATAGAGACTAATAGTGAGGATTTACACAATATGAGGAAGAAACTCAGAAATGACAACACAAACTTCAAACCTCAAGGGCTTTTGTTAAGACAACTACAAGTAGCCATACAAAAATGGTCTTGTCTCATTCTTTACAAATATTAACTCAAGTTGGGCCAAAGGCCTGCCGATGTGAGCTAAAACTGTAAAACTTTAAGGGGAAAATGTAGGTATATTAAGGTTTGGATATGAAATATTCCTTAAAGGATTCATGGGTCAAAGACTTAGTCCTTAGATAGTAGAGTCAATTATTGAAAAGTTGCTGGGCATAGCAGACTTTTGATCCTATAACTCATGAAGTAGAGGCAAATGGGACCTGTGTGTTTAAAGCCAGCCTGGTCTACATCATGAGTTCCAGGACAGCCAGAGCTATGTAGAGATACCCTGTCTCAAGACATTCTGCAAAAGAAACAAAAGTGATTGCATCTTGAGGGTTCTGACCTAACAAGTGGTTGAACCCCTTTATGAATTCATTTGTTTTATGATGACAATCTTGGGTAATAGGGCCTAGTTGGAGGAAGTAGGTCACTGGCTTCATGGCATGCCGGGGACAAGATATCCTTTCTCCCACCCCCTACCTGCCTTTCTCTGCATCCTGGGCTCTATAATGTGAGCAACTTTGTCCCACCATGCCATTTTGTCATGATGTGTTGCTCCCACACAGCATAGAAACATTGGCTAAAGTCTCTGCACTGTGAGTCCTTACCAAGAATTCATTCCTTCAAGTTATGCCAAGTATTTCATCACTGCCAGAACTAACTAACTAACACAGAACAATTCCTTATAATCCTGAATTTGACTATGGAGTCTTAAATACACCAGAGGCACAGAAGATAATATTTTAAAAATAATTGGACTTCATAAAGATCACCAAGATAAGATTTTAAAGTTAAGTTCGACTCCACTAAAAAACTTAAAAAATATTTATCAAAAAGTAATTTCAATAAGTTTAAGATTTTGTTCTAAGGCAACTATAATGATTTATATGTAAAATGACCCCAACAAGCTCATGTGTTGGAAACTTAGTGCCCAGATGGAGGTGCTGTTCTGGCAGGATGTCGAAACTTTGAGATGCAGTGTAGCTGGAGGAAGTACTTACAGTGGGCTTTGAGATCCCTTGCCTGGCCCTACTTCCTGTTTCGTCTCTGCTCTCTAATCTTTGGAGATTTGAGTAAGCAGCTACCACAGCTCATGCCACTGTGGAGCCGCCTTCTACCACGTCTTTCTTCCCAATGATGAACTGTGTCCATTCAAACCATGAGCCAAACGCAATTCTTCCTTCCCCAAATTTCTTCTTGGCAGATAATTGTTTCATAGAGACAAAAACAAAACAAAACAAAACAAAACAAAGGAGGGGAAAAACACTAGTATAGCAGCCTACTGAGTGGGAGAGGATATTTGCAAATTATATACGTGATAAAGTATCAAAAAGTCAAAATATAAAAAGAATTTTTTCAATTTAACAATAGTAAAACAAATAACCCACCAATTTCTACTTTTTGTTTGTTTGTTTACAGGGGACAATAACTTGAACAGATTTTCTCCAAAGATATGCAAATTAATAATAAGCACATGAAAAATATCTCAAACATTAGTGTCTTTAGACAAGGCAAATTGAAACTGAATGACAACCTGAATGAACAACAAATGATGCTGAGGCTGTGGAGAAACTGGAGCCGCCTAGACAGCTACAGGCAGAGAATACACTGTAGCCCTGGGTGAGACAGTTTGTTAGCCATCAGACTGAGGACTGATCTCCAAAATATACAAAGAACCCAAGAAATTGGTCATCAAAACAGCTAATAATCCAATAAAAACAAAAAACAGAGTAAGACCCAAACAGAAAACTCTCAACAGAGGAATCTAAAATGCCTGAAAGACACATAAGGCAATGCTCAACATGTTTAGTCATCAGAGAAATGCAAATCAAAACAACTCTGAGATTCCATCTTACACCTGTAAGAATGGCCAAGATCAAAGACACTGATGATAACTTATGCTGGAGAGGTGGTGGGGAAAAGGGAACACTCCTGCATTGCTCATGGGAGTGTAAGCTGGTACAACCCTTTTGGATGTCAGTGTGGGGATTTCTCAGAAAATTAGGAAACAAACTTTCTCAAGACCCAGTAATGCCACTTTTGGGTATATACCCAAAGGATGCTCAATTGTACACAAGTACATGTGCTCAACTATGTTCATAGCAGCATTGTTTGTCATAGCCAGAACCTGGAAACCACCTAAATGTCCCTCGACTGAAGAATGGAAAAGGAAAATGTGGTACATTTACACAATGGAGTATTACACAGCAGAAAAAAATGACATCTTGAAATTTGTAGGCAAATGGATGGATCTAGAAAACATCATATTAAATGAGGTAACCCAGACCCAGAAGGACAAATATCATATGTACTCACTCATAAGTGGATTCTAAACATTAAGCAAAGAAAATTAGCCTACAAATCACAATCCCAGAGAGCCTAGACAACAATGAGGACTCTAAGAGAGACATACATGGATCTAATCTACATGGGAAGTGGAAAAAGACAAGATCTCCTGAGTAAATTGGGAATATGGGGACCATGGGAGAGTGTTGAAGGGGAGGTGAGAGGCAGGGAGGGGAGTAGAGAAAAATGTAGAGCTCAGTAAAATCAAATAAAAATAGTTTGTCAGCAGCCCAAAAATTAAATAGAAAAATTTCATAAAACTTTGAAATTCTACTCCAAGGTATATATCCCAAATAATTGAAGACACATGTTCAAACAAAATGTGTTCATAATAGTTCTATTCACAACAGGCAAAAAAAAAAATAGAAAAACTATAACATCTGTTGACTGGGTAACAAATGTGCTAAGTCCATATAATGGCATGCTATTCAGGCATGAAATGGAATTAAGAACATACGTGAACCTCAAAACCAGGTGATAACTGACACACAAACGATTGGAGCAAGGCAGACGGGTTCATTAGTTAAATGCCTCCTATGCAGACATGACGACCTGAGCTTGCGCCCCAGCGCCCTGTAAGCCAGACACACATCTGTGACTCCAACAAAAGGAAGGAGAGACATGCAGTTTTCTGTTTGCTCTTTTGCTTTGGGGGCCCACCACCTAGCTCCCAAATTAATACACAGAGTCTGATTCTTTTTTTCTTATGAATGCCTGGCTTTGGCTTGTTTCTATTCAGTTTTTCTTAACTTAAATATCCTATCTACCTTTTGCCTCTGGTCTTTTATCTTTCTCTTCTCCATATACCTTTCTTTACTTCTTACTCTATGACTTGCTGTGTAGCTAGGTGGCTGACTCCTGGAGCCTCTTTTCCTTCTCCTTCTTTTTCTCCTTGATCCTCTCCTTCCAGATTTCTCCTCCTATTTATTCTGTCTGCCATCCCTGCCTATCCTTTTTCCTGCCTTGCTATTGGCTGTTCAGCTCTTTATTAGACCAATTGGGTGTTTTAGACAGGCAAAATGACACAGCTTCACAGACTTAAACAAATACAACATAAAAAAATGCAATACATGTTTACATCATTAAACAAATGTTCCACAGCATGAACAAATGTAACACATCTTCAACTACTGCTCCACAACAGAGACAGGTGTATCCCTGGAGACTGTTGGCTAGCAAGTCTAGCCACAATGGAGAGCGTCTGGTTAAATGAAAGACCCTGTCTCAAACAGTCAAGTAGAGAAGGCTAAAGGAAGAAACCCGGTGTCAACCTCTGACCTCTGCACTGTCATGTAGTTATAGACAGAAGTTTCTGTCATGCCTGGTTCCATAGCCATTCAGTCCCAAATAAACACACAGAGGCTTATATCAATTATAAACGGTTCGGCTTATTGTTCAGGCTTATTACTAACTAGCTCTTACAACTTAAATTAACCCATAATTCTTACCTATGTTTAGCTACATGGCTTGGTACCTTTTCTCAATAAGGCATTTGCATGTTGCTTCCTCTGCCTCTGGCTGGTGACTGTATCTCTGCTTTGTCTCTGCTTTTCCTCTTCCCAGAATTCTCCTACGTTGGTTACCCCACCTATTCTTCCTGCCCGGCTACTGGCTAATCAGTGTTTTATTAAATCAATACAAGTGAAAAATCTTTTTTTTTTTTTTTTTTTTTTTTTTTTTGGTTTTTCGAGACAGGGTTTCTCTGTGGTTTTGGAGCCTGTCCTGGAACTAGCTCTTGTAGACCAGGCTGGTCTCGAACTCACAGAGATCTGCCTGCCTCTGCCTCCCAAGTGCTGGGATTAAAGGCGTGCGCCACCACCACCCGGCAAGTGAAAAATCTTTACAGTTTACAAGAGCATTATCACACAGCATATAGCACCCCAACACACACATACACACACACACACACACACACATTTTTTAAAGAATGACTAAGTAAATGTGATTCAATTTATATGAAAGATCCAGCAGAATGGGCAAATCCTTTGAGACAAAAAGCTGATGGTTCCTTGGGTCAGGAAAGAGAGATAAGAAGGCTGCCAGCTTAGTTGTTTGGGGTAGCCTTTTGAGGTAGAGATAATATTATGGAACTAGATAGTACTGGTGGTTTTATAGCATTTTAACTAAGTACTAATGAACAGTACCCTTTAAAATGGCTTGAAGGTTGACTTTTATGTAAATTCTACCTTTTTTTTCCCATTTAATCCAACACCTTTAACTGAAAAAAGTATACTTGCTTAAATTACCCTTGGATTAAGTGGGCATAAGGTTACCAAAACAAATAGTAAGACCCTGAGCTGACCCAGGGCCACCTCACATGCCTGTCATCATCTTAGCCAAGAGACTTTACAGGGCATGGTCTTCTCATGGTGACCCCAAAGGCAAGATGGTGGGTCAGTATACAAGTGTATTTATAACCTGGTTTGCATGGGTCTTCTAACAGCTCATTGGCCTGGACAAGACACACAGCTGGGCCCAAGTGAAGGTTGGGAAGTGCTCCCGAATACTGCCGAGAGCTGCTGCACACCTGGGCGGGAGAGAATAAAGATAAAGGGAGAGAGGAGCTGCTGGGATGTAGACAGCCTTCCTCGTCTCTCTCTCCACACAGATGGCCTCTTCTGCCTCTGCACTGTTGAAACCCCCAGGAAAGGATTCCCTCCATACCCTTTCCATTATACTTTTTTGGGTCTTCTAGGATCGGGGCATGATGCATTCAAGGTAACTGTTGATTGTATTAAAGAAAAGACACATCAAAATGAGCGATGCAGTGCATGGGTTTCCAGAAATTTACAAGGCCTTAACATACAACATCCCAGCTGCCTTTTATCTCCCCCACCACACCGGTCAAGAGAAGCAAGCGGAAATGGGGGATCATGTGGGATTATACGGGCCAGTCCTAGAAGCAGTGTGCACCGTTCCTACTTACGTTCTATTGGTTGGAACTCAGTCATTGCAATTGCAATTTTCAGTGCTCCAAATGAAACTGGGAAATGCATCCATGAAGAGAAGATCAGTAAAAGGGCTGCTTGCCAGCTTCTGCCTCCCTCTAGACTAAGCTGTCATTGCTTGAGTGACAAACCATCTAAAGGTGGCTTTTTTTTTTTTTTTAAGTACGATAGCCAAGGGTACAGCTCAGTGCTTCAGGGATTATCTAGCAGGACTGAGGTCCTGGATTTAGTTCCCAGCATGTTCCAAAAGTGAAAGGTGGAAGTCGGTGGTGACTTGTGGTGACTTGGAGCACTCCTCTCTCAAGGATAGAGGGAGAGAAGAGAGCCCAGGAGTATGGCTGAGGACAATGGAGACAGAATCATTAGAATCAGCTTAAATGTATGGAAAGCTACTCATGACCTTAAAAAATATGGCCTGTGAGACATCAATGACCCGATGACTTCCATTCCTATATGGAGGTGGGGATGGAGACAAGTGACATCAAATGACGAAAGTCTTGACCTCACTGAAGTCTAGCCTGAGGAAGTGAGACATCCATGGATGCTATAGATTTCAGGGTCCCATTAATAACTTCTTCCCTGAACATCCACAGCCACGTGGAATAAATTTAAGATTGAACAAGCAGTGAAAACAAAGTGGTTCAGACACAAAGACCTCCTTCCCTTCTTCTCCCCATCCTTAAGACAACCTGTGCCTGGACCACAGCAGAGGAAAAGTCAACAGAAGGCAAAATGGATTCCAGCATCAGACTTCCAAACCTTAACATCCCCGAGCTAGCAAGCTCTCTGTTTGCCTATGATGATGACCTTTTCCCTTGAAATTTCGAGGTGCTTGCCATTTCCACCCCTCTCTACTGGGGCCTTTATTATCCTAAAGTGTGAAAAGTTTCTCCAGTTGAAGTCTGCCCAGGGGAGAAATCAGAGTGATTTACGCAGTGCCCATGTGCGTTAAAAATGGAAGAATATCCCCAGCAGACACATCCAAGAGGAAAAATGCAAGCTCGGAGGCATTTATTAAGAGAAGCTGAATATCTGCTCACAAACACCCTTCACAACACACACACACACACACACATGCATACACACACTCTTGGATGCTGTTTTAATGAAAAGCCAGCACAACTCCTCAGCAAATCACAGTTTTGAAGGAAAAATGTCAATCCCTATCAAACCCTGAAAAATCGCTGGAGCTGATGGCAATCTAAATGCCTCGGCTGCTCCCCGTCTCCCCTCCATCCTTCCAGCCGACCCCCCCTCCTCCAACTGCCTGGAGAGCCTCATTGGTGCTGCAAATCAACGCCTGGGGACATCCTATCAGACAATGGGAAGGTCTGAAGAAAGGTTAAGGCAGAAAAGAACCCAAATTTATAGACTTAGCATTAAACTCTTAAAGGACCTTAGGAACGGCAATGAATCTGACGTTGGGAAAGGCAGAGGCTGTCAGAGGCCAGGGCAGGAAGGCTTGACAGGAGCCATAAATCTAAGCCAAGGGGAGGGGGTGTCTTTCAGGGTGAGGCAATGGGATGAAAAAATTCCAACCTAGACTAAAAGAGAAGCAAGGCCGCTGAGGCATGGCGGGGGGGGGTGAGAGGCAAACTGGGGGCTGCAAATAAAGAATGAAAGAGCAACAGATCGTGGGGTGGGAGAGAGCGGAGCCTGGCTATCAGAGGCCGGCAACAAAGACACAGAAGTACGTTTTTGGCTGGCGGCGGCTGGGGGGTTGGTTTGAAACCTGCCCTGCAAAGGCAACAGCACCTTGCTTGCTGGGTGCTAGGCACAGAGTACAAACTAACATTAGAAGCAACAGCGAATGTCAGGTGGCCCTGGTCAGGAAAAAATGGAAGAGTGGAAAAGGCTCCAGGAAACTCAAGGTCTGAGAAAGGCAGTAACATGCAGCGGTTAGACTATAAATAAACATCCAAGGACATCCAGGGTGGGTTTTCTCTATCATTTTTCCTGTCTATGGATTTCGAGTTTTCCCCCACCAGGGTACATGTGAAATACGTTAAAAATTAATGTTAAATACACGAAACAATGGCAAGTAGAAATAACAGACCTTGAGTTATCATTAAAATGCCAGACTCAACTGCCCTTTCCCTGGGGCAAACCCAAGAAGAAGGACAAGATTGCCAAGGTTCTTACCACTTACCCTGAGTCCTGGGGTGAGACATGGTTTTCTCTGCCTCAGTTTCTCTCAGTCAAAAAGAAGTTAACAAGAAAGGATTAATTGAATTGTTATCATCACAATACATTTCAAAGCCCAGAGATTGATGTAGTTGCATATGTGTCCCTAGAGATGGCGTGTCACCAACGGTGTACTGACACACTGCAGTTCTCTACCCCACTCGGGAGCTGCATGCAGCCTGTCGGCTTGCTGCAGAAGCCACGCCAAGTCACCTTCTCTGTCTGTCTTCGTTCCTTCCCACCCTACTCACTTTCCATATTCGGCTTTCCTTCCCTTTTCTAGCTGCCTTTCTCTTCTTATCAAATCTCCATTCACTTCCATTTCCTCACTTCATCTTCTCCCTCTTCCCCATCATTCTGGGCCATTTCTCACCTCTCCACTAGCTTGGGAACCTAGGAAATTTGTTCATGTGCAGTGTTGTTTCATAGGTGAATACATATGGCCATTAATATTCATTAGCTCCCGTCATCTCTCTCTCCTTTCCCTTCTAGTAAAAGACAAGTGGTGGGAAATGCTACCTTCCCATGTGTCAGACTGATGAGCAGATCCCATTTTAAAGAATCAAGCTCTCTGTCGCTGAAAACTGGTAGATCGAGCCAGCGGGTGGTTGATAACTTTCAACTTGGACCAACGAAGGAGATGGGAATGAGTGAAGCTGAGAGGTGATCTTGCAGGAGAAATTTAAGCTTCTGGGTTAAAAACATCACTATAGCCTTCAGTAGCAAATTCACCTGAGGGCATTCCCCAAAATGAGGCTACTCATACATCCTAGACTCACCGGCTAATCTAAGGGCTTTCCCTGGAAGACTCATAGACCCTGAAACTCAGTAAATGCTTCTAAGTATTCCCTGTAGTCTTTGTAAGTCATGTAAATCAAGAGTAACTGGCCATTCTGACTCAATCCCAGCTTGCCCCTCTCAACATAGGTGAAAAAGTCAAAAAGTTGTGTCAAAGATCAAAGGTGCACAGAAAGCAAAAATTAAGTTACAAGACAAAAGAGAAAACATCACCTCCAATCTCAGACATAAGGAAAGTCCGGCACTGGCTCCAGCCTACCTCCCCCCATGTGTATGTGTATGTTTATGTGTATGTGTGTGTGTGTTTCTGTCTGTCTGTGTGCCCGTGTGTCTATGTGTGTATGTGATGGGGGTGTTAAGACCCTTAATCCATATATAAATGGGTTTAACCTTATTTCTAACTGATTTGGTGAAAAGTTAGTGGGCTAGAAGTTTATTTGCAGAACTTGGTCTTTCAACAGCTCAATAGCAGGCTTCCTGTTTGACTTTGGGCAAGTTATTTAACTTGGGGATATCTAAAGTTACTCATCTGTACCCTGAGTAACACAATATGATAGCCGTGTTATTTCTGGCGCTCAGGCAGCTCCAACCAAGACCATGTAACTGAATCTCGCAGAGGAATTTTACAGCGTTATGAATATCTGCAGCGCAGTGAGACCTTGAGTCAGAGGGTAACTGTGTCCTCATTGTCATCATGCCACCATTAATAACCCAGGTATCACCACTCTCTCCCAGGTCATTACTCTTCCATCTGCTGTGACCCGTGATGAAGGACACCAGCCCAGCATCCATTAGCACCCTGAGCACAGCTGCTAAATGATTCTTGTTAGCTTTGACCCTTCTTTTCCTTCTCCTTCACATCCTGGCTTCTGTCTATCACCCCTTAAGGTTTTGTTCGTCAAACTCAATATTTCCCTCACATACAAATCTTTCTACAGAGGAGCGCTCTTTCCCTGCCTTGTCTAGTGCCGTGATGGTTTATGTGTGAAGCATCGGAGATGTCTCCACATAGTAGATCACCAGCAGCCTTCCTGATAACTCCTTGACAGAGCCTTATTTCTTTTCCTTCCCAGCGACATCCTTCTAACTCTTCCCCGATTGTGACTCATCTACTCACAGATTTCCTGTCACTAAGCGTACACTTTCCAGCATCTATTCCTTATTCCCTTTAGATCTCTACTGCAGAGTCTGTCCAAGATTCTTGTGCCAGTTATCCATTATCACAACAATAATGCATAACACATTAACTTCTAATTCAATGATTTAAAGCTGCAACCAACTTTTATTGCCTGTGGGTATGTAAGTATTCAAGTGTCTATGCTGTTTGGTAGATTTGAAGGAGGGGCCATCTCAGATGGCCTCAGCAGGGACACGTGTGATGACTGGACCCTCTTCATGGAACTGCTTTATCTTCCAGCAGGTAGTCCTGGGCCAACTCTCTTACTAATGACAGGGTTACAAGGATAAACACAGTGCCCAGCCTCAGAATTGGAACACCGCTACTTCCAGCATGTCCTTCTACCCCACCAAACCTAGGCACACAATAAACCCAGATCCAAGGAGTTAAGGAAAAGGTTTTCTTCCTGAGGGAAGGAGATGCAAAAGTATATTTCAAAAAATACAATCGCTTGGGGAGGCGAGGCTGTGGGGGCAGCTTAGCCAGTGAAGTGGGGGCTACACAGCTGTGAAGATCTGGGACCTATCCTCAGCAACAATGTAAAAAGGCAGACATGGGGGAGTGCAGTTATAATCCTAGCTCGGAGGAGGCAGAGACAGGCAGATGTCTGGAGCTCTCTGGCTAGCCAGCATAACCTAGTTGACAAGCCACAGGCCACAGCAAGAAACCCTATATCAAAAATAGCAAGGAAGATTGTACATGAGGAGCAACACCCAAGGTTGGACTCTTTCCTCCACACACATGTGCACATGTTCACAAGCACACACAGAGACAGAGGGGGATGCATATGTGTTGTACACATGCATGCTTAAGGAGGAGAATAATTGAAATAAACATGTAAATATCACTGCCATCATATATAACCAACTAAGGCTATCCACATCATGTAAATATCACTACCATCATATATAACCAACTAAGGCTATCCACATTCTTGTCCTTGTTCCTGGTACTATTAACAATGTAAGACCCTATACTCCATATCAATAAACTTTAAAATTATTATTCAAGCCTTCTTCAAAATATCATCATTGTCTGGCATTGCTGCATCCTTCCTGAGCACTTTAGATCACCCTCCTACTAACGGCTGCATTTCCATCGATCCATCATGCCCTACTCAGCGCCTCCGTCTTGCAAAGCTCATTGCTCTGGGTATATCCCCCGGTAAGCGCTGCGAGTAGGCGTGGGCTGGTGGCTGCATCTTAAATACTCACCGTAGAAAAGAATAGGCAGAAGGTGGGTACTAAAAACTGAAATGAGTGAAAAGGAGAGACAAAATGAAATGCCTCAATAGTTGAAATCCAGTTGAACTACACCCTGTAATCAAGCCAAATCCTGAAAATCTCTAAAAACGACACAATAATGTCTTCCATCCATTCGCTCCTGTGTGTATTCACTCATCTCTGACTATTTAAAATAAACATACAGAATTCTTGGAAAGCTCATTAATCTAGGTCTTGTTGATATGGCCACAGCCAAAATTAATCATCTCTTCTCAAGCAAGATCATTTTCTCCTTGTTAAATTAATTAGGGCCTATGGCTTAAAATAAAATGCACCTGGATTTTCAAAAGTATGTTATGAAAATTGTGAGATTCAAACTTAGTAATTTCTAAAACAAAGGCTTGCAGTTGAGATATAAGTCCTAGTTGGGCTGAAATATAGAGTCATTTTTCACGAATTTGCTCATTTTTATTCTTGTATTATTCTATATTGCATTCCTACAGCAAGAATATCTGAGGATGGGTGATCTCTATGGGGAACCAAGGGTTTGTTTAGGCTGACAGACCTGGGCTCTTAAAAGCATGGCACCAGTCTGAAGGGCGTCATGATGAGAGGATCACGGCGGAAGAGGGTAGAAGAGTGCTGAGTGGGTTAGCACAAAAGACATCCACACATCCTACCATCTTGTAGCCAACCTCGTCCCAAAAGGCTAGACTCGGTGCCTTCATACACAACCGAGCCTCTTTCCAAAGGTGTTGGCTTCTTCCTACTGGTGGCGACACCACAACTTAAGTGTTCCCTAAATGTCCTCACAGCCTCTCACCGTTGTTACACTGGTAGTCAGACTTCAGCAGGAGTTTCGGTGGTGCCAACCCATATTTAAACCATAACAAATTGTTTATTTTATCCATTGATTTCAGTTAGCATGCGAAATAATGTGTTAAAGACACGTTGATAAATATCCGTCACAGTATTCACTCGTCTTTAGCTTTTCTTTGTCCTCTCTTATCCCTCCTCACCTCCTCTGGTTGATTCCCTGCCTCCTTCAAAACTGTTCCCCTTCTGAAACCATAGCAACTTCTAATCCTCGCTTGCTGTTCTGCCCATGCTCCTGCCCTATGTCTCGTTTACCCAGTTTCTAGAGTACAAGGACTCCGTCCCCACTGTTCTCCTCTTCCCCAGGCTTTCCCACATCGTTCTGGCGCACAGTGGGAATTCAATAAGCATTTGTTCTTTACAGTAGTGTTATGAGTGCCATTTCAAGTGGGCCACCCCTTTGCTAATGGGCTTTGCAAAGGCTCAGCCTTTCAGTGGGAACACACAGTCTTTTGAACATCTGGAATAAATACCAAGACTTTGGTTTGAACCATTTTCCCTGGAGATTTCAAATTTGCCTTTCTTCTGGGTGTGTGTGTGTGTGTGTATGTGTGTGATTGTAGCTATTGTTCTGAAATCTGGTGTCTGGAGTTACTTCTCCAGACTTCACACTTAAAGTCTTAAAATAGCTTTAACCCATTAGCAGTTGACCCTCAGTCTTCATTGGAGACATGGGATCCAATTTATTATTATTTTATTCACTCTGACTCTTGTAAAACCTTAAATTCCAAGTCTCAGGATCATCATAAGGGTCCTTGAGAGGGAGCCAGGTATTCATGCCACTGATGCAGTCCTTTCTCCTCAGTTTCCCTCAGCGCAGTCACATCACAAATGCTGGCCACATTTGCCTACTCCAGGAAGGCAGGCTCACTCCTGGGGCAACACTGGTCCTACTTGGTTTCCTTGGGATGGATGAAACAGGTCTCTGGTTTTTCTTCCTGTAGCATGAGAGAGGCTAGGAGAGCAGAGGATCATAACAGCTGTGAGGAACACAGGACCACGATTAGAGCAGTGTAAAGCCCCCAGCTTGTTTCCGTCTTTCACGTCCACTCTCTTAGGCATGCTTGCTAGCATGGTCATTCCAAGATGCCCATTTCACAAAGCGCCTTCTCTCACAGTGTACTTAGTGTGCCTTCGTCATCTTCCCTCCTCTTTCCCACAAGCCCTTCAGGCCTTCTTTCAACCCATACAGACAAGCAGTTCCACTTATTAGTTTGAGTCAATGCCAAGTTACTTTTCTAAAACACTTTCAGCCTGCCATTATAAGCCAACACTCCCACGAGAGCTGGCCTGTTTCCTTTCCACACTGATGGTGTGAGGGAGAAAAAAACACTTTGCACATCAAAGAAAATTCCAGCTCTGTCTGTGATTGGTTGAGTCACAATACAGGGCGTGGTTATACAATCTGTTATTTGTTCTCTCAACCTCCTTAACCTGCAGAATGGAATTAATGATCAACAGGAAAATTAAAGAAATCAAACCCGGTAAGTTAAATGACCTTGTCTTGTCTCTCCACATGCTAATCTGCACGATGATGAGATGGGAGAAATTTCAAATCAAGATGTGAACAGTAGCCAAAACTATTTGTAGGCTGGGAAATGGGGTGCATTAAAGGTCAGATTTATAAAGCAGTGCTCTTTAGCCCAGCCTCTGAAATACTAAACAAAAACAATACTCAGATCCATTGAAAAGGACCAACCCAAAGCATCTGGTTTTCTTAACTGGTGCACATAGCGGGAGAAATGTTGGCAGAACATTTGATTACCATAAAAGAGAGACCACATTAGAGAATGCACAACCAAAACCAAGTCAAACATTTGAACTGTTTTGAATAGATTATGACAGGGACCTGAAAAAGGGTCTAGCCTGGGTTAATGAGAAATGCAAATGAACTGACTCAGACATAAACCAGCTCCTCTAGGATGTGATTCTTCACCCCTCGGATTTGAGGGTGAGGTCAATACCTGTCGCCCACAGGGCTGCTCCGAGGTACATCATCTCCACGTGACTGGCGGCTTGAGCCAGGAGTGTTAATTGTTTGCAGAGAAGTGGTAAGTCAATCTGATGCCAAAGTGTGCCTGCAGGTCCTCCTTCTCCACCTGCCCCACCCCCTTTCCTTTCAATGAAGAGTTAAATAGAGCAGCTGGTTTTGATCATTTGATCCATGGCAGAGATTGTGAGAAACACATTTATTTTGGTAACACACAGCATATATACATATATATATACACACACATATGTATGCACACACACTCACATGCGCAAGTCTGTTCTCTAGGATGCAAACATGTCTGTTTCTGTGAGGGGCTGGCAATCAGGGCTTTGGAGTGTACTCTTACGAGCCGTCAACAGAACCCTCCCTAATTTGAGTCCTTGGCAGCTGACATCCACCACTGGAAACCAAATTGCCAGGCTTTGGAAAGTCCACCCCATCCATCTGGATGGGTCTTTCTCAAAGGGACCCGACCTTCCCTGGACGCCTTCTGTTCCAAGCTCCTCCTAGCATTATTGCATTGAAGACTGTCAAAAACTCTATATTAGCTTGAGAGTATCCGAGAAGTTCTCATTATGCACCCAGGCCTTATCTGGAGTGAGAGCAAAGATTTCATGACTTGTGGGTTTGGAGGTTCAGTGAATGGGGAGAATTTCCCCCAAACTAGAGCTAACAGAATTGGGGGGCATATGAAATGAGGCTGACAGGACGCTGGCAAGTGCGGCTATGGCTCTGATTTCCTGTCAGGGGAGTATGCACTGCCTAATAACCTTGCTGATAGTGAGTTATTTTCATGAGGGCGCTTTAGCAGGCGACTCCTTCTCCCCAGATAGCCAGGCTGCTTATGCCAGAGAAGGAGCCGGCACCACCCCCACAACTTCTGCTGCCCAGTGCCTGGGAGAGCCAGCCGTCCCTCCGTTTGTTTGTTTAACTAGTCTGCTGGCCTGGGGACAGTCCCGCCATTTCCATTTACAGGATCTGCTAAGTGGGCTTCAGTACCTGCCCATCTTGAAAGGCCCTAGAAGTAGAGATTGGCTACTCGGTTCCAGATTCCTGGGACAAGGGTGGCCAGACAAAACACCTAGGAACAGGGCTCTCCAGCTTCAGCTTCAGAAGAACAACAGAATGAAAAAACACGTTCTGCCCCCCCCCTTGAGACTTTGATTCAGTATGTCTTGGATAACAAGAAGCTACGATTCTAAGAATAGACTGCCACTGTTGGTGGTCTTCAAATGGCCCTTTAAGGAAGCCACTGTGGCACAAGGAAGGGCTGCCGGGCATCAGCAAGATTTTCTTTTGTTTAAATCAAGCTGACAATGGGATACATTGGAAATTAATTTTCTCCAGGCATGTAAGAAAGGACTTTGTGGTCCCCAGGCGTGGATATTTATCCTCCTACCTCTTTCATTGCTGAACTAAACCTAAAATCCTCAAGGCCTGGCTCACATCCGTTTGGAATGTCAACCAGCTCCTCCAACAGCCGCATTGACTTCTCGCTAATCTTCACTGTGCGGAGCCTCAGCGCGCTGAGGATCGCTGTTGTTCTTAATTGTTCCTCGCATGTGAATTTTGTCATCAATGTGAGCCTTAATGCAGTTGGACAAAAGCCCTCTCAACACTCACAAAGCTAGGAGTAATCACAGAACGTTCTTTAAAATGGATTTCAAAGATCAAAGCAGGGCTAAATCAGTGCCTTTGAACATAACACAGGTAGCGCTGCAGAGCCGTGGTCATAAAGGCGCCATCAGACCCACGCATCATCATGTCATATTGGCTGGGCTTCTAAATATTTTGTTTGAAGTGGCTGGCACAAGATAAAGAAAGAGAGACTCCGCTGTGTGGAGCATTAAATGACTTACCTTTTCTGGCTATTTTTTTTCAGCCAGAAAACAGTTCAAAATGCTCCCGAGGTGCTCGGAGAATGAATATTGCTGCATGAAATGGATTAAAAAGCGATCGGATAGAGTCTGAGTGCTGAATGGAGATGTGGGGAACACGACAGACTTTCCTCTCCAAACCAGTGCCGTTTAACTACTGAAATTATAGGAGATTCACTAAATAGGCCTGGGTTATACACTAAATATGAGTGGATTATACCAGCCAATTAAAAAAAAAGAGATTAGCACACTAGTTAAGAAAATAAGACTCAGCCAATGGTGTCATCAGGAAGTACTGAAAAGATTCACATTCACAACCAGGTTAAAAGTGAAAGGATCAAAGCAGGTATACTCAGAAGATAGCAGCCATGAAAGACTGTTTACATCAATACCTGTGAAAACACTAACAAACTAATGATGTTCCTAGAGACAAATAGGGGTCTTTTATAACTATTAAAATATCAAAGTGTATGCAAAAATGGCCAAGATCAAAACCACTAATAACTTATGCTGGAGAGGTAAAGGGAACACTTCTGCATTGCTGGTGGGAGTGCAAGCTGGTACAGCCACTTTGGATGTCAGTGTGACAATTTCTCAGAAAATTAGGAAACAACCTGCCTCAAGACCCAGCAATACTACTTTAGGGTATATATCCAAAGGATGCTCAATCCTACCACAAGGACATGTGCTCAACTATGTTCATAGCAGCATTGTTTGTCATAGCCAGGACCTGGAAACAACCTAAATGGCCCTCAACCAAAGAATGGATAAGAAAAATGTGGTACATTTACACAATGGAGTACTACACAGCAGAAAAAAAAATAACAACATCT
Source organism: Chionomys nivalis (assembly GCF_950005125.1). NCBI lineage: Eukaryota > Metazoa > Chordata > Mammalia > Rodentia > Cricetidae > Chionomys > Chionomys nivalis. Next base: position 133,637,453 of record NC_080087.1, on the reverse strand, counting down.
TGAATTTTGCAGGAAAATGGATGGAGCTAGAAAACATCATATTAAGTGAGGTAACCCAGACCCAGAAAGACAATTATATATTCTCACTCATAAGTGGCTTTTAAACATAAAGTAAAGAAAATCAACCCACAAATCACAATCCCAGAGAACCTAGACAACAATGAAGACCCTAAGAGAGAGAGATACATGGATCTAATCTACATAGAAAGTAGAAACAGACAAGATCTCCTGAGTAAATTGGGAGCATGGAGATCATTGAAGAGGGTTAAAGGGGAGGGAAGAGGCAGGGAGGGGAGCAGAGAAAAATGTAGAGCTCAATAAAATCAATTAAAAAAGAATTTTGAGCTAAAAATGATACTACCAGGGTGATCCACAGAATTGGAGGAAGAACTTCAAGTTATACATCTGATAAAATGTTTGTACTTTTAAAAAATTGGCAAAAGTAGGTTCACTTGCAACTCAAAAACCCCACCTAAGAAGAAAGAATGTGACTAGACAGTCCTCCAAAGGAGGTCTACAAATGATTGACAAGTGTATAAAAATTCGTCAGTCAGGATAAGTTACAATGAAGTACCACCTCCCTCTCACTAGGATGACTAAGCTAAAAAAGCAAGACTATAACAAGTGTTGGCAAGGATGTGGAAAATTTTTAAGCCTGGCATTTTTGGTGGAAAGGTAAAATAATTTCCACTTTAAAAAAAAAAAAAAACTTTTCATAGTTCTTCAAATAGTTGAAGAGATACTGCTGAGAGACATGAAAACCAATATCAATGTAAAAAGTTGTATAAAACATTCATGATAACAGACACACACTAGCCAAAACATGCCACAGACCAACAACACACTACCTCCCACCTCCCCACTTGCCAAGGAACAGGTACCAACTCCAGATGGCCTCTCAATGACTTAACTGAAGCTGTTGCCACCACTGAACCCCTGGGGAAGTGACTGCTGCTGGTGGCTCACATCCAGGTGGTGATGGCCAACCTCTCCTAGGTCTCAGGTTTAGTTTAGACATGCAGCGTCTCCCAAAAGGACACAGATGATACAAACATGGTTCGGAGGTGGAGCTGGCTCAGGAGCAGTGATGGCATCAGTGCAGTTCTGACTTCATCGAACAGTTAACGTAGTGATGGACTCAGAATCTGCACAGACTACTAGAGAGTGATGCGACTGAGCAGGGTGTGGAAACTGCAGGACTCCGATCCTGGGGGCTGGGCCCTGGGAAGATGCTGTTTATCTTCAGCCCCTTCCAGTCACTCCCCACTTCCTAGCCACCATGAGCTGAGCGACTGCTCCACCCCAACGCTCTGGCATCCACACTGTTCCCTCTCCCTCTGGGTCCCACAGCGATGGCATACGATGAAGACTGTGTGGAGCGTCTGAAACTGTGAACCGAAGTAAACCGACCTTTCCTGCAAGGCATTCTCCCAGGTTCTTGTCACTCGGCAGGAGTTCCAGCTAACACACCTGGGTGCAGTCCAGCTAAGGAATTTCAAGGCACTGATGACAGCCAGGTATGGGTGCTGTGTTCCACTGTGCTAGTCAAATGTGTAATTTACCTCCTGAGCACAAGGAGCATTAGGATCCTGCTAATGGTTTTTGTCCCATCAAAAACAAAAGTGCATCTACAGTTAAGAGAAAAGAAAGAAAAGCAAAGCTTTGGCTAAATATCCATCCATGCAGAGGATGCATTTTGGTGCATTCTGTTTGTTTTGTTTTTGAATGATAACAAATGGTCGAAGTTCTTCTGCAGTTTTGACAAATCTGGTCCTTAGGTTGGTTCTTATAGCTCAGCTTGGCACAATCTGGAGACTTTACTGCAGGTCTTTAGTTTCCTCATGTACACACATCAAGCTGACTGCCAGTGGCAGGAAAGGAGAGTAAAAACCCACGTGAAATGGCATAAGAGAGAGAGGCGGCAGACAGAGAGATTATTATTTCGTGTTGTTTCCTGATGTGTAGTCTCAGAACAGAGCAGGCTTGGGTCCTCTCCTGTTCCACATCTGTGGCAGAGCTGCTTGCAGGGCATGGGGTTTCAGACTGGCTTCTACTGTCTTACCATCTATAATCTTTGTTGTCTTAATGGAGGAGTACCAGGAAAGGCTTTTAACTTGGTAATGTATTAAAAATGCGTGCATAAGTCCTTAAATAGTTGACTACTGATCAACTGTGAGTGGCTTTCCCAAAGTTTATTAACATATAACCATTTTATGTGTTAATTTCCCTTTGCAGATAGAGACATGATATAGTTCTTTTTACTCTGATACCATCTCTAAAGAGGAGATGTGAGAAAAAATTAAATTAATTCGTTTGGTTATAGAGAATGCTGCCCTGCTTGGAAATTATATTCTTAATAGTAAAATTATAAAAGCTAACATGCATTAAGCATTTGTATCTTTCAGCTAATCTAATCCCCAAATTTAAGCAAAAATATTTTTTTAAAGTGCTAACGTTATAACAATTAAGAAACTCAGAGGTCAACTCCCAGGCTCTTTCCATTGCTCAAAGGATGTTTTGATCTAAATGTAAAACCCATCATGAGATTCTGGGTAACCTGCTTTCTTCTAGGAATGTAGTATGCCATAGCAAGCTGATAGGAACTGCAGGCTGGGGTCTCCTCTTGACTTTGCAGGTTACATAAATCACACCACCCAAATGCATCTGCCTTCTTCACAAGTGAGTTCAAAGAAGGTACTGGGACTTGGTGGAGAAATAGAGAGGCTTCCCATGCATGTTCCTCATGAGTGATAGAAAGAAGCCATGGAATACAAGGGAGCTCTTAGGACAGACAGGGTATCTTCCTCAAAGCCGGGCAACTGGGCCCCTCAAAAACTCACTCTTCAAGTTTGGGGGGAAGAAACTCAAAAAAATGCTGAAGTTTGTCTGACGGGCGTCTTTGTTCTTGGGCCCCCAGCCTACCCAGCTAGCGAGAATGGAGGAGGGATGTTCTGGTGAAGGGTGGGCCTAGAGAGGTCTGCTTCTGGCTATGGGTCTTAAGAAAGCTGTGGAATGTAGAGACTGGGGTTACCAACTCACGATGATGAGATGGGAGAAATTTCAAATCAAGATGTGAACAGTAGCCAAAACTATTTGTAGGCTGGGAAATGGATGGAGGAAGTAGGGTGTATCTTGTCCCTGACTTCTTCCAGTCTATTTCTCTGCCTCTCATCTACCACAATGTGAAAACCTGCCCAACCATATTCTCCCTGTCATGCAGTCTACCTCACCATACATGGACTCATAATCCATCAGGTCAAGGGAACATGGACTGAGACGCTTGACATAAGGCACCAAAATAAGCCCTTTCTCCCTTAAGGCATTGTGTCACAGAGACTAAAGAAATGAACACACTGGGGCTTCCATCCTAGGTCAAATTCAAGGTGACCAAGGTACAGCAGTGTTATGGTCTTTCAAAAGGAGACAAGAAACTTGTCAGTGGAAATCACAGGAAGACACCACACACACACACACACATGCACGCATGCACACAGAGCCTGGCACTTCTCAGCAAAGAGGACAAAGAGCAGCAAAGAAAGCCCATGTTCTGTCTCTGCCTTAAGTCAATGGAGCCACCAATACCCCAGAGCCAGAAGGAGCAAACAGCTTCTGGTGGACTCTGAGGTTGAAGTTTAAAAATAAATGAGATTGAATTCAAATAACCAGAATGAAAGTGTTCTAACAAGCATAAATGATTGAAAAAATTATGGGCTCTGATCGAGAAGTTCCTAAGGGAACTTGTTACCCCAGCAGGAAAGGATCAGTTCACAGTCAACAGAGCACAGCAGGTAGACATTATTTGCACACAGGGTAAGATCTCTCCATCTAAACTCCGATGCTCTAGGATGAGGCTCCTCACACCCAGCCTTGTCTGTGTAGGCCAAGAGTCAAGTTTGGAAAGGCAGCAGTTAGATGCCAGAGCCTATGAGAGGAAGGTGTGGGTCCAGGCTCCACTCCTTCCCAGCTGTGTGACCCTGAGCCATTTCATCTATTACACTGCTTAGTTTCATCATTTGCAAAACGAGGCAGGTATAGGGTCCTTCCAAAGATGAACCAAGAATACCCATGTAAGACAATTAGCAGGCATCAGGCAAACGCTGGGTCCTTAACTGCAATCCTGTTCTCCCCACTAACTCTGCTCAGAAACAACCTAGATATGGGTTCTTGTCAACACACTTGTCTCCACTCTCCTTGCTTTCCTGCTCTCGTCTCTGGCCTCTCTTTAATCACCTCCTTGGCATTCCTCCTTTTCTGGATTGCTCAGCATTGTTCCAGTCCTTGGCTTTCTCTCCTCCAGTCTCTCTGGCTGTTCTCATCCTCAACATTTTAATAAGCATCTGCAAGCTCCTAAATACACAGCTCTAGCCCAGACTCTCCTGACAGACTGGCTGATGACGTCATATCTCCTTCGGTGGTTCATGGACCTCTCGCACTGAACCCCTCAATAGTTCTAAATACAAGCAACCAAGCCCACATCTCTTCTCCATCCCCCCCATCTATCCAGCCTCCAGCCCAGTCAGTTGTTTGAACTAAAAACTTGGAAAAGACCCTCTACACCTATCTCCCTCAACCCCTCTCCCATTAGTCCATCCCCGAGCGCTCTTAGTTCTATTGTCAAATTGTTAAGTAATCATTCAGTATTTTCCACAGCAGGATTCCCACAGGACCATGCCATCCTGAACTCTTACAGAGTGCAGACGCTTTGCAATAGACCTAGATTGGGTCCTTGGTGACAATCTACTCTTCATACTTTCTGTATGTCAAAATTCACATAACATAAAGCTAGTCACTTGGAACTTGGCAGCACACAATACAATTATAACGGGGTGGTCTGTAGTTTGAAAGTAATTGGCCCCCCATAAGCTCATAGGGAGTGGCACTACGAGGAGGTGTGGCTTTGTTGGTATGGGTATGGTCCTGTTGGAGGAAGTGATCACTGTAGAGGTGAACTTTGAGGTCTCTGTAGCAGCAGGCTGCTTGTTTATTTCCTGGCTGCTCAGACTCCCAAAATAATCACACAGAAACTGTATTATATAAAATACTGTTTGGCCCATTAGCTCTAGCTTCTTATTGGCTAATTCTTACATCTTCATTTAACCCATTTCTAGTAATCTGTGTATTGCCACAAAGCTATGGCTTACCAGGTAAAAGTCCGTCCAGGTCCAGTGGGGCTCCATGGCTTCTCTCTGCCTCTGCCTCCTTTCTCCCAGCATGCCATTAGTTATCCCTCCTACCTAAGTTCTGCCCTATCAATAGGCTAAGGCAGTTTCTTTATTCATTAATCATAATTAATCATAATTCATTAATCACAGCATACAGAGGGAAATCTCACATCACCTTCCCTTTTCTGTTTAAATAAGAAAAAAAGTTTTAACTTTAACATAGTAAAATTACACATAACAAAGCAGGTACCAAGCAAGAATTACAGTTACAATATTTATAGCTACTTTATCTTTTATCATAACTAAGGAAAACTGTAACTATAAAATCTTCATCTCCATCAAAGACTCCAGAAGGAGATAATATTACCTAAGTAAACAATAAGTTCATTGTAAGCAACTTCCAAATCTCTAGACTTGACAGAGGCATCTCACTACCTCAACAATCACCCAAGGTTTTTTTATACCATTGGGGCATTCAATCTTCAGCCCTCAGGCCCATAGCATCCAGCATACTTTTCCATGAAATAGGAAACTTCAGAGACAGTTCTGCCTATATTGGCAGTTTGTCAGTCACTTTCTTCTGTGTCCTGCAAAATGTCTAGCAGACTCTTTCATGAAGCAGGAACCCTGAAGGATGGACTCACCTTTACGCAAGTTTAGCAGTCATTTCTTTGTGGGTCCTGCATGTCCAGTTCATGAGGCAGTACAGGCAAGAGAAATTTCTTGCCCAAATGGCTAGCCAGCTCCATAAGGAGCCTCTTTGTTGCCCATCTTCCTCTTGAAGTAATTGGTGCTGCCAAGAGCAGATGTGTCTCACTGTCATGAAAAGTCCTAAGTTTTTAAAACATTTTAAATGCTATATTCTGAAGATCTCTGAAAGATTATTTGAAGAATAATCTAACTGAAATTTATCTCTATATTCAAGAAAACCTAACTAACATTACTACAAGCTTGACTATTATAGATGACTCTCTATTTACCTATATTTCTTAATGATACATTACATTTTAAAATGAACTGCACAGTCACAATACCTTAATCAAGAGTAAAAACATATATACACAGTATGTGACCTTAACTATGTACCAATAAACCAAGATCCATACCAATGCAAATCTCTATAGCATATCCCCCTTTAAATGTAAAGAAATATTTATAAACAATAATTGGGAATATGGGCATAGTTTCTCCAAACTGTTTCCTGCTGTTTATTGTGCAAAGTAATTTTTTGAGGGGTGTTCAAGGTGACCTTTTAGGGGCTCTTGATACATCAAACAATATTAGTCTGGAAACAATCCACAGGTTCTCATCTTCTGTGGAAACAAAAGAAGAACTTCTTTTCTAAAGCAACATATGCTTAGATCCACATTTTGAAATCAAGATACCTTTAAGATATATATGTTGGTTTAGCTTAGCAGCCCATACAATTAAAGTCTCTCTGTACTTAGATCCTTCACATACAAAAAATTCAAAGAAGACACAATAATATACATAATGCAGACTCTCTGTAAATTTTCCATCTTTACATGGCTTATTTATCTTTACTCCTTTTAATCTATGACTTCTGTACTCTGTCTCCTTAAAGACTTTACCTTTTTTTCCCTTCTCTCTCCCAAGTCTACATATATTTATCTAATACTGTAACCCATCTATAGGCCTGCTTATCTGGATTTGTCTTTATTGCATATCTGTAATTATTTTCTGACCAGAAGCACTTCTTAAAATGCTAAGTACTTGAGAATCTAAGCTGCAACATTGCTAGGGTATATATGGCACCTCCTGCTTGCCTTGCCCATTCCAACGTGGCAGAGCTGCTCTCAGCTTCCAAGAGTCATGCACACCGCCTCACTTCCAGGCACATAGCTTGTCCACATTGCTGTCAAGTAAGCTGTAGCATGCTGCTCACAAACCCCATCCAAATTCTCAGTCTTCTGAAAGAGCCAGAGGTTGTACCAGAAAGCCAACATTTCAAAATGGCATAGTTTTTCTGCTACTGCTGAGTCAGGGAAACTTCTCTTAAAGGAGCCACAGCATGCCTCCAACAAGCAAAGCCCATTCATGAAAATTAATGCAGCTAAACTTTGTTTTATAGTGTCTTGAATTCCTTTCCAAGCCCTCTCAGGTTTTATGTGGATTTGGTTCTCCACCTTGGTGCCATTTGTAGCAGCAGGCTGCTTGTTTGGTTCCCAGCTCCTCAGACTCCCAAAAGGTCTCATATATGCTCAAGCCACATCCAGTATCTTAGACCACTTCCTGTTATCTGCAAGTCAAGATGACTTAGCTACTTCTCCAGCACCATGTCTGCCTGAATGCCACCATGTTGCACTATGATGATAATGGACTAAACCTCTGAAAATGCAAATCACCCTCAATTAAATGTTTTTCTCCTTTATAAGAGTTGCCATGGTCATGGTGTTTCTTCACAGCAATAGAAACCCTAACTAAGACAAGTGACATCATCAACACTATGCAGTTGAACGTTTTCATCACTCCTAAATGATACCTGATACCCACAAAGCAGACACTCCCCTGCTCCTTTATCCTAGCCACAGCTGACCACTAGTTGGCTTCCTGTGTCTAGAAACCTTGTTATTGTAGACATTCCATAGAAATGGGAATCCTCAATATGAGGCTTGTGTGTGGCATTTTTCTTTCTTCTGTAGCCTAATCCCTTCAAGATCCCCATATTCAGCCGTCCTCTCTGTCCCCCTGCTTTTGCTCCTCCTAGGATTACAAAGACCCCAACGTGATCTTGTTTAAAAAAAGTTATCTCCTATTTAAAACTTTCATCATCTGTTCATTGTACTTAAGACAGCAAGAAGTGCTTAATGTAACAAAATTGTGTGTCTGTGTGCACTAGTGCATACACGACCACTTTTATGCTCATGTGTTGGTCAGTCCCATGCAGATGTATATGAGCATGTGTACATGTGGGGGGGGGGCAGAGTTTGAAGTTAGACGTTTCCCTCAGCCACTCCCCACTTTATTTACTGAGGCAAGGTCTACAGCTGAACTTTGAGCTTGCCAGATTCAGCTAGTTTAGCCCAGCTTGCCTTAGGGATCCCCCACTTCTGCCTCCCACGCATGGAGATTGCAGACAAGCCACCATGCCTGCCCAGCTTTTATGTGGATTCTAAAGATCCAAACTCTGCACTCATCCTGGTGTGGAAGTCCTCTGTCCCCTGAGCCATCTCCTGGGCCCTTTACATGACCTTTGATGGATGTATTACCTGACCTCTGGCTCCTTCAGCCATCACTGCAGCTTTATCTTCCCTTGGTCCACTTCAAATCCTTTCCTGCCATGGAGCCTGCACGTGTGCGTGCACTCCTCATCTCTGTTTTCCTCAGAGGAAGGTTTCCAGAGGCCACTATTGCCACTTCATCGCACAAGTCACAAATTGCAATTGAGCCCCCTTTGGAATCTCTGTCTCACACATACTGGACTGGATGATCAGTGAGGCCAGATCGAAACCCACATTGGCAGAGCTGTCATCTCAGAGACTAGCCATGTGCCTACCATTTAAAAGATGCTCAAAAGCTCTGATGAGTGAGTGATTAAATAAACTTCCCAGACAGAAAGAGGTGGGGAAAGGCACCTCCTCCACCTGCTATTAGAGTCTAATCCAGAGTTGTTGAGATGGATGTAAGCTCTCATTTGCCCTCATCTTCGCCACTGTCATCAGCAGTAACTCCCTGCTGACCTAACTACATCGCACAACCTTGGGAAAAAAAACACTCTTTCTGGGTAATTCCAGTTTTCCTCCTCCAATTTTCACTCCAGGCAGCCGGGAGCTAAAGGTTGGAAGCCAGCGCATGGGGAGTGATTGCAGGGCAACAATTTCCAAGCTTCTCTTCTGTTGGCCAAGCCACCCTTGGAGCAGCCATTCTCAGACTTCAATCCACACCCGTGTTCTTTATTGAGACAAAAAAAAAAAAAACCCTGCCTTCTAGTCCCTGCTCACAATCTCAAAAGAATGCCCCCTCTTTAACAGAGACACCACATGAAGATCTTCAGAAGCAACCGTAGATGCTTGCCAGACACAGAAGGGTAGCATTTATATATTCATCCTAAAGGAGGCCAGTCTCACCGACCACCAAGAAACCTAGACCACACCTCAAGAGCATCTCTCTGAAAGGGTGCAGGCATTTCCTGATACCTCCCCAGCTCTATTATTGTGGTTCCAGTTGGGGCCAAAGCCAGTTAAGTTAGCATCATTTTCAAGCATGAGCACAGTCAGCCCCACCGTGGGCCACTCAGCAGCCCTGCCTCTGTCAGTTGGCACCGCCTTCCTCCTCTTCTGATGTGGTTCCTCGCTTACACATGTCTTGGTCTGAGACTGTGTGGAGCAACCAGGTTCTTGAATACTAGCGTTTGAAGGCTCTAAAGCAATCAAAGGCCACAGGCGGGTTTTTAAATCAATGAGCAACCACAAATGGGATTCCAACATTCATCGCCCCTGCTCACTTCTGAAAATGAGTCCCATACCCCAAAGGATATTGAGTAGCACATCCAGCTAGTCCATGAAGAAGTATTTATTGTATGCTACCCATTGCCAGGCACTGGACTGGGGACAGACAATCTGACGGCGATAGAGCTGCAGCCTAGTTCTCTATAAAAAAGAAGTCAGGAGAGCACAGCTGCAGTGAAGGAAAAGAGATGAGGATTGAGGGAGAGTGAACTCATGAAATCTAAGTGCGCACTTCCATGGTTCACAGATACGAACACTCCAGAGAGGGGCATTTGGATGGAAGATAAACTTGGTCTGCACATGGGGGTTAGTAAGTGAGAACTGGAGGGAGGTGGGCTTGCTGGTAGATGAACGTGTGCCTCTGGAGCTTGGGAGAGACATGTGGATGCTGGGATCACATCTGGGAGTTCAGGATGCCTGTGTGCTTTCAGAAGCACCAGTATCACCCTTGCTAATGGACCCCCAGAAGGAACTCACTTCTTCGTGGACTTCACCGCTGAAGTGGGGTACTGAACAGGAAGCATTCAAGACAGAAGGGGGAACACAATCTACCAGAGGGGAGCCGAGAAATTCCGAGAAACTAAACTATTTAATACAGCGAGAAGGTGGCATAGGGAACTCACACCAGCTTTAATGAGTGGGCAGAAAAACCTTAAGAGGACGAAGGACAACCACAGAAGTAAGAGAAAAGAATAAAATCGGGGGAAGCAAATACTTCAAGAACAGAAGTCAGCAGGGTCACCTGGTGCTGAGAGGCATATCTGCAGTGTCTAAAAGGGTGTCTGGGACTAAGTAAATTAAATTGTGTGTTACACTGTTTAAATGTTCCTTGACTTTAGCAAGGTGGCCTAGAGAAAAAAAAACTTTCTAGAAAAAGAACTGGGGAATGGTCCAGTGTTTGGGTTGTGGAATAAATATAGACTAATACAACGAATGTTGACAACCCTCCAAGATCTTGGGCTCAGTTCCAAATTCTTGCTGAGTCCTAAAAGGGGCCCTTATCTCACCCGTCACAAGATACCCCGGCACCACTGCCACTCCTGCCGGTTCCTTTCCAAACTCGGAGACCCCATCTTCTGATCCTTCTACCTGGAGTCTTCAAGTATGCTCTAGAAGTTGGGGAGTCCGATGGAGGATGCTTCCTTTCTTTTCTTAGTTGAGTCTGTCAAACATGAAAAGGGGCTGCGTGGTGCTAGAGCAGAGGCTCAATAGTTAAAAGTCTTTCCTGCTCTTCCAGAGAACCGATTCCCACACCCATCACCAGACAGGCTCACAAACACACATGTAAATCACTCCAGAGGCTCTGACACACTCTCCTGACCTCTACAGGAACCTACACACAAGTGGCATTCCTCTACACAAAGCACACATATGCACATAACTTAAAAAACAAACATAAATACATCTGTTTTAAAAGCAACTAATTTAAAGAACCTCTCCAAGGGCAGCTAGTGTAAATTCCTTCTCCTGGATATTTAAAGTTTTTTTTCACATGAGTAGATAACGTGTATTTTAAATTCCTGGTCCTACTAGAATTTATTTACTATTGATTTATATGACCCATATTGAATATGGAATTTATTTATTATCCTTGGACCTCCACCAAGGTAACTCTATCCTACCAAACACCTCCACCTCTGTGATACATGCACACTCTTCACTCTCACACCCAGAATTGCTAGAGTACATCACAATTTTGGTAGACTAACAGTCTGTGCTTGTAGCTATTGTTGGCTGGAGGCTGTTTACAGAGGGGCATGGGCTCTAGCTCGTTGGCTGCGTGTGTCTTCTCTTTTGTCTGTAGTTAATAGCCTAAGCTAGGGAATGGCTCCATGGGTAAGAACACATGCTGAGTAAGCATAAGGACCCGAGTTCAAATCCTCAGCACTCACATGAAAAGCCTGGTGGAATTCCAGCTCTAAAAGACAGAGACAGGAGGACGCAGGGAGCTCCCTGGCCAGACTCAGTGACTGGGAAGACAGGGTTAGCTCTTAGTTTTGTCTGGCACAGTATTGATGGCCCCAAGGGGATGTAGGGGGAGCAACGGGGAGAAGAGACACTAGCAAGAAGGCGCAAGGGAGGAGATTGTCTTGTGAACAGGAACAAGGTGCAATGATGTCCGTCTATGACCATGTCAGAATGAAGCCTGTCATTTCATCCAGTAACTAAAATAACTGATTTTTTTAAAAAATGAAGGAAAGGGAAGGAAAAATTAAAATTGTCATTATTTTTAGATGATGTTACGTTGCACAGAAAAGCAAAAAGGATCGCTAAGCAAATTAGAACAAGATAAAAAAAAAGCAGAACTCTGTCGCATTTCTGTGCGCCTGGGATAAACAATCAGAAAGTAAAATTAAACAGAAAAATCGTGGCTGAGAGAGATATCAAGAACCATAAAAATGCATTCCTGACCTCTCCAGAAATAATTACAGCACTATATTAATAGAAACTAGCATGACCCAAGTTAATTGGAGGTTTCAGCACAATGCAAATAAGAAGACCACAGCTCGGTACACGCATCTCCCCATCTCCAGCCAACGCTAATGTGTTTTCATGGCACTCAACGAAGCTGACTCTAAAATTCATTTAAAATAGTAAAAGGGAGAAACTTAGCCAGGATGAGCATCGAGGGAAGACTCGCTCCACCAGAAAACATGCTTTTTTGTGAAACTGCAGTAATGAAGACAGGATGGTCCTGGCATGGGAACAGGCAAACAGACCATGGACTAGAATAGAGAGCTCAGAACAGACCTTTGCGTGATTGAACTGTGGTATATGACAGGAATGGCCTTCCAAATCAGTGGGAAAATAAATACAGCTGGGTAAAAGGGGTTATCCATACAGAAAAATACGAAACTGGATCCATGCATCGCCCTGTACACCAAAATTCCTTCCAGATGCATCAAGGGCTAAACTACAATAAAAAAAATAATAAATAATAATAATAAAACTTGAAAACTCTCAGCTAAACTCAGAGGCAGATATCTTTTAGGCTTTGAAATAGAATAGAATTTCTTAAACTGAGAAGTACGATTTTAAAACCTGACAAGTTTGCCCAAATTTAAGGCTTCTATTTGTAAAAGAAAAGTGTGAACAAGCTGTAGTGGAGAGAGGATGGGCGATCTACTGATCACTCCTGGGAGCTGGGGCCTTTCTTCCCTGGTGTAATGCCATCTGGGACTTTTGCCCCGGTACACCCGGAGACACCTACAAGAATGCTCAGAGAAGCATTATTCCCAGCAGTGAGGTCTGGAAGCCACCCAGACGTCCATCAACAGGAGAACACCTGAATAAACGATGCTTCATTCACAGGGCAGGATGTAACGGAGAACAAACCGCAACTGTACTCAGCAGTGTGTTCAGAAGGTGGATGCCAGGGAATTGATCCCTGCCACAACTTGTGTACCGGTTACACCGCTGGCTAATCCAGGGAGCTGATCCCTGCCACACAAGGGCCGACACAAAGCAGCTCGCATTCTCATTCGGCAGCTCACAATTCTGACCCAGTAGGTGCAGCTCCTAGGGCTCATAGCTCCTCAGCTCTGGCGGGTCCTCCTCCTTCAGTCTCTTTGATACTAAGGCTGGGATCAGTAACCAAGCAGGCACTAGCCATGCAACTGTTTAACTGTGTGGAGACTGTGGGGTAGATCTATTTCCCTTTAATAAACTCCTTAATAAACCTTTAATAAATACCATAGTATAGACCTTTCCTGGCATTATGTATCTATGCTCAAAGATAGGAGATCAAATAATATAAAACAAAAGGAATGTGACAATAAGGTCCAGGATACTGGTTCTTGAGGTAGGAGAAGGCATGTTAGACTGGCAAAGTCCCAAAGAGTAGGTAGAATCTATTCATGAATCTAGCCTTTGTATTGAGTGGTTTGATTAAGAATGCCCCCACACTCCTGTGTTTGAATGTTTGGTTCCCAGTAAGTGGAACTGTTTGGGAAGGAGTAGGAGGCGTGGCCTTGCTTGAGGGGGTGTATCACTGAGGAGGCTTTGAGGCTTCAAAAGATTCCTGAGATTTCAAGTGCTTTCTCTCTCTTTGCTTCATGATTGTGGATCAAGATGTGAGCTCTTAGGTATTGTTTCAGTCATGGTCTTTAGCTCTCTGAAATCATAAGCAAAATTAAATGCTTTCTTTTATAAATCGTTTAGGTCGTGCTACTTCATCACAATAGAAAAGTAACTAAGGCAACTGGTAAGTTCATTGCACAAAAACATAGCTGGGTAGACTGCCATTTTATGGGTCAGTGAAGGATTACAAATACTCTAATTATGTAAACTTCAGTCAGGTTGAGTAGAGAAAGAATGAAGAAAAAGAGGATAAGCGAGCATGAAAGCAGACAATTTCTGCTAAAGAGACTTACGTTCGAAGCCGTAGCCACTTTCACTTGTCTCTCCAACTCCATGGACACAAGCATAGTTTCCTGCCTCATTCAGCTGGGAGACGAAATGTCTCCAATGGGACTGTCGTGTGTCTGGATGACTTCAAGATGGTTCGTGGCTAACTTGGGAACAAAAGAATCAAGGCTGCTGTTAAATAATGGGGCAGGCTTTGCCTCAGGTGGGGACGGTGGAAACAATAGCTTCACGGGGTATTTTGAAGAAAGAAAAGGCTCTAAAATGAACACAGAAGACACCTCAGAGCTAATGCATGAAGGTTGGTAAGTTGGGTTGCAGGCATGTGTCCTGACTTCTCCCTAAAAGCGCCTTTGGAGAAGCATCAAAGTCCCCCAACCCCAGAACTCGCTTTGTAGACCAGGCTGGCCTCGAACCCACAGGGATCTGCCTGCCCCTGGGATCTCTGCAGTCCTCTGCTGGAACTAATGTATGTCCCACCACACCCAGCCGGAGACTTTTCTTAATTTAGGGTTCCCAAAAGGAGACTCTAAAACATTTGAATGTGTTGCATTTGGAAGATGTACGGATTTATTTTCTTCCTGTTGTGATAAAATACCACAACTTAAGGAAGGGTTTATTTGCACTTGTGGTTTCAAGACTGACTATGACAGCAATATCCTAGGAAGTAATGTGGAAGCAGAAAAACAATAAAACCTGAGGGGAAAAGGCGCACACTGATGAGCTAAGCTCAGTCTGCTCGGAACCCTGCGGATGTCCTGGAACGTCGTTCAGGCAAATACATGCTCTAAGGGAAGCGGCCTGGGTGTTTATACCTCAGCTCCCGCCCCTCACTGAGGTGCTTTCTTGAGCGTTGAGTCATCATTACTGTAACCTCCTCTGCCATGAGCCAATCACATTTCAGGAACAGACTTTCCTCAGGCAGGCAGATTTAGGGATCTCCCAGAGTCAGGGACTGTCTGCAGTGACCTCTGAGGGCTCGTGATGGGCTCACAGCAGAGAGAAGTGCTGGGTGCTCAGTGCCAGGGCACCAACAGTCAGCAGAGGTGCACGGAGACAGAAAGTGTTGGTATCTATTTCTGCCCTGGCAGACTGGCCAGCGGGTCATCCTCACACAACCTCTCTAACCTTCTAGAAAGGTCTTCTTTCCAACTTATCTCCAGATCTAGTCCTTCACAACATCTGGGATTTCTGAGAATTTGCATCATCCAATATTTGCAATAAATTTCCGGGTGACTCTTCCAAAGTTGGCTTCTGTTGTGTCCATCTAGATTCCATGTAACCTGGCACACCTGAGCACACACACCTGGCGGCTGGCACACCTGGAGACCATTGCCCCGACCTGTATCTTTAAGAAGAGGAGTCATCTCTGCACAGCTCAGTTTCCTTAACCACAATAGGAGAAGATTGGAGATTATTTTCTAGTCTCCATTTCGTGGTATGATTCAATGATTCGATTTGGGCTAACTTGTTGGTCAGACAATGGAAAACCCACAAAGCACATTCCTCTAGTCTAACTTACAAACTCTACCATCCACCAACTTCATAACCTCCTAAAAATGCTAATAAGAGGTTGACAAGAATGGAAAAGATGGAACGAAGACAAGAGCCTAGGTTTTCCCACAGCTCTGCGTGGAAGAAATCATGTTGATACATGCACACATGCACTCGCGCCCTGACTCATGGAGAGAAAGGGCTCCCCCTTTATCCAAAGGAATTCTTGACAGGCAAAGCCAGGCTGCCTACAGAATCCCCATTATGGTGAATTCCCAATCCATATCAAATTGAATTTCCCCTCTTCCATCACCATTAGTCCTGGAAGGAGAGCGCGAGAGGGTGGAACCTATTGCTCTCCTCCAGCACGGATTCAGAAAACAATGGTCAAAGTCAGAGAAAAGGATGGAGCTGTGGTCGGCTATCACCTCCCAGCTAATGACGCAATTGAGCAAATGCAGCAATGTTGCGGAAAAAGAAACAGACTCCTGGCCAACTCTCTGCTAAGTCATGACAATTTCCCAAGACGTCCAGGGTGGAGGAGAGATGCCTCTGATAAAGTGTGGGCCACCGATTGAGCAGCGTGGACAAAGCAACTGACTGCGGCCATCTGTGTGATTTGGCAGCCCACAACGATTCGGACAAATCTAAACAAATCACAGCCCCTGGCTTCCTGATGCCTTCTGGAAAGTCCAGTAGTGACTGCTCGGTGCTGGCCTCCCAGACAGAAGTGAAGAAAATGTGCAGATCCTGCAGGTTTGGGGACCCTTCCTAGGGCATCTGCTTACAGAAGCAGCTGCCAGTCTCCCACAGATTTGGCTGCTTTCTGCAAAACGCAACTTTTCATTAGCTAATCATACATTTGCAAGCCTCCCTACTGTGCCCACAGCCAGCGCAGTAGGCAGCAAAGCCCCTGCTCTCTCTAAAGCACAGCCATATGGACTCCAGCACCCAACAGGTAGTCCACACTGGACAGCTGCAATTTCCCCCTGCCTGCCTGCCTCGCCAGACCTCTCTAACTGCATTCCCAAGTCCAGAGACAGCCATGCATGCACTCATCTCCTAGAGACATGTGTCCAGCCCTGAGTCACAGAGGCTGCCCCACCCCACCCACATCATTTTCTCCCACATCTCTGCTGTGGCAACCATACTCACCTAACTAGACACGTTTTACAGGAGCTGACAGATGAACCTGCCCATTCAATCTAGAGCAGGATACGAAACAGAAGAGACATTCTACCACTGAAGTCCCTACCCCTAAAAAGAAATAAAATATAAGCAAATAAATCTTCCTGCTCCTCGGCCCCAGCAGTGTTTCCCTGAGCATCTGCAGAAAGTGGCGCCTCTGGAGGGACTCCCTGCAGAGGGAGTCTGCAGCCCAGCCGGGACACTGCAGCCTACGGGGAGTGGACAGGAGAGAGTGAGGCCAACTCTACAGCGGTGACCTGCTCTCATTCAGCATAACTGGGGACAGGCAGGAATAAGGAAGTGACTATCGCCAAAACGTCCCAGGTACCTAGACAAGGGGACAAGAAAGCCAGTTCCCTTTGGGAGGAGGGAGAGGAGTGCTCCCAGAAGGTTCACATTCTGGAAACTTGGTCCCCAGAGCTGGGAGGTGGTGCTATCTTTCAGGCTAAGGGCAGATGACGGGAGGTTCCTAAGGACATTGCCCTCAGATGAGATGTTTTTCATAAATATGATAATCCTGCTTATTTGGAATGGCAGGGTGGTTTCAATTCACTGACTCGGTGCTCACCAGCCTGGGCCAATTAGTACTTTTGTCTCCTTATAATCTCTTTGTTTTAGCTGTCTTTGAGCTCTCTTCTACTTCTTCATAAAATGGACAATGAGTTATTGTGAACTGAAGTCTCCCTTCTGGGACATTCTTCCTGTCTGGTTGTGCCCAGTGTCTGCCCTCTCTCTATCCGCACACCACGACCTGCCCCATCTTAGCCTCTAGCAGCTTACTATTCTATTATTCTACATTAACATCAATTTGCTTAGCTTCCAAATACAGGCGAGAACACATCTTTCTGTGCCTGGCTCATTTCACCTAATGTAAGAGCCCCTAACCCATTCATTTTTGTCACAGATGACAGAATGCATTGTTATGGCTCGATGATGCTCCGTCGTGTGTGGGTGTGTGAATGTGCATGCAGGAGCAGTCACGGAGGTTCATCCCATGCCTTGGCTATTGTGGAAAGTGCTGCAACCAACCCAGGAGGGCAGATAGCCCTGAGGTGTGGGTCCACTTTCTTTGGGCACACCCCCAGAATGGGACCGTGGAGCCTACAGCAGATACAGCTGCCATCTTTTGAAGTGTTCTCATACTGTCTGTGTAATAGCTGTGCTCATTACACCCCACTAGCGGAGTTTGAGCTTTCTGTTCCCTAGGTCCCTGGCTGCAGTCTTTATTCTTTGCTGGCATGACAATAGCCATCCTGACTGGGGAAGTGAGAGCTCCATGACTCTGAAAGAGAACAGTCTGATTCCTGGGGGACTCCACTTGACTCTCATGAGAGTTGGTTGACTCAGAATGAGGCCACCATTTGCGAGGTCCTTTCCTGCACACAGCTGATTCCTTTTCCCCTTCCCCGTGGTTCTGTGATGCGGCCAGAACAACTCCCACAGGGCCAAACAGGTACAGTCGTCAGGTCTTCGATGCTCCGAGTCTGAAACTCTAGACAAAAGAAACATTTCCTTCTCTGTAAAGCACCCAATATCAAGGATTCTGTTCCCAAGAAACAGAGTGTGAGCTAATACAACAGAATGGAGATAGGGGAGGGCTTGTGAGACATTGCTGGCTGATCAGAGGTCGCAGCCTCCCCATGGCCTAGCAACTAATCTCAGCAGCTCAGCAACATAGAGCTCCGTCCCTCCAGCAAAGCTTCCTCTCTACCTGCCCTTATCTGGAGAATGTCCCAAGCTCTCTCTAAACCAGATGCCTGATTCATCCTTAGCTTGACCCTTGACATCAATTCCTGCAGAGAAAATGCACTAGAAGCTCTGTTATAGACCCTGCTGCCACATACTAGGCCTTGTGGTAGGAGCAGCATGCCACTTAATGGAAATTGGAGTTGGTTCTCAGGCTTCCCAATCCCACGTATTCCTTATATTCTGGAATAAAATTGAGCTGATTCACCGAAACCTGTCTCCCAGAGGGCTGTCTCCATTCATGCTCATGAGCCACCAAAGCTTTCTGTCACCCTTCCTGACTCTTTCTCCTCTCAACCTGGTGGTCAAGGGGAATGAGAACCTCACAGAGAGGAGTGAAAAAGAGGGAGTGGATTCTCTACATGTGACTGTAAATCAACATAATCCCAGGAGAAATCCCAAACACCTCGTTTGTCACCACACGTACAGTGGGTGCTTAATAAAGCCTTGCTGGTGGTAGAGCTTTAGGAATAAGAAGTGGGTTCCAGGTGTCCTTTGAGAAGCAATGGAAAAAGTCTCCAACCTCACATCTCTCTCCAGCTGGGATTGCCCAAGCATTGGAAATTTCCAAATTTCTTTTCTGGAATAATGGAGTAATGAAGACTTTGTTGAAAGGCAAACACTGTCTAGGTAGGATACCTGATGAAGGTACTGTGGTCTATCCCCTTCATCCAGGACTGCAAAAGGACTTCAATCCAGCAACCAGTGCTGACAGATTCATGGGGCTGCTGGAGGTCTATCCTGAGACGCTCTGAGACCACACCTGCGCCAGAAGAAAGCAATACCATGGGAACTACTTGTGAGGCTGCAGATGGGATAAGGGGTATGAGACAAGGGTTGCCATGAGCTTGACTTCTTCGTACACATCCACCCCAACACAGAGAAGGAGTTTACGGAAATACAAGCCAGAAGAATGGCCCAAAGCTTGAAGGTTTTGTTTGAAAATCATGGTAGGGAGCACATAGCTGGCAAGCAGTACAAAGACACCAGGAACCCACTTCGAGTTTGGTGGGAAGCTAGGGAAAAGCTATCAGAATCTAGCTTGGCATACTTCAACCTTGCCTCAAGGGCAAGTGTCTGCCATCCACTGTCTAGAACTAGCATCCTTTATAACTTTTATTGGCATGCATTAATATAATAATGGGCTTTATTATGACATCTCATGTACATATACTCTTTCTTTTTCATACTCTTCTGATCCCCTTCCTCTTCCCAACCCTTTGACTTTCATGCCTTTGTACGTGTGCATACAAAGTTTGTGACCTAACGAGTTCATTAGAGTGCTAGCATGAGTGTGAACAAGAGGTTATCTGTAGGAGCATGGGACACTCACCGAAGAAAATGTTGCCTCCTGCCTTAGTAACAGTTGCTAATAGCTGCTCAGGGAGAAGTGCTGCATCATGGGGCCCAAACCCTCGTAACTGTTAGTTGTCTATAATCCTTGGGGGTAGGTGGGTGGTGTGAGAGAATTGTCTATATTCTGTCAATTATGTTTTAAATAAATGCTGATTGGCCAGTAGCCAACCAGGAAGTATAGGCGGGACAATCAGACAGGAAGTAGAGGCGGATCAATGAGAACAGGAGAATTCTGGGAAGAAAGAAGCCCATTCCTCCCCAGTCCTGTCCAGACACCAAAGAAGCAGAATATGACCTGCCCTGCTGAAAAAGGTACTGAGCCATGTGGCTAACATAGATAAGAATAATGTGTTAATATAAGTTACAAGAGTTAATAAGAAGCCTGAGCTAATGGGCCAATCAGATTATATCTTATGGAGACCTCTGTGTGAATTTCTTTGGGGCTTGCCGGCTGTGTTAACTGGGCAGGATGGAAACCCCAACAAGCAGGCCCTCATGTTACAGGTGGGGTCTTACTTATCCCCTCCTCTATTCATGATGAGATGTTGAAGAGGCCGACCTTAGGATCCCACATGATTACAGATACTGTGAGTTCATGGTTGCAGTGTTGATGTTCTACAAAGACAGTCTTCCACAACTCCCCTCCCCTCCCTCCAGCTCTTACGTTTTCTCTTCCCTCTCTTTTGTGATACTTTCTGCACATCAAAGGTGTGATAGAGACGAGCATTTAGGATTGAGCACTGACAGCTACTTGTTCTCAGCATTGACAAACATCCTGTTGTTTCCACAGCCCATGGCAGAAAGACGTTTCTCTGACCAGAGCCGAAAGTAGAACTGCTCTAAGTGCGCAAACATAAACATTTTGAAAGTAATTTGACAGGAATGACATGTCCACTTGTCCAAAACAAAAGCAATTATCTTCTCCACTAGAAACTATGACTGTTCCAGTCACAGGCTTTTGAACGGGTTTACAGAGCCAGACGTGAATCCTCTGCCTGTGGAATGAATCTTAAATCCTCTAAGGAAGTGCTTGGTTTCCCCATAAGAGTTGTGCCTCTATTGCACCAGGGGACATACCTTGACTGGTAGGAAATAGTAGAGCTGAATAAGACTGTTGGTGTCTTCCCCAGCAGCCTCCATAGCATCTTTCAGCATCTTCTGGCCATAGAGACCGTCTTAAACTATTGATTGTAACCTCCATGGGATCACATACTGAATGTGAGAGTTGCACAAAAAAGAAGAAAGAAAGAATTTAAAAGTTTTGGGGTATGCAACAACAAAGATTTAATTCAAAGTCAAGCAGATAATGAATCCAAAATGTTCCTGGCAGCATGCAACCAAGTGTTGCATCACACCGTTTCTCTGCAGCCTTCATTCTTTTTTTTTTTTTTCTTGCTGATTTTTTTTATTAATTAATTAATTTAATTATTAAAGATTTCTGCCTCTTCCCCGCCACCACCTCCCATTCCCTCCCCCTCCCCCAATCAAGTCTTCCTTCCTCCTCAGCCCAAAGAGCAAGCAGGTTTCTCTGCCCTGTGGGAGGTCCAAGGACCACCCACCTCCATCCAGGTCTATTAAGGTGAGCATCCAAACTACCTGGGCTCCCACAAAGCCATTACATGCAATAGGATCAAGAACCCATTGCCATTGTTCTTCAGTTCTCAGTAGTCCTCATTGTCCATTATGTTCAGCGAGACCGGTTTTGTCCCATGCTTTTTCAGTCCCCGGCCAGCTGGCCTTGGTGAGTTCCCGATAGAACATCCCCATTGCCTCAGTGTGTGGGTGCACCCCTCGCCGTCCTGAGTTCTTTGCTCGTGCTCACTCTCCTTCTGCTCCTCCTTTGGATCGTGAGACTTCAGTCCAGTGCTCCAATGTTGGTCTCTGTCTCTGTCTTCTTTCATCGCCTGATGAAGGTTAATATTCAGGGGGATGCTTATATGTTTTTCTTTGGGTTCACCTTCTTATTTAGCTTCTCTAGAGTCACGATTTATAGTCTCAATGTCCTTTATTTATGGCTAGAAACCAAATATGAGTGAGTACATCCCATGTTCCTCTTTTTGGGTCTGGCTTATCTCACTCAGGATAGTGTTTTCTATTTCCGTCCATTTGTATGCAAAATTCAAGAAGTCATTGTTTTTTTCTGCTGAGTAGTACTCTAATATGTATATATTCCATACTTTCTTCATCCATTCTTCCATTGAAGGACATCTAGGTTGTTTCCAGGTTCTGGCAATTACAAACAATGCTGCTATGAACATAGTTGAGCATATACTTTTGTTGTATGTTTGGGCATCTCTTGGGTATATTCCCAATAGTGGTATTGCTGGGTCAAGAGGTAGGTTGAACCCGACTTTCCTGAGAAACCGCCACACTGCTTTCCAAAGTGGTTGCACAAGTTTGCATTCCCACCAGCAATGGATGAGAGTGCCCCTTTCTCCACAACCTCTCCAGCAGAGGCTATCATTGGTGTTTTTGATTTTAGCCATTCTGACCGGTGTAAGATGGTATCTTAATGTTGTCTTGATTTGCATTTCCCTGATTGCTAAGGAAGTTGAGCATGATCTTAAGTGACTTTTGGCCATTTGAACTTCTTCTGTTGAAAAGTCTCTGTTCAGCTCAGTGCCCCATTTTATAATTGGATTGATTAACCTTTTACGGTCTAATTTCTTGAGTTCTTTGTATATTTTGGATATCAGACCTTTGTCAGTTGCGGGGTTGGTGAAGATCTTCTCCCAGTCAGTGGGTTGCCTTTCTGTCTTAGTGACAGTGTCCTTTGCTTTACAGAAGCTTCTCAGTCTCAGGAGGTCCCATTTATTCAATGATGTCCTTAGTGTTTGTGCTGCTGGGGTTGTACGTAGGAAGTGTTCTCCTGTGCCCATGTGTTGTAGAGTACTTCCCACTTTCTCTTCTATCAGATTCAGTGTGTTTGGACTGATATTGAGGTCTTTAATCCATTTGGACTTGAGTTTTGTGCATGGTGATATATATGGATCTATTTTCATTCTTCTACAGATTGACTTCCAGTTTTGCCAGCACAATTTGTTGAAGATGCTCTCTTTTTTCCATTGTATACTTTTAGCTCCTTTATCGAAAATCAGGTGTTCATAGGTTTGTGGGCTAAAGTCAGGGTCTTCTATTCTATTCCATTGGTCGACTTCTCTGTTTTTATGCCAGTACCAAGCCGTTTTCAGTACTGTAGCTCTGTAATAGAGTTTGAAGTCAGGGATGGTAATGCCTCCAGACAATCCTTTATTGTATAAGATTGTTTTGGCTATCCTGGGTTTTTTGTTTTTCCATATAAAGTTGATTATTGTCTTCTCCAGATCTGTGAAGAATTTTGATGGGATTTTGATGGGGATTGCGTTGAATCTATAGATTGCTTTTGGTAGAATTGCCATTTTTACTATGTTGATCCTCCCAATCCAAGAGCAAGGGAGGTCCTTCCATTTTCTGGTGTCCTCTTCAATTTCTTTCTTCAAAGACTTAAAGTTCTTGCCAAATAGATCTTTCACTTCCTTGGTCAGAGTTACCCCAAGGTATTTTATGCTATTTGTGGCTATCGTGAAAGGTGATGCTTCTCTGATTTCCCTCTCTGCTTCCTTATCCTTAGTGTATAGGAAGGCAACTGATTTTTTGGAGTTGATTTTGTATCCTGCCACATTACCAAAGGTGTTTATCAGCTGTAGGAGTTCTTTGGTAGAGTTTTTGGGGTCGGTTATGTATACTATCATATCATCTGCAAATAATGAAAGCTTAACTTCTTCCTTTCCAATACGGATCCCCTTGATCCCCTTATGTTGTCTTATTGCTATTGCTAGAACTTCAAGCACTATATTGAAGAGGTATGGAGAGAGTGGACATCCTTGTCGTGTTCCTGATTTTAGTGGGATGGCTTTGAGTTTTTCTCCATTTAATTTAATGTTAGCTGTCGGCTTGCTGTAAATAGCTTTTATTATATTTAGGTATGCCCCTTGTATCCCTAATCTCTCCAAGACCTTTATCATAAAGGAGTGTTGAATTTTGTCGAATGCTTTTTCAGCATCTAATGAAATGATCATATGGTTTTTTTCTTTCAGTTTATTTATATGGTTGATTACATTGATAGATTTGCGTATGTTGAACCAGCCCTGCATCTCTGGAATGAAGCCTACTTGATCATAATGGATAACTTTTCTAATGTGTTCTTGGATTCGGTTTGCCAGTATTTTATTGAGAATTTTTGCGTCGATGTTCATGAGTGAGATAGGCCTGTAATTCTCTTTCTTGGTTGGGTCTTTGTGTGGTTTTGGTATCAGGGTAACTGTAGCTTCATAAAAGGAATTTGGCAATGACTCTTCTGTTTCTATATTGTGAAATACATTAAGAAGTATAGGTATTAGCTCTTCTTGGAAGTTCTGGTAGAATTCTGCATTGAAACCATCTGGCCCTGGGCTTTTTTTGGAAGGGAGATTTTTGATAACTGTTTCTAATTCTTCGCGACTAACAGGTCTATTTAGATCGTTCACCTGGTCTTGGTTTAGGTTTGGTATATGGTACTTATCTAAAAAAGTGTCCATTTCTTTTGCATTTTCCAGTTTTGTGGCATACAGGCTTTTGTAGTAAGATCTAATGATTCTCTGAATTTCCTCTGTGTCTGTGGTTATGTCCCCCTTTTCATTTCTGATCTTATTTATTTGCGTGTTCTCTCTCTGTCGTTTAATTAGTTTGGATAGGGGTTTGTCAATCTTGTTGATTTTCTCCAAGAACCAACTTTTTGTTTCATTGATTCTTTGGACTGTTTTCTGTGTTTCTATTTTGTTGATTTCTGCCCTCAGTTTGATTATTTCCAGTCTTCTACTCCTCCTGGGTGCGTCTGCTTCTTTTTTTTCTAGAGCTTTCAGGTGTGCTGTTAAGTCCCCAATGTATGCTTTCTCCGTTTTCTTTAAGTGGGCACTTAGTGCTATGAACTTTCCTCTTAGCACTGCTTTCATCGTGTCCCATAGGTTTGAGTATGTTGTCTCTTTGTTTTCATTAAATTCAAGGAAGACTTTAATTTCTTTCTTAATTTCTTCCTTGACCCAGGTGTGGTTCAGTAGTTGACTGTTCAGTTTCCATGAGTTTGTCAGCTATCTGGGGGTAGCTTTGTTGGTGGCTTCTAACTTTAATCCGTGGTGATCTGATAAGACACAGGTGGACACTGATATTTTTTTGTATCTGTGGAGGTTTCCTTTGTTTCCAAGTATGTGGTCAATTTTCGAGAAGGTTCCATGAGCTGCAGAGAAGAAGGTGTATTCTTTCCTATTTGGGTGGAGTGTTCTATAGATGTCTGTTAAGTCCATTTGATTCATTACCTCCAACAATTCTCTTAATTCTCTATTAGTTTTCTGTCTGATTGACCTGTCCATTGGTGAGAGAGGTGTGTTGAAGTCTCCTACTACTAGTGTGTGTGATTTGATGTCTGCCTTGAGTTTTAGCAATATTTCTTTTACATAAGTGGGTGCTTTTATATTAGGGGCATAGATATTCAGGATTGAGACTTCATCCTGCTGAATCGTTCCTGTTATGAGTATAAAGTGTCCCTGTCGATCTCTTCTGATTGATTTTAGTTTGAAGTCAGTTTTGTTAGAAATTAGTATGGCCACACCTGCTTTTTTCTTAGGACCATTTGCTTGAAAAACCTTTTTCCAACCCTTTACTCTGAGTAGATGCCTGTCTTTGTGGTTGAGATGAGTTTCTTGCAAACAGCAGACTGTTGGATCCTGTTTCCGTATCCAATCTCTTAGCCTGTGCCTTTTTATTGGTGAATTGAGACCATTAATATTAAGTGATATTAATGACCAGTGGTTGTTAACTCCGGTTATTCTTACTGCTTTTGGTAGAAGAGTTTGTGTGTCTCCCTTCTTTGAGTTGTGCTGTTGAAGGGTCACTAGTTGCCTGGGTTATTGTAGGCAGTGTTGGCAATGTTGGATTCCTTGGGTTGTGATTTTCCTTCTATTACTTTC
This sequence comes from Chionomys nivalis, assembly GCF_950005125.1. Taxonomy (NCBI): domain Eukaryota; kingdom Metazoa; phylum Chordata; class Mammalia; order Rodentia; family Cricetidae; genus Chionomys; species Chionomys nivalis. The sequence continues at coordinate 133,611,692 of NC_080087.1, read as the reverse complement.
TGTAGGGCTGGATTTGTGGCAACGTATTGTTTAAATTTGTTCTTATCCTGGAATGTCTTGTTTTCTCCATTGATAGTGAACGATAGCTTGGCTGGGTATAGTAGTTTGGGTTTGCATCCATGGTCTCTTAGTTTCTGTAGTACCTCTATCCAGGACCTTCTGGCTTTCATGGTTTCCATAGAGAAGTCAGGTGTAAGTCTGATCGGTTTACCTTTATAAGTTACTTGGCCTTTTTCCTTTGCAGCTCTTAATATTCTTTCTTTAATCTGTATATTTTGTGTTTTGATTATTATATGGCGAGGGGATTTTTTTTTTGATCCAGTCTGTTTGGTGTTCTGTATGCTTCTTGAATATTCAAAGGAATATCTTTCTTTATGTTGGGGAAGTTTTCTTCCATAATTTTGTTAAAAATGTTTTCTGGACCTTTGAGCTGTGACTCTTCTCCTTCTTCTATCCCTATTATTCTTAGGTTTGGTCTTTTTATTGTGTCCCATATTTCCTGAATGTTTTCTGATGAGAATTTGTTGGTTTTGGTGTTTTCTTTGATCAGTCCGTTTATTTTCTCTATGTTGTCTTCAGAATCTGAGATTCTTTCTTCTATCTCTTGTATTCTATTGATTATGCTTGTTTCTGTAGTCTCTGCTCGTTGACCTATATTTGCCATATCCAGCTGGTCCTCAGTTTGTGTTTTCTTCCTTGCTTCCATTTCAGTTTTCAATTCTTGGACTGTTTCCATTACCTGTTTGATCGTTTTTTCTTGGCTTCCCAGGGTATCATTTACGTATTTACTCATTTCTTCAAACTTTTTGTTATACTTCTCATCCATTTCTATGAGGGCGTTTTTTACATGTTGTTTAAGGGACTCTATTGCTTTCAAAAAGTCAGTTTTTTCCTCTTCTCCTGTGATAGGGTGTTCAAGTCCTTGTGTTGTAAGATCATTGGGTTCTGGTGTTTTCATGTTGTTTTTCAGATTGTTGGGTGAATTCTTGCCTTGGCGTCTGCCCATCTCCTCTTACCGATGCTATCTATTGGGTTTGATTTAATTGTAGCGGGGCAATCTGTTCTCAGTGCAGGCTTCACTGTTTCTTGCCCGCACTATCCTGCATCCAGTGCCTCTGCCGCCCGGGCCTGCCTGCCGGTGCCTCCGCCGCCCGGCACTGTCTGTGCGCCGGTGCTTCCGCCGCCTAGGCCTGCCTGCCGGTGCCTCCGCCACCTGTGCCTGCCTGCGCGCCGGTGCTTCCACCGCCTAGGCCTGCCTGCCGGGCCTGCCTGCCGGTGCCTCCGCCACCCGGGCCTGCCTGCACGCTGGTGCCTCTGCCGCCTGGACTTGCCTGCGTGCTGGTGCCTCCGCCGCCTGGGCCTGCCTGCGCGCTGGTGCTTCCGCCGCCTAGGCCTGCCTGCTGGTGCCTCCGCCACCCGGAACTGTCTGTGCGCCGGTGCTTCCGCCGCCTAGGCCTGCCTGCCGGGCCTGACTGCCGGTGCCTCCGCCACCCGGGCCTGCCTGCACGCTGGTGCCTCTGCCGCCCGGACTTGCCTGCGTGCTGGTGCCTCTGCCGCCCGGGCCTGCCTGCGCGCCGGTGCTTCCGCCGCCTAGGCCTGCCTGCCGGTGCCTCCGCCACCCGGAACTGTCTGTGCGCCGGTGCTTCCGCTGCCTAGGCCTGCCTGCCGGGCCTGACTGCCGGTGTCTCCGCCACCCGGGCCTGCCTGCACGCCGGTGCCTCTGCCGCCCGGACTTGCCTGCGTGCTGGTGCCTCCGCCGCCCGGGCCTGTCTGTGCGCCGGTGCTTCCGCTGCCTAGGCCTGCCTGCCGGGCCTGACTGCCGGTGCCTCCGCCACCCGGGCCTGCCTGCACGCCGGTGCCTCTGCCGCCAGGACTTGCCTGCGTGCTGGTGCCTCCGCTGCCCGGGCCTGCCTCTGCAGCCTTCATTCTAAGCAAGTAACATGCACACTTTGCACAGAGTATTTCACGGTACCATGCAATGCCAAAGAGTTCTGCCTGAAACACCTCCTTGAAGTTCAAGACAACTGTCCACCAAACACTGTGTGGTTTTACTGAACACATGCAGTTTCTTGCTTTTAGTGAAGCACAATGGTTTAATTACAGAAAACAAAGACTTATTATTTTCCTATGGTCATCATTCCTTAGCATGTAAGTATCAAATTAGTGTATCTTTGAATTGCATTGCGTTAGAATTCTGGGTTTTAAAAGTTATTGTTTGACACTGAAGAAATAAATAGAAGACAATGTCAAGAGATTTCAAAGACCTCCCATACTCATGGATTGGAAAATTAATATTATAAAAATGGTCATACTGCCAAAAGCAGTCTACATATTCAATTCAACATTCCTGAAAAATTATAACATCATTCTTCAGAAAAAATAGAAAAGTAATCTTTAAATCCACATGGAAACACAAAAGACTCAGAATAGCTTAAGCAATCCTCAGCAAAAATAATAATGCCAGGGGTGTCAACATACCTGATTTCAATTAATTAAGCCACAGCAACAAAAAACAGCATGGCCCTGGAACAAACACAGAGGCACTGATTGTTAGTCTAGAATAAGAGCCCAGCTCTAGACCCACACAAGCACAGCAACCTAATATTCAATGAGGGTGCATAAAAGAAGACCCCCATCTTTTGTCCTACATAAAAATCAATCTTTTTTGAGAAATGCAATCCTTAATTTTATAATAAAAAATGTTTTGGTAATACAGACAGAACCTAGAAACCAATACATACTAACCACCTCCTCTACCAGTGAGTTTCATGTTAAACAAGACCTTCATGTTAAAATGAGTGTTTTTTCCCCTTTGATTGAAAATAAACCTTTTTCTCACATAATATGTCCTATTATGCTTTCCCTCCTTTTTCTCTTTCCAGTTTCTTCCCATATCCCTTCCCATCTAAATCCACCCCCTTTCTCACTAGAAAACAAACAGGGTTATAAAGGATGATAATAAAATATAATAAAGTAAAACAAAAACCAATGTATTGGAATAGGACAAAACAAACAGAAAGAAAAGAGCCCTAGAGAAGGTACAAGAAGCAGAGCCTCACTCATTTACACACTCAGGTATCCCACAGATGCATTAGACTGGAAGCCATAATAAAAAGAGAAAAGAAAATGACATATAAATAAAATAAAAATTTAAAATAATAAGATAACTTTTAAATATCATTTTAATGACATTATGAGACAAGGAACCTCCAAGCTCCACTGAGCTCACTTTCTATTGGCCATCTACTGCTGGACACGCAGCCCACACGTAAGAGCAGTTTATTTCCCCAGTGAGAATCCCTTGGAGAAACTAATCTTTCATTTGCAAGTGGTTATTAATTGGAGATTGTTTCTGGGTTAGGATGAGGGCATGTGTCTTCTACTCGCAGCTCTAGGACCCTGTCTGGTGCAGACTCATGCAGGTCCTGTGCATACCACCTCGGTCTCTGTGAGTTCATATGTGTGTTCATTTTGTTGATTCAGAGGCCCTTGCTTCCCTGGTGTCCTCCATCCTCACTGGCTCTTCCACTTTTTCTGCCTCCTCTCTTGTGGGGTTCTCTGAGTCCTGAGGAGAGGGATTTGATGAGACACACCATTTTTAGAGCTGGATGTTTCAAGCTCTTTTACCCTCTGCATGATGTCTGACTCTGGATCTCTGCATCTGTTCCCATCTGATGCAGGGGGAAGATTCTCCAACAATGACTGGATAAGGCACTAATCTATGAGTATAGCAGAATATCATTTGGAGTCATTTTATTGCTATATTCTTCTAGTAGGACAGTAGTTTCACCCTAGGTCCTTGGGCTATCTAGTCTCAGATTCTTAATCACCCAAGCAGTGTCAGGAATGGGTCCCACCCAGTGGAATGGGTCTTAAGTCAAATCAGATATTGGTTGGCTACTCCTACAAGCTTTATGCCACCATGACACTAGCATATCTTGAAGGCAGGACACTATTGTGATTCAGAGGGTTCGTGACTGGGCTGGTGTTTATGTTTCTCCCCTTTCGAGCATGGAGCATCTTCCTGTATCAAAGACACTGAAACACAGGAGTGAAGGCTCTATGTAGGCACCAGCTCAACATCTCCTTGCTTAATGAGTTGTGTAGGTGCTGTCTTCAGCAATAGGTCCTTGCTGTCAGTTTGTGGAGAGCAGCCTAGAATACTGGCAACAGCCTAGATTGTTTAGGTATTCCCATGGGACCCCCTTGGCCAACAACTCCATTAGATGTAACCCAATCCTGATACAGGAAACTGCATTTGGCGATGAGTGATGGCCACTTGGGACTCTGTCTCCTCCACTGTTTCATTTCAATTACCTTTATATATGCATATGTTTTATGAAGCCTCTGCTGTATTAGGCTTCCATATTACCACTAGATGGCCCTTAATTTTAGCTGTCTCACCCCCTATTTCCTCCCTTATTCCCTTCTTCTCTCCCTCTCCCAACTTGATCTTCCTGCTCCAGCTACCATCACTGCCACCTCCATCCATCCAAAACTATCTTTTCAATTTCACTTTCCATATGAGATCTATGTGTCCCCCACTCAGTCCCTTACTCTTTGCTTAACCTCTAGTTCTACAGACTATAGCTTGCTTAATAGCTAATATCTACATATAAGCAAATATATATCATGTTTGTCTTTCTGGGTCTAAGATACCTCATTCAGGATGATTTTTTTTTTCTATGCCTTTCAATTTACCTGCAAATTTCATGGTTTCATTTTTTAAATTTTTAATTGTTTTTATTTTTATCTCCACTCCCCTCCCTTCCTCCCCTTCCCCTTCTACCCTTTCCCATAATCCCCATGCTCCAAATCTACTCAGGAGATATTGCCTTTTTCTACTTCCCATGTAGATTAGATCCATGTGTGCATCTCTTAAGGTAATTCTTTTTCTTTGTTGGTCTTTATGTGGTTTGGGTATCATTCAGAGTAACTATGGAATCATAAAACAAATTTGGCAATGCTCCTTCTGTTTCTATTTTGTGGAATAATTTGAGAAACTCTTCTTTGAATATTCAGTAGCATTCTGAGCTAAAACTATCTGGTCTTGGGCTTTTGTGGGGTGGAGAGGGGGCTGGGAGACTTTTAATTACTGCTTCTGTTTCTCTAGGGTTTATAGGTATGTTTAAATTGCTTATCTTATCTGGACTTAACCCTGAATTTGATCATTGCTTTGATATAGCTACTTGTTATGGATCTTATTTCATCTTTCTATTCTAGATCTGTCAGGTGTGCTGCTGATGGAGGAGGGTCATCTGTCTATGTGTTACTTTCATTGGTTAATAAAGAAACTGGCTTGGCCCTTTGATAGGACAGAAAATTAGGTAGGCGGAGTAAACAGCACTGAATGCAGGGAGGAAGAAGGCAGTGAAGCAGATGCTATAGCTCTCCTCTCCAAGATGGATGCAGGTTAAGATCCTTCCTGGTAAGCCACCACCTCGTGGTGCTACACACATTAATAGAAATGGGTTAATCAAAACGTGAGAATTAGCCAATAAGAGGCTGGAAGTAATGGGCTAAGCAGTATTTAAAAGAATACAGTTTCCGTGTAATTATTTTGGGTAAAGCTAGCAGGTGGCAGGGAGTTGGGAGGCAGGAAGTGGCCCGCCACTCCTTCTACATGCTGCCAAGTTGCTAGCATAAGATCTATGTAATTTTTAATGCAGGCACTCAGTGCTATGAACTTGCCTCTCAGAACCACCTTCATTGTGACCCATAAGTTTGAGTATGCCGTGCATTTATTTTCATTTAATTCTAGAAAGACTTTAATGTCTTTCTTAAATTCTATCGTAATGCATTGTTTCATCTGGCAGTACATTGTTCGGTTTCTATGCATCTGTAAACTTTCTGTTGTTTCTGTTGTTGTTAATAGCAAGTTTTAACCGGTGGCCAGATAGGATGCAGAGTATTATTCCTATTTTCTTGTATCTGTTGAGATTTTTTCTGTGTCAGAATATATGGTCAACTTTGGAGGAATGTTCCATGAGACACTGAGAAGAAGGTATATTTCTTTGTGTTTGGGTGAAATGTTCTGTAAATATATGTTAGGTCCATCTGGTTTATGAAGTCATTTAGCTTCGACATTTTTCTGTTTAATTTTGTCTGGATGATTTGTCTATTGGTGAGAGTGGAGTATTGAAGTCTCCCACTATCAGTGTGTGAAAGTCAATATGTGATTTAAGTTTCAGTGATGCTTCTTATACAAATTTGAGTGCCTTTGTGTTTGGTGTATAGATGTTAAGAATTGCAATGTCCTCTTGGTAGATTTTTCCTTTGATGAGTAATCCTACTAAAACTCACTGGTTCACCAAGTTGGACTTTGGTGGTATCCTTTCTGCATGACTGCACCTGATGGACTGGGATAGATCTTGCTTTTCTTGCCAACTTGCTAATACTGTGTGTCAGTGCAGTCTCCTTCCCTATCTTTTCTAATGAGTTTTGGTTAAGAGTCTATTTTGTCAGATATTAAAATGGCTACATCAGTTTGCTTCTTAAGTCCATTCTCTTGGAATATCTTTTTTATACTTTTACCCTGATATGATATCTATCTTTGATATAAGGTGTGCTTCTTGGATACAGCAGGAGGATGAACCCTGTTTTCACATCCATTCTGATCACCTGTGTCTTTATGATGAGAAATTAAGTCTATTGATATTGATAGGGTTCAATGAGCAGTGTTTGTTGACTCCTAACCCTGCTTTTGACTCTTTGTCTTTGTTGGGTGGGTATTTTGTTCCTTGGTTTTCTGCTGCCCTTTCTGGTTCTTAGGAGAGTGTAGTGGCTGTGTGTTTCCTGGTGTGAAGTTCTTCTGACATCCTGATATGCGTGGCCACTGGAGGTTCCACATAAAATTTTGGTTTTTTGGTATTGGGAGTTGATACTTAGAAATACGAATGATCTAGAGGAGGCCTGGGGGGGGGGCACAGGAAGACTGGGGGCTCCATGGGAGGACAGAAATCATGGTTTTCCACCAGAAAACAAGAAATAAAAAAATATCCATTAAATTGGCTACTGAAATGAACAGACAGGTCTCAAAAGATGAAATGCCAATAGTCAATAAATGTGTTAAAAAGGTCAACTTCACTCGTCACCAAAGAAATGCAGTTCAAAACAATACTGAGATCCCATCTCACTGCAGTCAGAATGGCAGTCATCAGAAAAGCAAACAGTTAGGTGCTGGGGAGATGTGAAAGACAGGGAGCCCTTATTCCCTGCTGGTGGGAGGGCAAACAGAGGTGCCCACTACACAAACCAGTGTGGAAGCTCCTCCAGATGCTAAAATAGGTCTACCCTACGACCTTGCTGTCATACCCAGTGAACAAGTCTACCCTATGACCCTGCCGTCATACCCAGTGAACAGGTCTACCATATGACCCTGCCGTAGCACGCCCCATAATATACCCAGTGAACTCCAAGTCAACACAGCACAGAGACGCTTGCCCCTCAGTGTTTCCTGCAGCACTATTGATAGCAGCTAGTTTGTGGAACCAGCCCAGGTATCCAACAGCAGAGGAGCACACAGAGAGAATGCGGTACTTACGCACACTGGAATGCTGTCTGCCCATAAAAAATGAAGCTGTGCCATTTGCAGGAAAATAGATCCAACTGGAGACAATTATATTACATGAATTTAAGCTGGTCTCTGGAAGACAAATGTCATATGTTTCTTCTCGTTTGTGGTCCCTAGATTCTACATAAACACATAAACTCATGTGGCGTGGAAGAAGAAGCAGATTTGTCTAGGGACGTTAATGGGGAATGGTAAGGAAAGACAGCAGGGCATGCTCCATGTACAATATGTGCTGTAAGGATGATACTTTATAATTAATAAATTTAAATTTGCTGTTTGAATTACTAGCTTGAGTTTCATTTTTAAAATACCAGGCTGACCTCAGACTCACAGAGATCTGCCTGCCTCTGCCTCCCAAGTACTGAGATTAAAGGTGTGTGCTACCACCTCCCTCCAGTAATTTCTGAAATGGTCCTAACCTGTCTTTCTGTCATTTTGTGCTACATATTTACATGGAGAGGTATTCTCAGAAACTGCAATTATAATATCAAAATATCAACCAACTCTGAAAAACATTTAAGTTGCTGTATATCTGCAGCATCAAATATTCAGGCAACAATTAATTCTTTATGTAATGAGACTGGAGATGTGACTCGGCATCTAAGAGCACTATCTGCTCTTCCAGAGGACCTGCATTTGCCTCCCGCCACCTACATTGTGCCCACAACTGTGTGTAACTCCAGTTCCAGAAGACACAACAGGAGATCCAGCTCCCTCTTCATGCTTCCATAGGCACTGTCCACACTTGATGCATAGATGTATACGGGCAAAACACTCAGACAGACACCTGAAATAAAATAATTTAAATATTTAAATGAATAAGAACAGCTATCTCATTAGTTTGCAAATTTCCTTTTGTCTTTGAGAAATGATAAAACTATCTGTATACGAGTGTCATTTAAAAATAAGTCACATCATGATTTACCGTCAGTGAATGCTTTAGTTGTACGTCTGTTCTACACACTTGTATATCTGGGCTCTCATAAAAATTACTCAAGTGAAAAGAAGTAATAAGTGGAGGAAGGTGGAGAAGCCTTGGCCTGGCAGACACCCATGGCTTTTGTTCCCAACTACATAATGTATTCAGTCGTGGTCAAACTTCCCCATCAAGTTCCTCCAGAGAATAGAACAGAGTGAATGACTCTGACTACCCAGGGGGAGCTCCAACTCCAACCACTAGCCCTGCCAGTCAAACTAGGCCTTGGTTTTATCTTTAAAATTCTATCACGTGATGATAGCCAGGTGTGGTGACAAGCCTGCAATTTCTGCATTTCAGAGGCAGAGACGGGAGGACTACAAATCCAAAGCCAGCTTGAGCTATAGAGCAAGAGCCTACAGTGAGAGAGAGAGAGAGAGAGAGAGAGAGAGAGAGAGAGAGAGAGAGAGAGAGACGGTGTGAGAGACAGAGAAAGACAGAGACAGAGTGAGAGACAGAGAGACAGAGAAGATAGAAACAGAGACAGAGGGGAAGGAGAGACAGACAGAGAGGAGAGGGTGACAAACAGAGGGACGAGAAAGAGACAGGGAAAGGAGAGGCAAACACACATACATGGAGGGGGGTACTGGGTACCTGGGAAGACATTGCAGTCAATAAATTCACCAGGACCTGAGTTTGATCCAAGCCCGGCTTGGAGGTGGATACCCATAACTCCAGCACTGAGCAGGTAGAGGCAGGTAGATCCCTAGAGCCCATGTGCCTGTGAGCCAGACCAGCCCACTCAGTGGACTCCAGGGCCTTGAGAAATTCAGTGATCTAACAAGGTAGATTGGTACCTTGGAGGAAAAATAGTGTACATTGACCCCTGGAATCATGTGTACACACAAACACACACACACACACACAAGGCGTGCTATCAGAAGACTGTTGGCTTTCATGTGGAAATATTTAAATTGCTGTATTCGAGCAATACTATCTGCTATACTGCTGTAGCTAAGTGAGCTCAGACCTCGATGGCTTAATGCTTTACAAACGCCCATTAGCATGAAGTTCCTGAGAGTGTGGCTGGCAGGTTGGACAGCCTGCATCATGCCATCCCTCCCTCCTTCAGGACCTCTACATGTTTTGCACTCAGCCGGCAGATGTGGGAAAGATCGCTTCTTAATTCTTGGACCCAGAACTGACAGCATTCTTCCCACATTCCATGAGCAAGAATTTGTCACGTGGCCCCACTGATGTGTGGGGTGGCTGGGACGTACAGTCCCTGACCACCCGCATGGCTCCCCTCAGACATAGGGGGAGCTGTGAGTCCTTACCTCATCACTGCGTTAGTGTCTCCAGACCCCCAAGTTTGGGGGATAACTCAATCTTCCTGAATCCAGAGGTGAGTTTTACCCCTCTCTTCCCCTCCCCGCACAGCACTGCCATTTGCCCCCAGAAGGGTGCCCACCCCGCTTTACAAGCACAAAGGTTTCATCACTTTTTAGCACACCACAGATTTTATTTGTGGACTCGGTGAGAACCAGTTTTAATGTGTTTCCCTTTTACCCCTCCTCTCTCGAGCATCTTCTTTCTCCCTCTCAGTCCTGTTAGGTACTATCAGGATTCCAAAAGTGGGCCCAAAGCCATGTAATATTGTCAGGAAATGGCTGGCTGGCCGTCCACCAAGAGGCCTTCCAAAGTGGCATTATCCTAATGAATTTTTCACAGTTCACGGTCTGGCCAGGAGACTTACAGATCCAAAAATTCAATCTTATTAGTGTTCCAGGATTTGTATGACTTAGGAAAGCTGCCCTGTGTAAACCAAACCCACAAAATACCCAAATTCACCAAAATGTCGATAGCTCTATTGACAAATGGTACAAACTGTCAAGGAGATCAAACGCTCAATTGTTCTATTCAGACTTCTTTTTTTCTCTCTGAAGAAAATTTGCTAAGAGGATGAAATTATAGTATAAAAGCTCCCTGATGAGTCTGGAGTCCAAGCGTGGCTTGTTTAGCTAGATTTGAAAGCTAAATGGCATCCAGCAACTGGAGGCTGGTGATGCTACAGCCTTGGGGATGCTCGTCCAGCTTAGGGGAACAGGGCTGAGTCCATGCTCATCAGCATCCTTTCTGATTGACATTCCCTTTTGAGACTCATCAATGGAGCTCCATCAATAGAGCTCCTTCCAGATCCACACTCTGCCTGACAAGGAGATTGTAGTCTCTAAAGTGCTTTCGCATGTGTTTGGTCTTGTCCACCGTGCTAATCAAATCATCTAGACACTGATCACAGAAGGAGAGAGCAGGGAACGAGTTCTCATCTCAACCTGTTCCAACTGGCGTCACCAAGAATGAAATGAAGAGTTTATTTGGTGATCTTGGTAAGAAAGATCAAACAGTTGTAGGTCTTTGACTGAGAGAGGGGAGCTGTCTTTTGCTGGAACCAAGGCAGACCTGTTAAGACGCCAGCAATCCTCCCACTCAAGGTCATAGCCAGGAGCTGCTGGCACCAAGAGCAGACTGAAGGATGAATCCCAGTCAAAGTCAAGAAAGGATGCCAAACTTAGGTTTCAATAAGAACTAGAGAGTAGATGGATCAGGGAAAGGTCACTAGCAGAGGATCCAAGCGAATGAGAGAGGTGAAGACTTGAAAACACAGGAGTTCCTGAAGGCTTTTTTTTTTTTTTTTTCTGGGAATCATCCCTTTGAAACGAGTTAGACGCTAGTCTATCTGGAGAAGCAACTGTTTGAATTCTCCACATTAATTGGCGATGTCATGAGATGTTGGGGATGGGGGTAGAGTCTGGAGAGCTAGGAATAAGCAACCGCATCAAACAGTCCTCACCCTCAGCTGTCGCGGTCCCCCTCGGCCAGCAAGGAGGACGCACGATACACCGGAGCTCTTCTTGCTAAGCAGTTTATTCAGGACCTTGTTAACAATTGTAAAATCTCTCTCTTTCTTTCTCTCTCTCACTCACTCACTCTCACTCTCTCCCTCTCTCTCTTCCTCTCTCCCAGGGCCAACCTCTCCCAGCCCTTAAGTAGGCATGGGCTACCAATCCTGGATTGCCAGGTGGGCACTGCTCATAGGTCCACGCATATGCAAGCAGCTGACAATCATTGCGTGATAATAGCATAAGTCAGGCCTAGTTGATATTAGGAGTTGATTATCACAGAGAGCACTCGCCCTCAGGATCGCGGAGGGCAGGAGCCAGCACCATCAGGTGCGACTCCACGCAGCTCTCTACACATTGCCATCAGGTGTGCCTCCACACGGCTCTCTACACTCAGCCCCAGACACAACCAAGCAACAAGGAAGAAGAGGTGCCTTGTCCAACTCTGACAAATAAGCAAAAGCTCGGCTTCTCAAACTCACTTTGCCTTGCTGAGCTTTGGTGCTATCCTCTTACATGAGAAATTAACAACAGTGCTATCCTGTCTGACTGTATCACAACACTCTGTACAAAGATGCTAAGAGCAGCAGTACTGTGGTCCATTCACATCCGTTCGTGTCCAACACTGAAACAACCAGCCCACTGAAAAGGTTTAGTGACTTTTACACATATAAGATATACATATACATATTTAAAACAGAAAAACAGCCCAGCAACCAGTTTCTAGACAAAGAAACAGGTTGCTTAGTAACATCCCATGGCTTCCCAATATCCCCTTCCACTCGCACAAGAGTCACTACTACCCTAACTTCAAACATGGTGACGGGCTAGTTTAGTCTGCTTTAGGACTCTATGTAATCTGAGTCACACAGTTGTAGCTTCTTGTCTTACAGTCCTACACTGTGTGAACAGACCATGACTGCATGTTGTTGGTGAACATTTGAGCAGATTCCTACTTTGATATTATGAAGAATGTTGCTATGGGAATTCTTGTACCTGTCTTTGAGCACACATATAAACATTATATATTATCCATTGTCACGTAGCTGATTTCCACAATACTAAAGATAACCCATACTTACTCTCTCACCCTTTCTATGGGTCAGCAGTACATCTTACCCGAGTCTGCTGGATGGTTTTTCATGTTGTTTTTATTTAAAGAATTCAAATTTTCAATTTTAGTTTCAACTATAAGAATATATCTAAAAGGAAAAATATATCTATAGAGATAGGAAAAAGCATGCTAAGCTATATTTATGCTTTCAAGGTTCTCTTTTTGCATAGAATATTTTATTTGTTCTTTGAGAATTTCATACATGTATGGAATGTATTTGATCGTGTCAATCTTTCATTTTACTTCTACTCCCCAACACATCCCCTCTTAACTTGATAGCCACTTCTTTTTTCATATATATAAAACCCGTTGAGCCCAATTCAGGCTACCTGTACACACATGGATGGGGGCAATCATCTGCTGGACCATGGCAGACTGCAAATACATATTCCAAAAAATGACTGCCCCTCATGAGCTCCTCCCAGACCCATGGGGACTGTTGACTGGTCTGATCTTACGCAGGTCTTGTGCAGGTGACCACAGAGACTGTGATTTCATGAGGCAACTGCTTTGTCGTGCCCAGAAGGTGACACTTAACAACTCTCTTGTCCATCCTCTGGCTCTTATATCCTCTCCACCCACTTCCATGATGCTTGCTGATCCTCGGGGATGGGGGAATACTGTAGGCGCCTCATCTAATCCCAAGCACTCAGCCACTTCCTCTCGGTTCTTTGACAAATTTCAAGTCAATGTCTTTCATGAAACAGAATTAGGTGCTAGCTAGGGTTGGAATTTCTCCTGAAAGCTCAACTGGAGGGTGAAGATTTGCTCCACACAGAGTTAACACCATCCACCTTGGAGATGGTTAAACTGAGGCTTCAGTTCCTGGCTGGATGTTGGCCAGAAGTACCCATTTCCCTGCCTTGTGAGTGGCAGCATCCAAGCATGGACTTCCTGGTGCTACAGATCCTGCTACCAAAGTTTCAGTTCTGTGCAGCTTAGCCTTGAGAGTGATGACCCATCCCAGTTGCTCGAGTCCATTGCTTAGTATCAGAGCCCCTCACAGTAGGTACTACACAAGGCAGCAATCCCAGGAGGCACCTGACTCTGACTGGCACTGTCACTGGGAACGGAGTTGTTCAACTGTGTGTGAATCCTGCTTCAGTTTTGAAAAGCCCCTAGTTTTCTAACACGGTGACAGCAGTTGATATCCATACCAGCATCTGCTCCACATCTGGAACTGGGCTGACACGGGTTTCCTTCTGGCATGAGGGACCAAGTTGTTTCTGATAGGAAGAAAAAAAGGAAGAAAAACGGGTGTTTGCTGCATGCGCTGTGAGGGTCAGGCCTCAGCCCGAGTGAAGTTCTTTCTTCACAGTGCTTGCACCTCCCCTCAGCATCCCAGGCCTTGTAATATGAAGTCAAAAGAGCTCAGCTCCGGTAGCACCATTGGTGTGGGAGACACTGGGGACAGAGTGCCGTCTGCACATTCATCCACGTCCCCTGAAAATCAGTCACCATTACCCACCCGGGGAAGACCTGCTGAAGTGGACTCTTGAGTCCTGACCTGAGACCTCGCCCTAAAGTGGTGTTGCTGACCAGTTGTGCGAGGGCTCTGCCAATGACCCCCTATGACAGCAAGGTCCTGATGGCACTCAGTAAGTGTTTAGTGGTGGCAGTCTGGGCATCTGCCCACCGCAAGTGCTCTCTAAGTTTCTTGATCTGAAATGGAGCACCTGCCCCAGATGTAAAAGGAAGTGGAGAAATGCAGTGGAAGCTGCATATTTGGGAAATCTCAGTGAGTTTCATTAATATTTCTGCCCAATTATGTCTGGCAGGGTAGACCCCTGAAAGCCATTTAAAAGTGGCAGTAACAGCCGCGGGGTGGTAATACGAATTCCTTGGATATGAAAAAGTTTTGAAAATGGTTTCAGACAAGTTCTTAAGGGATGATTGATTTGTGTAGGTTCTGCATCAAACTCCTTCGGACACCTGTGAAATGTTGAGCTAATTGGGGCTTCTGCTGATGATTGTGAAGGAGTTTGGGGGGGTTGCCGTTTCCCCTCCACTGAATTCCAACTCCTTTGCTGCACCCTCTTTCATAGGGGCTGTAGTGTATCAGATGTAAAGGGTATTAAATGAAAGTGTGCTTTTGTGTGGGAGTCATTACTGCGAACACCTGTTCACTGTTGAGTTTAATTGGACTACAGCTGGCGCTGATTGTGCGTGAAGGGGGCTGCTCCTCTCGCGGAGGCGCACACTGTCAGAGGTAACAGTGGGGAAGTCAACACTGCGAAGTTCAGCTCTCACACGGTACAGTCAAGTGCTCTCCGCCCTGTGTGGTGAGTTGCCTCTGAGGTGCACAGTGGTGAAGGTAGACAGGGGAGAAGAAAAAAGATGTCACTCTTTGATCTATTTTAATCACTCATCTCAGCTCTGCACAAAGAATTTCAGGAAAATATGGTGAAGATGGCAGACACAAATGCATAATTATTTACGAGAAGAATGAAGAAATGGCAAGTTTGCCTCGAACAATGCTTTAGCACTGCTAACTGCTCACCTATTTCCAGAGCGGACCACACATAAGGCAAGCACCCTAATGTAGCTTAGATAATGGTAAATTAACATTACATTCCCGATTGAAGCATGGAAAGAAAGGAATATGTCTGTAGCCTTTAAAAATAAATGTTTTTCAAAAGCCCAAGTTGTTGACTTAAAAAGAACAGATGCTGACTAGCTTGTTTCATTTAGATGTAATTCACATTACTTATTCATTTAATATTAAAGTGCACTGAAACAATGAAGCACGGAATCCACTTTATAAAGGCTCTTGCTCCCCATGAATATTAATATAATTAGCTTCTAGAATTATGAGGATGACCCAAGTGTCCCAGACATGGCAGTAACTCTGAAAAGCCACGGCTGTCCATGCCAAAGCAAACTTGCTGATTCTTGGCTTTTGGCATTGACCTGGGTTTATTCAACTGACTGAATAGGTAAGAGGAATTGGGGGTATGGTCCATCTTTGGGGGGATAGACACAACTGCTCATGAGGATAACGAGTTAGGTAAATGATTTTATCTAAGCAGTGTGCCATGGCTGAGGATGTAGTCCAGAGAAAGAGCACACTCCTGGCATGCACAAGGCCCTGGTTTTGATGCCCAGCATGATGGGGAAAAAAAGAAAAAATACACTATACCAGGACTCCCTTCTGTTGCTTCAATATCTGCACATCCCCGTTGTCCATGGGATACAAAAGCCTTTTGACCATTTGTGCTTGCTAATTCAGAGGTTCATGTTATACATTCCAGTCAAAGAGAATCACTAAGACTGGGACTGTCCCTAGAGTCAATGACAGGCTTGACATTTAAAAAAAAAAAATCCCCCCTTCCTGATTTGAGTTCAGTAGCCCTCCACATGGTGCACCCTTGGTCCTCAGAAAGGCATCCAACCTGAACTGCATGTGGATCCCTCTGAGCCCCAACCCAGCTTGTTTGTGTCTTGCTGTGCGGTCTTGGGTGAAGTCAGTCCACCCCTGTGAATAGAAGAATCAGATGAAAAAAATTGCAAAATGCTTTGTCAACTGCGAAGCGCCTTACAAATATAGAGGCACTCACGGCTCAAGGGGCGGTTTTCAGTCAAAATGAAAACAGATTTTTCTGCATGAGAAACTGTGTTGCTGTGGAAGATTTCAGGGTGGGAAGTGTTTGCCCTCATCTCGATTCTCTTTTGATTCTTTGTGATTAATGATTCCATTTAAAACAGACACCAAATGCAGCTTCGCTGCTGATCAATAAAAACTCCTCCCAAGTTGATTCTATTTCAGTTTTCTGCTCCCTAACCAAATCTTACTGTTGTGTCCTTTGAGGAAACACGTCTATGCGCTTGCACACACATGCACACAGGCACACATCCCCTCTGTTTTGGGGCACAGATGGTAAACAGTTTGAGCTCATATAAATGAGGTCAGAGATACTTCCTTCTGAACTGGCATGGTCCTTGTGGAGCTAAATTAACCCCCCCCAGTACTCCCAGTAGGTAGAAAGCACAATATGCCCTTGAATGGATGGTGGAAGCAAATTAAAGCCCTTGGGGATTGCACTTCGGGAGCAGAGGCCTAAGGACTTCACCTCTGTGCCCTCCCCAGAGCCACTTTGCTGTTTGAAGACTGTGGCCTCTACTAGGTCAGCTGTTCTGCTCTTAAATGATCAGACACCAGGGGGTCAGGCTAGAAGAAAAAAAATGATTGATGTTCACTTTCCTGAACTAAGAAAGAGAACCACGCATGGTGAATTTCCACGCTGGAACTGTATTGCATGTGGTGACTTAGGCGTGGACTAGAAGAGTTTACTGTCCTAATGCCTTCCTGAGTGAAGTCAGAAACTTGGCTCGCTGTGAGCCACACAGAGGGAACATTGGTGCCACTGAGAGCAATGCAACATAGTTGCTTTCTTTGGATTTGGTATACAAGGTTATGCCATTCTGCCCCTGCCAAATGTTCAAATATAGAAATAAATATAAGCTGAGCCCACTGAGAGTCCAAGGCTACCTCACAGTGGCAGCAATCCCAAATGTGTGCATCCGGCCAATTGAAGAGCCCAGAGATGCAGGGTGTGCATGAATGAAGCCATGAGGCCCTCGTGATGCAGCCTCTGAGGACCAGTTCTAGCCATAGCAACTAAGCACACCCCAGTCTGGACCACTGGCTATCACATGCCTGGCAGAACTCCTGGGGCCATTCATCTGACACTTGTGGGTTTGTGTCTCCTTTGTCCTGAGGCCACGGTTGGTAGTTAGTGTCGCCCATCTGCTCGTGGTGTGCAAGCCACTCCCACAGAGCCGAATCAGTTCTCCTTCAAGGGGGGAGGGGAGCCTACACAGTCCCCATCTTGGTGAGCACGCTGCTTCCTCATCAGTCCCCGCCTCCTTCCCTGTTGTAACTTGTTGCAGTCTGGTTGCATGGCAGGAAGAGAATGGGTGGGCATGTGTGCCTCACACACAGCTCCCTCCCTGAGCAAAGCCACGTGTTCCCCCTTCCCAGAGCTGCTCAGCTTCACTCAACTAATTTGGAACAGTGCTCTTAACGCCAGAGTAAGTTCTTGCCTGGTTCTGCAGCCCAGGGCACTCTGCCTCCAGGAGGATTGGCTGAAGCAAAATCCAATCCACCCATTTGTTTGTTATCTGCAGCTTGCCCTGAACATGGTGGTTTTGTCTGGGTCCTGTCATTCTAGTGGGAAGCTTTACATGGTTCTGGTGTTCCCTTGCGGCAGAAGGCCCATGAAGCCAGGTTCCTCCTCATCACCCTGACTCCTGTTGAAATGAAGGGGCCTCGGAGTGACCATTGCCTAATGGTGGTCAGATCACAGAGTGCGTTCAGGAAATGGTGCTGGAAATACATACTTGTGAGCTCTGCATTTGGGGATTCTGGTCCAGTAAACTCTCGACTAAGGTCCCTGGAATTTATATTTTTATTAAGTACCCTCCCCAGGTGAACAAGGAACTTTATTTGGAGAAACTGCCTTAAAAGCTGGGAATGATGAGGCGAATCTCAGGATCCATGTCTGATGTGTCACTACTTTCTTGGCTTCTGACAGGAAGCTTGTTCACACTAGATGACCAGGAAATACCTGATCTCAATAAATAATCTGATGACGACAAGAGTTCCAGTTTGCTGAGAGCAATATTGGAGGCATCTTTCTGGAAAAAAAAACTAAGAACTAGTGAATAGAGCAAAAGAGGTCAGACCTTTAGCATGGAAATTCCATTTAGGAAGAATATATACCAAAATCATGATTAAAAAAAAGTGTTGTTTCATTAGAAAAACAATATCGATAAGAAAGAAGTGGGGGTCCCCCAGACAACATGCGTTAGGAGTATACCTAGGATACACGGGATGTGTCCTCATCAGAGGGCATGAAATGCATGTGTGATCCACGAGAATGTGGCTGAAACCCATCTGCTCCCACAGAACATGAGAACTTATAGGCTAAGACTGAGCTTGCGCATGACAGGCTTCCGGCACATCAACGAAGGAAGGCTTCGGGTGGTTAGTGGTTAATCTTCAGTTGATTCTTTTTATGTGCAAAACAGCTCACATTCACAGGAACTAAATAAAAACAAATGAGTCTGCTGCCACGTGGCTGGCCTGGAGCTCCTGCTAAACATCTGAAGAAAATGACGGGCGGGGGAGGCAGAAAGCTGGGCTTGGAGCAAAAGCCACTGAGATGAGCATTAGATTTGACAGACAGAGGAAATCACTCACAGATCTCTGGGTAACTTCTTCTCCAGTTTCCTCCCTTATACTCCCCTAGGCAGCCCTGGGGCAACCTTGGGGTCCCGTATCCCCACCTCCCTTCCACTTTGGAAGCTCTCCATCACACAAAGTCTCTTTGGCCTGATCCCAGGATGGGAGCGCAAAGCCTCTGGGCCCAGGCAGTACCTCTGCTGAGCTCATGCAGCAATGGCCCTTCCCAGGAATGCGCTGTGCAGGAGTGAGCTCTTAAGAGTATGCTCTGACCTGCCCTGGCCAACCCTCCTTGTCCCTGGTGCTTCTCACTCTTGCCGCTTTCCTTTTCAAAGCTCTCAAGGACACATCTCTAGGCGCTTCTTCCCCGGGGGTCTGTGGATTTAAAGAGTGATGTCACTAGAGGCAATCTATCCCTAGGACCTCTTGTAAGTGACACCGGGGAGGGCTGGCAAGAGCAGGGGGAGTGAATCAGGAAGAGTGGAGAAAGTGGTTTCTAAAAAGCCATGCAGTCACTTCCCGCCAAACAGCATTAGCGGCAGCATATCTCCCACAGCCCAGAAAAGGCAGCCAAGACAACGGCGTATTGAAGTGCTAAGGCTTTGGTTGCCAGTGCCTTCAAAACCAAACAAACAAACAAATGTAGCACCATGCCTAAACCCACGTGTACCAGGCTCTCTCTTCTAGAATGAGGAAAGCATTTAATATTTTAGTGTTTACTTTGCAGGCCTCACAGAGGCTGCCCTTTTACCGTTCCCAGAGCCAGATAGAGAGGCAGCCGGTGGACGTTAGCTATGAGGATGGGATAGGTGAGGACTGGGGCAGCAACCAGAGAGACAAAGTTGTACCACAGGGCCAGAGTTCTCAGCTTTACCCACACACCTACAGGGCATGTTCTGGAAACATGCAGACTCTAGACCTTCTATGATGCAGGGGACTGTCTCCAATGGCAAAATGCTACCCAACTTTTAAATGCCTAGTGCCAAGAAGCCAATTCGAAATTGTTTATAATTTATTCAAACCCAGATCCTCACGTGGATTCCCAAGGGAGCCTTGTTCTCCCTGTGTGGTCACTTCCTACTCTCCTGGCCCCCAGCAACTACCACAATTTTTTTTCTCTGTGGTTTTACCTACTTAGGATGTTTGCTTCCTCTGAGTGTGAATAGTCTGGTAGTTGGGGTTATGGAGTGTTGTAAATGATACGAAGCAGGGCATTGTGTCTGATGGCTCTGAGAACCACGGCAGCAGCCGTCTGCATCTGTGGGCGTGAGATGACACTGAAGAGCTGGGCAGGGCAGGACATTTGTATTGCTCTGACAAAGCAATGTAGCTTCTGTTCCTACAGCTCAAAGGTCACAGGTGTGGCGGCCTCAAAACTGTGTGGTACAGACTCACAGGTGGGAGCATTTGTGGAGAGGGTCCTGGACTGGACAGATAGGGACGTGTGTAGTTTCTGTTCAGATGAGGAAGTGTTCTCAGGTGCCTCCTTCCAGATGTATATCTTCCACTGAATCCTCAGTAGTAATCTCCCGACTGGTGGAGAGAGGGGAGCAGTCATCACAAATCATGAAGCAGCAGAGAATTTTGAGAGGGTTCTTCTCAGGTTTCACTTGCAACGGTAAATTAGAAACGGGGAAAGAGAGCTGTCTGTAAAAGAGTTGATGAAAACACTATCAAAATAGCATACTGCCCACAAAATTCATGATAGTGGCTGCCTCTTGGGAGAGAAAAATCTCTATTAAAAAAAAAAATCACTTCCCTTGTAATGTTTTATTTCTTTCATTTAAAAACCTTCAATAAAAAGATTAGCATGTTGATATGTAAATGCTAGAAAAGTATGACTGTGGATATTGATTGTATAGTCTCTGTAAACTACTGTAATTTTTAAAACTAAATCTGTGTGTGTGGGGACTGGAGAGATGGCTCCATGGTTAAGAGCTTGGCTGCTCTTCCAGAGGACCTGTGTTTGATTCCCAGCACCCACATGGTGGCTCCCAATCATCCGTGACTCTAATTCCAGGGGACCCAATGCCTCTTCTGGCCTGGAGGGGAAACAACAATGCATGTGGCACACAGACATACATGCAAGCAAAACACCCACACACATAAAAAACTTTTAATATCAAAAAATAAAAATTTAAATATGTGTGTAGGGTCTTCAAATATTGTAGAAGGCAGACATTGAGCATTCTTGGAGTTCTTTTGACTTTTAAGCCAAATGTGACTCATTCAACCCAAAATAACAGGAATCCCAAAGAAGAGATGACATGGGAGCAGGATGTTGAGGAGAGGGAGGAATGGGAGGACCAAGTCAGAGCATTTTCCTGTGACTTCTTCCCACATTTGGAAAAGGTGCCAGTAGTTTCCCATGTACACACGGATGACAGGCATTAATACCTGAGCCCCTTGCAAGGTCATTGTAGTTTATTGTGTTTATGGATATTTAAATTGTACCTTTACTTTCTCTACCTGCATTGGTTCAGCCATTTCAATGAATCTTTTATATTCTCCGAGCTAGATGAGTGACCCCCAGCACTGGTCTTCGGAGGCTAAGTGGGGCCCAACTGAGGTTGTAGCTAAGAGTTGATGCCTGAGAGAGCCGAGCAGTAAGACACCTGCACCAGATTAAACATGACCACAAAACTCTTTACTTCTCTCCCATCAAAGTAGGAATGTGCATTGTCCAGTCCCTGAACTTGAGCGGCCTGTGGCTTGGCCAATAGCTTTCAGAAGCACTGGCGTTCTAGCTCTTCCAAGACAATAGAGCATTGAGGCTTACAGCTTCCATTGACTCTCCTAGGGTTACTGTAGTTGGGTGTTGTTGTTTTGTTTTTTGGGGGTTTGGGGAGGTTTTTTGCTTGCTTGTTTGTTTGTTTTTGTTTTGTTTTAGTCTTTGCCTGCCACCCGGCTCCCAAATAAATGCGCAGAGACTTATTTCTAGCCAGCTTTTCTTAAGTAATTATCCCATCTACTTTTTGTATCTGGCCTTGTGTCTTTCTCTATTCTATATAGCTTTCTTTACTTCTTACTCCAAGGTTTACTGTGTAGCTGGGTGGCTGACCCCTGGTATCTTCCTCCTTTTCTAGCTCCTCCCCTCTTCTCTCTCATCTTCCTTTTATTCTCTCTGCCTGCCAATCCTGCCCATTTCTCTCTCCTACCTTGCTATTGGCCATTCAGCTCTTTATTAGACCAATCAGGTATTTTAGACAGGCAAAGAAACACAGCTTCACAGAGTTAAATAAATGCAACAAAAAAGAATGCAACACATCTTTATATCATTAAACAAATGTTCCCCAGCATAAATGAATGTAAATGAAAATGGTTAAAGTAATATTCCACAGCAAATTCCACTCAGAGAAGCCGGCACCTTAGAAAGATGGTACTCTTGACAGTCGTACTGAAAGGGAGCACAAACACAAGCAAATGCATGGCTGTAGGACAGTGGCAACCAGCTCACAGGGCCTAGCTATTACAACTGACACCAGAACAGAAATGGAAAAGCTATGCTGCACATCCCTACCCAGCAGGAGCAGACATGACACTAAACAAGGAAAAAAAAAGACAGAACTGGGAAAGCCAAATGTCAGATTCCCAGCCTCGGATCCATAGACCCAGCTGAACTATCCCTGCTATGTCCAGCCAATGAGCCAACCCTGTAACTGCAGGAGAGGAATAAACTATTCCCAAGGAGCCCCACCCAGATTTCTGACCCACAGAATCCTAACACTACCATGTTGGTACTGGATGCTCCTCCCCTGGCCACACAGTCCCTGAGATCTGATTACTGCTGGGGCTGAAATGATGAGTCAGGGGTTAAGAGCAGTTACCGCTCTTCCAGAGGATCCGGATTCAGTTCCTAGCACTCCCATGTTGCCTCACAACCGTCATAGTTCCAGCTCCAGAGAATCCAGTGCCCTCCTCTGGTTTCCAAGGCACCAGGCATATACATGGTGCATATACAGACATGCAGATAAAACACCCATGTGCATAAAAATGAAATAGAATAAATAAAACTAAAAAGGTTTTGATTGCTGTTAGGTAGAATGATAATTCATCAGTTAAGAGAGGTTTTGATTGCTGTTAGGTAGAATGATAACTCATCAGTTAAGAGAGGTTTTGATGCTATTAGGTAGAATGATAATTCATCAGTTAAGAGTACTCGTTGCTCTTACAGAAAACCCAGCTTCAGTTACTAGTACCACATCATGACTCTGTGTATCTATAATTGTAGACAGTTCAACACTTCTTCTGGCCTCTGTGGGCACTGCACATATGTGATACATAGACACACACATAGGCAAAACACCATACACTCAATACCTATCTATCATGGTTCAAAAAAATTATTTGGTCCTTTATTCTGAGAATCACATGCCGGGAAAACATCTTCAGACCCCTCACTATACCCCAAAAGAATGGCCTGTGTCTGCCACCAAACAAGCTTCCAAGTCAGGCATGCCCATGTCTGCTGGCCAAGTGTTCAAGGAATGCCTGAGCCTAATGCAAGCACTTCTTCCCGTGGTCTGAACTGTCAAAACCACCGGAGCAGTGGCTGTGGTGAGCCCACAGACAGCTGACAGATCGATGGGGCTCTCCCCGGGAAGGGATAGTCCACCCCACCTGGAGACTCCGTTTTTTGCAGAGCTGCGGGAACATTTGTCCTTCGGATAAGTCACTATCAATTTTGTAAAAATCCTGTGAAATCATGGCATTCCTCCCTTCTATAGCATCCCAGCGGTGTATAAACCTAACTTTTCCTGCAGGATAACTGGATACCATGAAACCATGGTGTGAAAAGGATTCAGTCAAGTCCTTATTCTCATAGCCAAAATCTACATAAAAAATAGTCCCCACAAACCTTTTTTATTGACAGTGGTCACTGATAGGAAAGGAGCCTCATACAGGAGGTAGTATGTCTGCTCTAACAGCAGACTCAGGAAGTGTATGTAATCTACTGGTCTTCTGCTCTGACTTAACAGGCTACGAATATTCTGTATTTACCCTTGACCTTGGTTCCAACTACCATAGGAAATTGACTGTTTATATAGTAAAAAGGCCTGATTCGCTAATACTAGCTTCAGAAAGAAAAAATTTTCACCTTGGCACCCTGCTGGAGTCAAAAGCAAGCTCCGCAGAAGAGATCCCTTCTAACTCAACCAGCTAGATGCTGATGCAAATCAAGGCCAGTGGTAGCAACAGGGCCATCCTCCAAACAGTCCTTCGGAGCCAAGGCTCGCTGTTCCCTGCGGTTACATCCAAGCTGCTCTCAGCATGGTCTGAACAAGCCAGAGTTCCACTGAGGCTTCAGAGAAGTAAATGCACGCTTGCAGGTCCCTCCTCTCTCCATGCAGTCCAGGCCACAAGTGAAGGGGGTGGCCGTTCTGTTTCCATGCTTCCCACTACTATTCTTTTTAAAGATAAGGTTGGAGGGGAAGCCGGTTCCATGAGGGGCTGCGGTGGGTGACCCGAGGCCTCAGCGGGTCCCCTTGGTGGGTGGGAGACCATGGCAGGTGAGAGACAGGCAGATACGCGATGCAGAAAGAGAATTTCGGTATAAAGTTTATTTAGTGGGTTATGGAGGGGAAAGGGAAAGGGGGAAGGGGAGAAGGGAGAAGGAGAGAGAGGAAATGTGGGAGAGAGGAGGGGTGAGGGGAGAGAGTGAAGCAGCAGCCACCTCTTCAGAAGAGGGACGTGAAGAGACACAGAGTTCAGGCTGGAGGAGGTGGGAGACCAGCTTGCCTCAGCTGCAAAAGAGAGTTGAGAGTGTGCGGGGCTTGTCCCTTAAAAGGACAGGGTACCCAGATCATAACATCCACGCCAATCATTAGTGTGAGAGATGTGTCCCTGCTGCTACAGTTGTTGACTTTGTCAGTGGGACAGTTTCATATAGTTTGGGTTTGAGATTATTTTGTTGTTTCATCACTCAAATTAGTCCTGGGTCTCACTTGTCACCCATTCGCTGCCCAGCTTTGGCTATCAGATGCAGTTTGACATTTATGTCCACAGAACTACAAATCCTCTGAAACTAGAAATGATCTGTTGAGCCTTGACCCCAGCACCTAGATGAGCTTCAGGCTAGCTGTTTCACCCTCAACTGCTCTTCTGTGTTTCAGGCAAGAAGCAAAGATGAATTTAAGTCCATGGCATCTAAATTCACCCCACAAACACTGTGTCTATCAGTTTCAGAACCCCACTTAATAGGTTATTCTTATATCTCATTGGCCAAGACTAGGTCACATAAGCCCCAAACCTAATTAAATGTATTCTCGTAGGAAAGGGGATGTTTTTAACTAGACACAGGATAAGTCTGCACAAAATAGAGCCACTACATAAGGAAGAGGGGTAGACCATGAGTTGAATCTACTGTGAGGCCTGATGCTAAATAAAATTAAAAGACTGGGCCCATTTTCATCATTGAGAAAGAAACAAGAACCAAAAAAATATGTGTCTGGACATGTTTACCCACAGTCAAGCTAGGACTTCATTTCTTTTTGTGCAAGGTTCTACTGAGAAACACATGCTCAACTGGCCATTGGAAGCCGCAGTTGTTGTAAGGGCTCCTTTTAAATAAATCACTCTGCTGTCAGAAACTGAGCACAGCCCCTCATCCTTTGGGCTTCTCTATGGAACGCCAGACCGCATCCCTTTCCTCTGGTTTGCCTATGTTGTGTTGCAAATTGAGTTTTAAAAGACATTGTTTCTTCCCAAAAGAAAATTTAAAGACTAGAGCACCACGCAGGACAATGAACGATAGCTGCTGTCATCCCAAGAGGCCTTAATGACAGTGTTCTTGTGTGTGTGGACAGCTGAAGCTTCCTTTAAAGTGGTCCCTGTGAATGGGCTTCAAGATGTTTTGACTGTTATCTGTTACAAAGAAACGCTCTATTAATTGCATATTGTCATGGCTCTTAGTCCAATGTAACTGTTTAGCCCAACAAAGCATTCTCGGCTTGGGAGGAGGAGATGGGAACACAGCCTAATTTTTTTTTCCATTGGGTAAGTGTTCTCTCTAAGTCCCACTCAGTTCCATTCCTAAAGTTTCTTGCAGAAAATCAAATGGAAGGATGTGGCTGTTCTTGTGTGACGTCGGCTCTCTTCCAGGCAGGATGAGTGGGGTGCTCTCACTCAAATGCCTAGCAGTACCCTGAAATGCTCAGGAGGCGTTCCTCTGCTCCATCCCTGGGAACAGTAGGGACCCAGAAGCCACCCACAGCTCAGATGGTGGCACCGATTGCATCCAGGCTTCTCACTGTGCTCTTTTCTGCTGCCTCTGTAATCTATTGCTGGAGAAGGTGTGATTGAGGAAATGACTGGAGAAGTCATGTGAGTAATGAGGTCAGAGAGAAAAGGAGAAGGGCAGGTAGAAATGCTCACAATTTTTCTTTGGAGGGATATTAACTATTCTTTAACTCTGGGGGGAAAGGCGATAACATGAATATTATGCTATTTTTAAGAATTTCACTCCATCTTGGATAAATGCAGGGCACTGAACCCACTCTACCCCTGATCCATTATCTACATCCCAAGTATTGATCATTTTATAACACAGATCAATCACATCATTCTTTTCCACTTCCAAAGACGTCCATTGCCTACAAGATAAAGCCCAGATCTGTCCATCTGTCATACAAAGTCTTCGCAAGCAATACCAACCTCATCTTCCAGCTCCTTCTTCGGCTACAACCCTCCAATCTCACTCTTCTGCAGCTTCACTTGATCCACAGTGGGGCTGTTCACTGCTACTCAGTCCAGTGTTCTTCATACTTCCACACCTAGGCTTATAGTGCTCCATCTTCCTAGAGCATCAGTTCTTCCTTCTTACCTAATAAACTCTTGTGACTTCTTCAGAACCCAATTCTAAAGAGAGATCCTGTTATGTTCTCTGACAGAATGCATCCTTCCTCCCCCAGGATCTATACCCTTTGTTCCTGCCTCAGTTATAGCCCTGATCATGCTATACCAACCATGCCTTCTCTGCAGTTGTAAGAGATATCTCAGTAGGATTTTTCTGCCGTCAGGTGAATAGTTTCAGTAACCAGTCTAGGTGGAAGAAAAACAGACAGTTGGACATGGTAGCACATTTCTATAACCCTAGCCCTCAGGATGCTGACCCAAGAGGATTCAGAGTCTGAGTCCATCCTGAGCTATACAGTGAAACCCCATCTCCAAAGAGAGAGAGAAGTTCAAAGTAGAGTATGTTGGAGGATGGGTAAAGAATGGATAGACAGATTAGAGGATAGAAGTAAAGATAAATGGATGGAGGGACTGGTAGATAGAGATAGATAATAAATAGGTAAGTAGATAGGTAGGTAGGTAGGTAGGTAGATAGATAGATGATAGATAGATAGATAGATAGATAGATAGATAGATAGATGATAGATAGAAAGATAGAAAAATAAATAGATAGATGATAGATAGAAAGATAGAAAAATAAATAGATAGATGATAGATAGATAGATAGATAGATAGATAGATAGAAAATAGAAAGATAGAAAGATAGATAGATAGAATAATAGATAGAAAGATAGATAGAAAGATAGATATATGATAGATAGAATGATATAAAGGTAGATAGATAGATAGATAGATAGATAGATAGATAGATAGAAAATAGAAAGATAGATAGATGATAGATAGATAGATAATAGAAAGATAGATAGATAGATAGATAGATAGATAGATAGATAGATAGATAGATAGATAGATAGATAATAGGTAGATAGATAATAGGTAGGTAGATAATAGGTAGGTAGGTAGATAGATAGAGAGATAGAGGAAGAAAGAAAGAAAGAAAGAAAGAAAGAAAGAAAGAAAGAAAGAAAGGAAAGAAAGAAAGAAAGAAAGACTGCATTCTATGTTTCTTAGAATATTGAAGAAAACTTCCACGTCTGTAAACAGAAAGAAGCCTGTAAGAAAGAATCATTGATCTGAGACTGTTGATCCCAGTCCTTGCAGCTTCACAGGTCCCAGCATCCCTATTTAATAAATAAAGGAGGCATTTTCTGCTCTAATGGTCTGAGTCGGTGGTAATCTAAACCATGGGCATCCAGTAGAACTTCCTGCAGAAATACAAATGTTCAATGTCAGTACCACATTTCTATGTCCTCTCTGCTGTTGGAAGTGATAGTCTTCTCAGCAGGCCTTCTCTCTTCCTGGCAATCAGTATAGGTAGAAGAAAAATAGAGCCAGGCATGGTGGCAAAATTGTTCTGTCCAGTGAGATAAGTGTCCAGCATTAGTCACGTGTCAACTATTATACTTGCCTAGTCAGCTGAGAAACTAAATTTGTAATTCCATTTAATAAAAATTAATTTTTGTTGCTATTTAAGTAGCCATATGTGGTTGATGGCTACTCTATTGAATAGTACAGATGAAAAGAATCATGTGCAAACCCTGTACTGCACACCAGCATACAAATGCTTAACACTTACTAGGCAGGCTTGGACTCCTTCTTGTCCAGGTGATAAAGGTAGTATCAGGTTATGCATCTTTATCAATAGCACATAATCCTCCCACTGACTTTGGCCCAGTAGCCTATGTTCTTAATTCACACCGAAGATTGAGAGTCTGCCTGGAGATGTTCACCCAAGAGAACAAGCTCTACTGACGGATCTTAAATATGACCTCCTACCTCTTCAGTTCGAGTCCTTATCTTTCAAGTTATCAGCCTGTTAGAGCAAGATGGCCTCTCGGTCAGCACACAATTTCCTTAATATCCAAAATCATATTCAGCACTTAGCAAGCCCTTGTTTAAATTGGCTGAGTTAATCTGCCAGAATCGCCAGTGGAGAGAGAATTCTAGCTGCAGGCCTGTACTCTCATGACCAACAACTTCACTCCAAAACACCTCTGTGGCCATTCGAAAAGGCTAATTATAAAACTTCAATATTTAAAAGTGGATACGTGTTATGCATTTTCTGTTATCTGAGCCTAAATATTTAGCTATTTACTCAGGATCAAGCATAGAGAACAAACAACATAATGTCCCTTTCTTTAAAAAAAATCAATACTTAGTAGCAAACAGAAAGATGCACCCAGTTCTAATCTTAGAAGCAATAGACTCTAATACACATGTATATATAAAATGGCATATACATATGTATCACTTATATATCATTGATTGCTAGTCCTCATCTAAATTACTGAACAATTCAGGAATACAGTGGCCTGACCAGCACATCCAGTTTTGTATAATCCTGAAAAGTCACCTTAGGTCCAAGAGTACAGGTTCTGTCTCTGTGCATTCTGCCACCTTCCCTTCTCTTGCTAGGGACTTCTATGTTAGAGATCCTACCTGCCAGCTTCCTTCTCAGGAAACCCAACTGCAGGTTGTCAAAGAAAGTAGGAGAAGTTGATGGAATTTCAGAGCTGTGACACTTCCCTCTGACTGGCAACGAGACTGGAGGACCCACTGGCTGAACTATTAGTCTCTGGCCAAATAGTCCGATCTAGTTGTTAAAACAACTGCTAGTAATATTTTAGGATGTGTTCTAGATGTGTTTGGTAGCACAATGAATTAAGCATTTGAGAAATATGGCTGCAATAGGAATTATAAAGAATGTGGCATAGCTATTACTCAGCTTCGCTAGTGTTCTTGGCAGGACATAGGAAAACTCTGAGAAAATTAAACCCACCTAAGAACTAGTGTGGAAGCCAGATGGCCTCTTGATAGCATAGAAAGAGGCCTTCATCTCCTGCATTGCAAGATCAAAGAAAACAAGACTAGGACCAAAATAGCTGAACCCGAAGTTTAAACTCCTAAATAAGAAAAATCTACCTTCTTAAGATCAGGGCTAGGCTTAGAGAAAAATAAGACCTTGGCTCAAGAGCTGGGAAAAGCTGGGTCCATCTTCTCCGCACCAAACTTCCTAAGCCTACAGAAATGGCCCACCCTCCCTATGAAGAAATAACATTCTGCCTCTGACTGAAATCTACAAGAGTTCCCTTACAACACCCCAAGGGTCCCACACAAGATCTTTCCCTACTTCTTTTCTTGAGGAATGATCCTGTAACCAGGGTTAGTTAAGTTTTAATACAATCAAGGCTGAAACAAGTTACACCTGATGTGGGATATCCCTCTGTATGCTATTAATATGTTTTATTTACCATTGGTTAATAAAGAAGCTGCTTCAGCCTATAGCAGGGCAGAATATAACCAGACTGGAAAAGATATATAGAGAGAGTAGGCAGAGTTAGAGAGATGCCATGGAGCTGTTGAGGAGAAGGACCTGGAACCTTTCCAGTAGCCACAGCCTCATGGCAATATACAGATTAATTAAAAAGGGTTAACTCAAGATGTAAGAGGTAGATAAAAATATGCCTGAGTCACTGGCCAAACAGTGTTATAATTAATATAGTTTCTGTGTGATTATTTGGGTCTCGGTGGCCAGGAAACGAACGAGCAATCTCTGCCTACAAATGGTGCCCAACATGGGGTAATTACATCCACACAAAAACTGAGAGAACTTGAAAGGGAATTTTAGACACAAAGAACAGAGTTAAGCACAGTTTCTCGGTAGCTGCATTTTTTTTCAGATAGACTCTGTTTGTTGGTGGCAAGCAGAGGCACGACTCCTTTAAGAGAAGTCTTCCTGACTCAGTGTTAGTGGCGAAAAAATCCTTAAGTTCTGGATTCCTAATTCATCTTGGCAGAACAAACTCTGGATCTTTTAGGAGGTTCTGCACTTACATGGGGTCTTGAACAGCATGTTACAAATTGCTTAATGACGACAAAGAACCACCACATTCCTGGAGCTGGGGTGGTGTACGTGGCTCTCAGAGGTGGTGAACATGTCTCTGCCATGTTGGACTGGGCAGAACAAACAGGCAGGGCCGTGGAGTTGGTCCTAGCCACACCCACTTAGGATTTTCGAAAAGTAGTATAAAAGAGGTACAAACAGTCATAAATTAAAGGTGTAAAAAATAAGCTATGCAAAGATGGAATCTATACAGAGAGTCTGGATTATGTATATTATTATGTTTTCTTTGGATTTTTTGATTGCAGAGATATTTGATCCTGAGGACTGCTAAACTAAACTGACCTATATATTTTTAAAGTATCTTGATTTTAACATTTGAGTCCAAGGATATGTTACTTTGGAAAAGAGGGTCTGCTTTTGTTTCCACAGAAGATGAGAACCTATGGATTCCTTCCAGGCTAATGTGGTTTAATGGAATAAAACATCCAAAGGTCTCTGAATCCTAAGAGTATTTCTCCCGATAAACAGCAGGAAGCAATTTGGAGAAAACAAGGCCCAAATTCCCAAAATGATTGTTTAAAAATGTTTGTTTTCA
This sequence comes from Chionomys nivalis, assembly GCF_950005125.1. Classification (NCBI taxonomy): domain Eukaryota; kingdom Metazoa; phylum Chordata; class Mammalia; order Rodentia; family Cricetidae; genus Chionomys; species Chionomys nivalis. The sequence goes on along the minus strand of NC_080087.1, from coordinate 133,580,712 downwards.
TTTAAAGGGGGATATGATATAGAGATAAATACTTTACATTGGTATCAATTTTGGTTTACTGATAAAATTTTAAGGTTAATTTTGTTATATGTATATTTCTACTCTTATTTAAGTGTTATGTTTGTGCAGCTCATTTAAAAATATAATGAATAATTAAGAAATACAAGTTAATAGATAGTCATTTATAATAATCAAACTTTTAGTTATGTTAGTTAGGCTTTCTAGATATATAGAGATATATTTAAGCTAGATAGATAATCTTCAGCACTTCAAAGACCTATAAAATATGGCATTTAAAAGGTTTTAAGAACTTAGACTTTTCCCAACAGTGAGACATGTCTGCTTCTGGCAGCACCAATTACTTCAGAGAGGTTTATGGGCATTGAAGAAACTCGAAACTCATTATGAAACTTGCCTTCAATGTGACAAAGCTAGCCATTTGGGCAAGAAACTACTCTTGTCTGGAGTGCTTGATCATATTCTGAAAAACTGGACATTCAGGACCCACAGAAAAGTGACTGCTGAGCATTCCAGAAGATGGGATGGTCCTTCAGGGTTCCTGCTTCACAGAAGAAACTGCCAGACATTCTGCAGGATACAGAAGAAAGTGAATGACAAGCTGCCAAGTCAGGCAAAGCAGCCTTTCAAATTTTCTGCTTCATGAAAAAGTCTGTCAGATACTATGGGCCTGTAGCTTGAAGATGGATGCCCCAATCTTACAGAAGAACTTTGGGTAACTATCCAGGCAGCAAGATGTCTCTGTCAATTCTAGAACTTTGAAAGTTGCTAACAATACATTTTCTGTTTTCTTAGGTATATAATATTTTATATCCTTCTAGTATCTTTGAATAATTAAGACAGATAGTTATAATTATAGTTTTCCTTAGCTATGATAAAGGATGAATTAGATATAAAACCTCAGACTCACAAAGATAGGATAGATGATAAAGTATTTTCCTTAATTTGCCAAATGTAAATGGACTAAATATTGTAACTATAATTCTTGCTTGAACCTGTTTTGTTATATGTAATTTTACTATGTTAAATTTAAAACCTTCCTTTTTATTTTGACAGAAAAGGGGAGATGATGTGGCATTCCCTTCTGTATGCTATGAATACATTTTATTACTATTGGTTAATAAAGAAGCTGCTTCAGCCTATAGCAGGGCAAAATATAACCAGGCTGGAAGAGATAGAGAGAGAGAGTAGGCAGAGTCAGAGAGGTAGCGCCATGTAGCTACCGAAGGACAAAGACCCAGAACCTTTCCAGTAAGTCACAGCTTCATGGCAATACACAGATTAATAAAAATGGATTAATTCAAGACGTAAGAGCCAGCTAAAAATATGCCTGAGTCATTGGCCAAACAGTGTTGTAATTAATAAGTTTCTGTGTTATTATTCATGTCTGGGTGGCTGGGAAAGGAACAGTCAGTCTCCACCTACATCCACCTGCTAAGAGAGAAACACAATTGGATAGCTCAGTCTCCAGGTAGCCAGCAAACACCCGCAGAAACAGCAGGGTGCACAGGGAATTACATTTTGAAGGTGCTTAATTTGCAAGATGAAATAATATGCTGGAGAAATAAGAGTGTCAGTTTGATGATCTCCCCCAGGATTAGAATGCGACAAGAACCCTAGCAGGCGGTACACGCTCACCTTGAGGTGGTTCCTCAGAGAAGCTAGCAAAATAGAAATGTCAGCGTCCCTGTGGTTGGTGGTGGAGGAAGAGATTAAAATATCCAGAAAGTAGGGGCTTTGAAGACGGTACAGAGAATAAAACCATTTGTCCTGCAAGCATGAGACTATGAATTTTGACTCCCAGAACCACATAAAAAGCCACCAATGGCTGCATATCCGTACACTCAGTGCTGTAGGAAGGGAAGGTCGCTCAGGCCGGCTGGTCACCAACCTAGCTCTAGTTCAATGGAGATCTCCTCTCAGGAGAATGAGGTAGAAAATAACAGCCCAGGACAGATGATGTCCTCATCTGGCCTCCATGCACTCAATTCCACACACATGCATATACCACCTACATACATACAATTTAAAAAAATCTAACATGGAGATACTATAATAGACATACAAAAAAAGGAGCCTGAAAAAAATCTAAAAGATGATTAGATTCTCAAATGTGCTGGTGAAGACAGCAGTGCCACCCAAGAATAAATGGTAGCACTCCTAGGCCAAGGCTGAGGGCAGGAAAACCACTGTAGATCCGGCCTCCCCCGGTGAGATGGTGTGAGGGCACTCCAAATGCTCAGCCCCACCAGGAGCCAGGAAACTCCTGCTGTGGTCTGACAGGAAGGACAGAGAGCTGTGACCTGCAAAGAGATGATGCGCGGTTCATAGAACACTGAGTAACTGGGGGGAAATAGACAGGCAAGCGGGCAACGGGGCTGCCACTTCATTGGTCCACTGAAGAAACTACAGGTAGAGTGAGGAGACCAAGACAAATGGTTCCAATATATCCCTTGCCCATTTTTATTACCAAGATCCCACTAGTAAAGAAGAGGTCAGCTCCCCAAGAGAAAAGCTTCTATAATACTGCGATAAATACACACTTTTAATTTTTGTTTGTTTGAAGGGTCAAGGCCTCTCTATGTAGTCCAGGCTGACTTCAGCCTGGTGATGGAACAGCCGTACCATTGCTGGTAGTGTGACTACATGGGGTCACTGAGGACTTGAAACATTGTTAGTATAACTAAGGGCTGATTTTCTTTTGCTTAAAAAAAACTTCTGAACATACACAATTTTGGTTTTAGAAAGTTTTGAGTAGATTTGAAGTAATTTAATCGTGTTTGTCTACTTTTGTAACTTTAAATGTATGGAATTGAGGTATAGATCAAGATGTTGACCGGGTGGTGGTGGCACACACCTTTAATCCCAGCACTCGGGAGGCAGAGGCAGGCGGATCTCTGTGAGTTCGAGGCCAGCCTGGTCTACAAGAGCTATTTCCAGGACAGGCTCCAAAGCTACAGAGAAACTCTGTCTCGAAAAACCAAAAAAAAAAAAAAAATACTTTAATAAAAGTTAGAGCTGTACATCCATGATTCCAGTTAGCTTGGTCAGAAATCTCTTGAACTCAGGAGTTTGGCACCAAACCTTGTCTCCAGAACAAGAAAAATTAAAGAAATATTTAACAGATTATGTTAGATAAAATATACCATTAAAATTAATTTCCTCTCTCTTCACGTTTTTAGTGTGGCTATTAAACTTTCATAATTAGGTATTCAGTTGACATTATATACATGCTGTGGAAAGGCCAAGTCTATAGGGTGAATCCAGTCCTGTCTCTATTTAATTCTTCACTAGCCTGGCCCCTGAAAAAACTAAGCAACTATCTCAAAGATTAACTATAGACCACCCCCCACAGTTCATAGATAGAAGCCCCACTGCAGCCACCACGACAAGTCTGATTTCTACCCTAGAGCAGATTACACATTTCTTAAACCCGTGTTATGTGGGCCTTGATTTGACAAGTATGTTCTTCAAGAGGACCCAAGGCACTTAGCCCTCACATGGCATAGACGACAGACAATTACACTTTCCCTGCAGTGAACTCAAACTCCAAGTCATCCTCTCTGCCCTCATGGCTTTGCTAAATCATCTCCCCAGGCTTAGAATATTTCCCCTGTGTAAAATTAGATTAATTAACTGCACTTCATAGGGCAGTACTAAGGCCACCATGTGCTAACAGGTGTACAGAGCCTATGTTAGGCAAGCATTCTACTAGCCTGAGGTCTGTCTTCCCTTTGATGGTCCAGGAGGAGAACTTGGCAGATGAGGCACACAAAGCACCAACGTGGGAGTGAACAGGACACTCCCTCCTTCAGTTACAAGGCACAGTGAGTGTGGCAGAGACTGGCCCTCCACCTGTCTCAAGGTTGTCTGTGATTCAGCTGCCATTGTGTTCAAGGCTTGGGCAACAGATATATGTTGGAAAGTTTTTTTAAAAAATAAATGATGAAAATCCCATTTTGAGAGATTCCAAGGTTTTAAGTTTTACTATTTACACTCAATCCAGTAATTATGAAAGTTTTCAATATTTTCAGAAGAACAAGTCTAGAGTGTTTTACCAGCCCTCAGCCCAGCTCAAGAGCGGCAGGCTATGGCTTCTAAGGGAGACTCAGTTTTCTTTAAGGATTTGGCCCTTAGCACACAAACGGCACTCCAGGGCAGCATAAATTGGACCTGGTGGTTATTTAAAACATAAAAATTTAAAACTGTGGACAAGAAGCTGGATGGGGTGGAATATGGGGTTGTGAATCTGGAGGGAGCTGGAAGGAGTATGTGGAGGATAAATAGGATCCAGATCCATTATTTGGATATGTGAAATTCTCGAAGAATTAATAAAATGCTACTTCAGCTTTTCCTGAGGCAATTCTGACATGCAGCCAGGGTTGAGAGCAACTATTCCACTGGTCCTCTTTTCCTGTGTATCATCCTCCCCCTTTGGTTGCCTTTCTAAATTAAAACTAGATGTATATCAGCTCCAGATCATGAATAGTGGGGTTATAGCTTCCGGTATGTTCTCTGAGGTCCGTGATAAGAAAAGGGAGATTCCAGATAAAATTAGAACTTCGTCATCAGTACCACTTCAGGTTTTAAGTAGGCATTTGTAGACAGACTTCTCTCCGCTGGGCTCAGCCTCCCGCATCTTGTGGGTGTCCTGAGACTGGGGACCTGAGGATGGCTGGGAGGTGTTCATGTGGAGACCTGCCCAGCCAGGTGTGAGCTGCAGGCTGGAGCTGTGCATTGTTCACTGAAGCAGCCCCAGAGTCAGCACACTTGCCACACATCTCAAGACCGGGTCAGGAGGCCGGGAGCTGATGATGGCTTTTCTGTTTATTTATATATTTCTTTTGCTGACTAGCAAATTGGAGATTTGTAGGGTTTTCAGGCAGCTGCTATCAAAGTGTCAGTTGCAAGACTGAAAGCAGATTCTGCAGGTGATGGTCTGTTCGGTCACTTCTCACCCCTGTGTCCCCCTTCCACTCATTTCCCATATCACGGGGAAATGAGGAAACAGGGGCTGTGATAGAGGGGTGTTGCTTAATGATCTGTTGACTAAGATGCTGGCAATGATCTGCCCATGTGTAAGTCTGACTAATTGTTCAGTTGAGTTGGTACTTCACCTGGGCATGGCCAGGTGCTCTCAGGCCTGCCTGACAATCTCTATTCCACCTCTAATGGCCAAGTCTCCCTAGCTGTGTCAATGTGCAGGACTCAAGAAGGACTTGACCTTCAAAATCGGGGCATAGCCCCATGTCACTAGTATATGGTTAGTTATGATTACACAGACACACACACACACACACACACACACACACACACACACACACACTGGGGCAAAGATTAACTGCTATTTCCAACCTCTGTCTTTACACTGAGAGTAGAAAAAAAAATCTCTAAAATCAAAAAATATCAGCTTTGAAAGGTCCTGAGAAAGAACTAGTCCAGCCTTTTATTCCATGCTATTCATGCTTCCCCCAGCTTTCTGTTTGTTGCTGATTGTCTCCTGTGATGGAAAATAAATTGGTGGCCAGGAGAGAAATGGACGGGCTCAGTCAATTAGACTGCCCCCACCCCAGCGATCTGTTTAGACCTGCTGAGTGCCAAAATAGAACAAATAGGGACTGTGGATGCACACAACTCAAGAAGAGAGTGATTGCCGAGAATGTGCATAAGACCTGGTTTGATCCTCAGATGCACACATGTGTGACATGTTCGCAGGTACAGAAACACACACATATGTGGGGGAAGGGACAGAGGAGGAATTCATGCCCCACTGTTTTCCCAAAAGCCTCATCTTGAACCAAACAGTTTCATGTTGCTCGTCCCAGGCCGTGGCTTACACCATCAGGCCCCACTCCCTCATCTCCCAACCCCCTCACCCACAGGTTCTCAGACTCCAACTCCATTTCACCGCCAGCTTGGATATTGTATAATGTATTGGATAATGTATAACTAAAGTCCTCCATAACTGTGTGAGCCAAAGCTGTTCAATAAACTTCCTTTTGACATGTTTTCTCCATATCCCCTTCAGGTACGTGTCTTTACTGTCCTTTCAGAATACTGAACACCAAGAAATGGATGGGTGTTGGTGCAGACTGCTCATTCGTTCCCAGCTTCCCAGACTTGAAATAACCACATAGAAACTGTATTCGTTAAATCACCGTCTTTCTCTCAACATTCAGTTTAGTTTTCCCACCTCTCTCTATTCTTCCCTATCACAGGCCAAAGCAGCTTCTTTATTCATTAACCAATAAAAGCAACACATATACTGAAGGACTTCCCACATCATTTCCCCTTTTCTGTTTAAATAAAAAGGAAGGTTTTAATTTTAACATAGTAAATTTACATATAACAAAACACTTATCATGCAAGAATTATAGTTAAAATATTTATATCTACTTTCTCTCTTATCATAACTGAGGAAAACTATAACTATAACTATTTTCAACTCCATCAAAGACCCCATAAGGACATAAGTAAGAAACTTGCAAAACTCTAGAATTGACAAAGACATCTTGCTGCCTAGACAGTCACCCAAAGTTCTTTAGTAACATTGGGCATCCATCTTCAGCCTACAGGCCCAGAGTACTAGCAGACTTTTCCATGAAGCAGGAAATTTCAAACACAGTTCCACCTATATTGGCAGTTTGTCAGTCACTGTCTTCTGTGTCCTGCAGAAGGTCTAGTAGTCTTTCATGAAGCAGGAACCTGAAGCACTCTCTCACCTTCTTTAGTAAACTTCAACAGTTATCTTTCTGTGGGTCCTGCATGTCCAGTTTATATAGCATAACATCAAGCAGTCCAGGCAAGAGCAGTTTTTTTCCTAAATGGCTAACAAACTCCATAAGGAGCCTCTTCAATGCCCACCATCTTCTTGAAGTAGACTGGTGCTGCTAGGAGCAGATGTGTCTCATTGTTGAGAAAAGTCCTAAGTTCTTAAAACATTTTAAATACCATATTCAATAGGTCTCTGAAAGGTTTAAATAACTGAAATATATCTCTATATATCTAGAAAACATAACTAATATGACTACAAGCTTGACTATTATAGATGACTACTAACCTGTATTTCTTAATTATATATTACATTTTAAAATGAGCTGCACAAACATAATACCTTAATCAAGAGAATAAATACACATATAACAAAATTGTCCTAAAATTTGTATCAATAGATCAAGATCCATACCAATGCAAAGTATTCATATTATAGCATATCCCCCTTTAAATGTAAACAAACATTTATAAACAATATTTGGGAATTTGGGCATAGTTCTCTTCAAACTGCTTTCTGCTTTTTGTTAAGCTAAGTAATTTGGGGGGGTGTTCACAGCAACCTTTCGGGGGAGTCTTGATCCATCAAACCACATTAGTCTGGAAGGAATCCACAGGTCCTCATCTTCTGTGGAAACAAAAGAAGAACCTCTTTTCCAAAGCAACATATCCTTAGACCCAAATTTTGAAGTCAAGATAACTTTAAAATATATATGTTAGTTTAGCTTAGCAGCCCATACAATGGGATGTCTCTCTGTACTTAGCTCATTCACAATCAACAAGTTCAAAGAAAACAAATAATATACATAATCCAGACTCTCTGTATATATTCTATCTTTATGTGGCTTATTTTTTTCTTTACCCCTTTAATCTATGACTGCCTGTACTCTGTCTCTTCAAAGACTTTGTTTTAATTTTTAAAACCATTTATTTCTTTTTATAACTATGTATAAGCTTTTTCTTCTCTCTCCCAAACCTACATACACTTATCCAAGCCAAGTTTAATGCAGCTTTCTTGCTCTGTTTGCTGACAGAAAGCAGAGATGTGGCTCTTTAAGAGGTTTCTTGACTCAGTTTTAGCAGTTAAAAACCCATTTAGAGATATTTTTAAAAAATCTGGATCTGTCTTTATTGCATATCTGTAATTATTTTCTGACCAGAAGTGCTTTTTTTTTTAATGCTAAGTGCCCATGGCTAGGACCAACTCCACAGTCTTGCCTGCTTGCTCCACCCAGCCCAACATGGCAGAAGCATGTTCATTATCTCTGAGAGCCTTTCTCTCCACCCCAGATCCAGGGTCCCAGTGGGTCTGTGTCACTATTAAGTAATTTGTAACACAATGTTCACAGACCGTATTTAAATGCTCTATAGCCAAACCTCCCAAAGGAGTAAGAGTCATTTGTGCTGGCAAATCAAGAAGCCACCACTTTTAAAGAAGCCACATAGTTTTTAACTGCTAAAACTTGTGGTGGCGCAAATGAATGTAGACAGATTATATAGATATATACAGCTTTAATAAGGAAATAAACTTACAGGACCAAAGGTTCCCGCGGTGTACCGGAAAAGCGGAGCAAAAGAAAAGGGCCTGCTGGGCTCACGCCCGGCAGATTTATCCGTAAACATTAGCCCGAGGCGAACACGCCCCCAATGGGTGGGGCTATGTCCCTACATCTCCCCCTTTTGTCTAAATAAGATAAAACCAAACCAAATACAACTATATACAATAATAACAAATAATAAATATAACAAACAATATTGAGAACAAAACTTTTGCTAAACATTCTATCTCAAGGAGTCTAAATAACATAGAGAGTAACTACAATTATATAATCTTCAACTCCGTCAAAGATCTGAGAAGGGAATAAATATTACTTAACAATCGAGAGATATCCAAAAATGTGCAACAATTGACAGAGACAACTGACTACCTGGGCAATCACCCAAAGTCTCGTTTGCAATGTTGAGTCAACCAACTTTGGCTAAGGCCTAACATAACTGGCATACCATTATTAAAGGCAAGGAACTTTCTTAGGACTATCCTACCCTGTCTTGGCAAGATAAGACAATCCTGTTTCATCCACTTAGGGATATTCTGTATCTTTGTCAGAAGTTGAGGTATGGGCAGCTCCGGAGCTAGCGGGCACGCGGGTTCGTCTCTGCGAGCTTCCTTCCCCTTAAGGCCGGATCGAGTGGCAGAGACGTGGTGCACGAGGCAGCAACCTTGGAATCAAATCGCGGGAGACATACCTGTTCTTCTTAGAAGGGAAAGAAGACATCTGTGTACTTTATTGTCGGCTTCCAAAGATTACTAACTTTTATCTGTATCACTAAAATTGACCTGCCTTGGCTATACTGCTACTCTTGCTACTGCTTCCATTATTGCCTTCTCCAGAAACCTAAGGCTTTCAGAAGCCAAAGAATAACAACAAATAGGCGCCATATTAGAAGCCTTTCCACTATGAAACTTAAGCTAAATGTGCTCACCATTATATTGCTGCCTGTCCACTTGTTAATAACAATATACAGTGCCCTTATATTTATTCCATGGTATTTTCTCACCAATGCCAAGAAGAAAAACGCTATGGCAAAGAGAATAAAAGCTAAGCCCACTTCAGACAAACCTGGAAGTCCATATCGCTCTGTCACGCACTTCGACTCACTAGCTGTCATAGACATCCCTGGAGCAGACACTCTGGATAAATTATTTGACCATGCCGTAGCCAAGTTTGGAAAGAAGGACAGCCTTGGGACCAGGGAAATCCTTAGTGAAGAAAACGAAATGCAGCCCAATGGAAAGGTTTTTAAGAAGTTAATTCTCGGGAATTATAAATGGATAAACTATCTGGAAGTGAACCGCAGAGTGAATAACTTTGGAAGTGGACTCACTGCACTGGGACTGAAGCCCAAGAACACCATTGCCATTTTCTGTGAGACCAGGGCTGAGTGGATGATTGCAGCACAGACCTGCTTCAAGTACAACTTTCCCCTCGTGACTTTATATGCCACACTTGGCAAAGAGGCTGTAGTTCATGGACTAAATGAATCTGAGGCTTCCTATCTGATTACTAGTGTTGAACTTCTGGAAAGCAAACTGAAGGCGGCCTTATTAGAAATCAATTGTGTTAAACATATCATTTATGTGGATAATAAGACTATCAATAAAGCAGAGTACCCTGAAGGGTTTGAGATTCACAGCATGCAATCAGTAGAAGAGTTGGGATCCAAGCCAGAAAACTCAAGCATTCCTCCAAATAGACCAACTCCTTCAGACATGGCCATTGTCATGTACACCAGTGGTTCTACTGGCCGACCCAAGGGAGTGATGATGCATCATAGCAATCTGATAGCTGGAATGACAGGCCAGTGTGAAAGAATACCTGGACTAGGCCCAAAAGACACATACATTGGTTACTTACCTTTGGCTCATGTGCTGGAATTGACAGCGGAGATATCTTGTTTTACCTACGGCTGTAGGATTGGCTATTCTTCTCCACTTACATTATCTGACCAGTCCAGCAAAATCAAGAAGGGAAGCAAAGGTGATTGTACTGTACTGAAACCCACTCTTATGGCTGCTGTTCCGGAAATCATGGATAGAATTTATAAGAATGTTATGAGCAAGGTTCAGGAGATGAATTATATTCAGAAAACTCTATTCAAAATAGGATATGATTACAAATTAGAACAAATCAAAAAAGGATATGATGCACCTCTTTGTAATCTCTTACTCTTCAAAAAGGTGAAGGCCTTGCTGGGAGGGAATGTCCGGATGATGCTGTCTGGTGGGGCCCCGCTGTCTCCACAGACACACCGGTTCATGAATGTCTGCTTCTGCTGCCCCATTGGCCAGGGATATGGACTGACAGAGTCATGCGGTGCTGGCACAGTTACTGAAGTTACTGACTATACTACTGGAAGAGTTGGAGCTCCTCTTATTTGCTGTGAAATTAAGCTGAAAGACTGGCAGGAAGGTGGTTACACAGTTCATGATAAGCCAAACCCCAGAGGTGAAATCGTGATCGGTGGGCAGAATATCTCCATGGGATATTTTAAAAATGAAGAGAAAACTGCAGAAGACTATTCTGTGGATGAAAAGCGGAGCAAAAGAAAAGGGCCTGCTGGGCTCACGCCCGGCAGATTTATCCGTAAACATTAGCCCGAGGCGAACACGCCCCCAATGGGTGGGGCTATGTCCCTACAAAAACTGAGTCAAGAAACCTCTTAAAGAGCCACATCTCTGCTTTCTGTCAGCAAACAGAGCAAGAAGCTGCATTAAACTTGGCTTTTTTGTGTCTGGAATTCCTTTTTAAGCTCTCTCAGATTTTTAAGTGGATTTAGTTGACCATATTGGTAACAATTTGTAGGCAGAGGCTGTTCTTTCATTCCCAGCTGTCCAGACTTGAAATAACCACACAGAAATTGTGTTCATTAAATCACTGCTTGGCTCTTTAGCTCTAGCTTCCTATTGGCTACTTCTTACTTCATAAATTAACCCATTTCTATTGATCTGTGTATTGCCACATGACTGTGGCTTACCAGCAAGGTCCTGGCATGTTTGTCTCCTCTGGCAGCTTTATGGCATCTCACTGACTCCGCCTTCTTTCTCTTTCTCCCAGCATTGAGTTTAGTTTTCCCACCTATCTTTACTTTGCCCTATCACAGGCCAAAGCAGCTTCTTTATTCATTAACCAATAAAAGCAACACATATACAGAAGGACCTCCCACATCAGATGGGTGTCTTCTAAGGGACAACCAGCATTTGCCCCAGTCTAGATACCTTAGAGCAGTGACAGCAGATTCACCAAGTAGACAGCCCAATCCCAGAGCTCAGCAGAGAAGGATTTTCAGAAGCTTGGAACTTCACCCCAAAGAAATGCAGGCCAAGTTTGGCCTTCTTTGCTTTGTCATTTCTTTTACTTTTTCATCTCTTTCTTTTTGACATTTTCCATTCCCCTTTTCTCCTCCCTCATGCCTAGCAACCAAACTCTGTCAGTCTAATAGCACTGGAACTTCTGAGGCTCTTTTACATTATTAACACCTACCCAATGTGTCCCACAACTCTCAAAACACACATGCACACACACACACACACACACACACATCTCTTGAATCTTAGAACAATGTGCTGGTCCTCCCCCAGAAGGGCATATATTCTGAGTGACAATAGTGTAAATGGAAAGTCATTGGAAATGGATCAGGGTTGGGCTCAAAAGCTAAACCTAACACACAGCTGTGTGTACTGAGCAAATTGGTTAGCCTCTTGTAACCCTATTTTCTTATGTGCAAAATTGAGGTTAACACCTGCCTTTTAAAGGGTGAGTTAAATTGTTATTATGGAACTTATCACTTATACAACAATTAATACATGTTGATTTTTTTAAAAAGCCAAGGCTAAAGAGACCACTCAGAAGTTAACAGTTCTTGCTTTTGCAGAGGACACAGGTTTAATTCTCAGCACCCACATAGTTGCTCACAGCTGTAACTCCCCTTCTGGATGCCCAAGCACTGCATGCATGTGGTGCACATACACATAGGCAAACACACATACACATAAAATAAAAATGAATTGTTGGTAAGAGAAGAAAATGTTTGTATATAAAACAACTTATCACACTAACAAATTAAATAAGAAAAACACATGATTGCTTACACAGACAAAATATTCTAACAAAACTTAGCATCATTCACAGTAAAAATGCACAAACAAGGAAGAAAAGTGTATTTCTCTGATTGGCAAACTCTGCACCACAATAAACTACAGCAAACACCAAACTTATTTAAAAGTAAAGTGACAATTACAATTTTACCGTGTTTGCACAACACAGATTTAAAAGTCCCTACCAGAGCACTAAGGCAAGAAAAAACAAATACTTATTCAGTGAGAATTTGCTATAAAAGTTCAAAAAAGAATAAATTAAACTGTCATTCATTACTGGCAGTTAATATAACTATCGACCTAGAGACTCAACAGATTTTATATGGAGATAATTACTGTATGCTTATTATAATATTTTAATTGTTTATTAAAATTATTAAAGCAAGCAAGAACATTTAGCAAGGTCACTAAAGACTAATCAAAATGCAAAAATTCTAATTCTAAATAACCAAGCACAGGCAGAAATTAATCAAGTTTTAAATGTCACTTGCTATGGGATGTGTACCAAAGGCCAATGTGTTAAACATTCGCACCTCCAATTGGCATGAGAGAAGGTTCTGGAATCTTTAAGAGAAGAACCAATGAGAAAGACCCACAAGTCTGTGCCCCTCCATTTTTCCCTCAGTCTTCCACCATGACAACTTACCTAAACCACCATGACACCATGACAACCTTACCAAAACGCCAACGCAATGAGCCATAGAACTTTGATCTGAGACCTCCCAATCTGTGAGCCACAGCAAACTCCTGTGCACACTGATCATCTCAGTCATCTTGTTCCAATAAAGGAAAGACAACGTGCCATCTAAAATAGAATCAAGGGGCCTGGAGAGAGGCTCAGCAGGTCAAAGAACAGGCTGTTCTTGCAAAGGACCCAAGTTTTGTTCCGTACAACATGGCAACACTCAGTCACCTAAAACTATAGTCTCAGGGACTCAATGTCCACTTCTGACCTCCATGGGCGCCAGGAACACACAATGGTGCACAGATGTACACGCAGGCAAAATCCCTCCACATATAAAATAATAAAATAAAACTTAAAAATGAAATAACTTCGAATCAAATTGAAAAAGAGAGAGGAAATGGAGAAGAGGACATGAAGAGGTAGGACAAGAGGAGTTGAGAGGGGAAATTGAGGATGGCAATGAATGTCTCAAATAGTAAACTTTAACTAGTGTATATTTGAAAGAATTTAACTCAGGAAATAATCAAGGATGCTCACTAGGACATACACTGAATATGTACACTGCAGCATCGTGGATTATTGACAGAAGTTATGCTCAGAAGTTGTGGAAAGGAAACCTGCGTCACCAACAGGAGGATTGCAGAAATGCTAACAGAAACTCTGAAACCACTGGTGATAGAGCTGTGAGGGCTTCTTTAGTGGTGTACATAAGACAATTGTGCAACCACCTTTCCTCAGGTGTATGTGATGTGCATATTCATGTTCTTGTGTGTGCATGTGTGTGTGTGTGTGTGTGCGCGCGTGTGTAGGCTCGAGGTTAACGTTGTAAGTCTTCCTCTATTATTCTCCACTTTATTTATTGAGGCAGTGTCTTTAACTTGAAGCCAGAGCTCACTTGGGCCAGCTTGCCCCAAGCAATGCCTGCTTTGCCCGGGTGCTGGAATTGCAGGGAAGTCGCAGCTAGCCCTCTGACATTGTTCTGAGTTCTAAGGGATCTGAAGTCAGGTCCTCATGCTTGCATGACGAGCACTTTAACCACTGAGCCATCTCCCAGCCCCACAAAATATTTTAAAGTTAATAAAACTTGTTTTAGAGCAGACTGCACCATTTAATACTTATAAAGTCTAGCTAACCTGTGTCCACAAGCCACATGAGTCCCAGGAGAGCAAGGCGTAGCCTAGCCTTCTGCAAATGAAAATGTTGTTCACAGTGTAAGAAGGTTGAAATCTCCTACATGGAAAAAGTATGAGAGATTTACCATCCATGACCATGGGAATGATAAAGAAAATATGCCTTGGCTAATGTCAGATTTACATAATTTGAAATTGAGCATTAAAAGGACGGATGTCATTTTTCACAGCTTTCAGGGAAGAAAAGGAGTAGGAAGCCCTCATCGAGCACAGCGTGGTCACCTGCTTCTTTGGGGCCAATGCTGGGAGCAGCGTCGCAGCCCACCCTGCCTTCCCTTCTCTGCTTGCATCCACAGCCATCCAGAGTACCGGAAGAGACACTCTGGAGAACGTTTATGTAACAGCTATAAAAAGGTTTTTTCAAATGTGATTTGTACTTTACCAAAAACAGCAAGCAGGGAAACACTATTTTTAGAAACAGAATACAAAAAGGAAGGAAGGAAGGAAGAAAGGAAGGGAGGGAGGGAGGGAGGGAGGGAGGGAGGGAGGGAGGGAGGAAGAAAGCGAACAAGCAAAGGCTACTGAGGGTACCTGTGGAAACGAAGCTGTCTCTATCTGTGTGCCCTTGTGTCTCTCTGGTACCACCTACAGATTTACCAACAAGCTACTCATTTTTTTTTTTAAACCTCAGACAATATTACCAATGGGATAAAAGTGGTTTGTTTCAAAGGGTAGGCCAAATGTGAAGACACGGGGCCTCCACACTGAGAGGAAGCCTGCTGCCTCCAACCAGAGAGGCCTTCCACCTGAAGCCTTTGGTTATGCAAAGAGAGAATTTTGCTGTGATTTCCATTTTGGGGAATAAGTGAAAGGTATCAAGAGAAGAAGAGTTATAATTTATTTCCTTCTTGATCACCCTCTATGTTTCCCAGTTTTCTACAGTGATGGATTACTTCTCCATAACCAGATATCTTTTAAAGAGAGGTGTGAGGTGGAGAGTTTGGCTCCCTGGCATTCTTCAAAAGCCCCAGAGAGATCTCAATTGCCTCCTGGGGCTGCCTGAAAGACTTTTCTCTGAAAACAGGGATGTTTGTTTCCATGGGATAAAGCTTAAAATGCCAAATCTTGGCCTGCATCTGGTCATCTTTGGCTATACAGTGGTTCAAGAGGGAGAGCAACTGTGTTTCCTGCTAGGGTGTACCTGCCTGGCAACAGCTGACTGGACAGGTTCTGGAGGGTGGGTTTGTTCAGGTCTCCACCTCCTCTCCTAGCCCTGACCCACAGACGCCCCTCCCAAATCAGATGTTTTCACCGTCTTCTTGGACACTCAGTGACACATGCGCACCAGCCCATGGTCACAGGAGAAGGCTCAGGTTTCACACAATCTCACTACATGGTAGTTGGTGCTTGGGTACTAAATCGGTGCTGTATTTCCATCACTCAGATACAGATTGATTTACAATCCTGAATATCAGTGCATCAAATACATACTGATTATCAGTTACTACCCCGGTCCAGTGACCCATTAGATAGATAGATAGATAGATAGATAGATAGATAGATAGATAGATAGATAGATAGATAGATAGATAGACAGACAGACAGACAGGAGTCTTATTTAAGAGGGAAAATAATTTAATCTTTGTTTTTTAGGGTTCCCCCCCACCTCAAGGAAAACTAATCTAGGAATCTAAAGAGTCCACTTTTGGTTGGTTTGGTTTTTGATGCTGGAGGCAGAACCGGGTCCTGGTGTGTGTTCCCCGCGCGCGCTAATTAACACTGGAGCTACATCCCCAGCTTTCTGCCTCTGCGCTTTGAAAGTGCACCCAGGATCTTAGTAAATATATAAATAAGTACATAACACCTTTTAAAATGAAGGCCAGTTACATGGGAGAAAAAGAGAAGGGAGGGTGGGGATGTAAGAGGCATAGGTTCAGCCCAGTTGGCACAGTGCTTGTCTGACAGGCATGAGCTGTATAAACCACAAAAGGCATGAGCGCTTGGAATCCCAGCTCCAGGCTGGAAGATAGAGGACCAGACATTGAAGGTCATCTTTGGCTCTACCGTGGTTCAAGGCAAACCTGAGCGATATAAAATCCTTTCTGGGGGAGGTGGGGAGGAATAGAGGAGAGCAGCGGGGGTGGGGTTGTGGGGGGGGGGACTTGCCCTGCCTGGGACAGAGGACAGGGCAGGGGGAGCAAGACACCCAAGGTAAAATCATTGTGGGTGATGGGGAGGGATGTAGGGACAAAAGGGTCGCTGATTGAATGAAGAGACTGTGCAAGGGAAAAGAAAACAAACACCTCCCACCCAGGACCTCTCGCCAGTCCCTTCTACCTCAGGTTCCAGCCTCTTCTCTCGGGAACTCAGCCAGGCCTCTGATACTTGGAGGGGGAACAGCGCCACCTTGTGGGCTATTTGTTCCCAGTTCAGGAGCCCTTACTGTGGCCTCTTTCCAACTTTGAACACACTTTTCTTTTTATCTCAGAGGCATCTGAGGTATCTTAGCTTCAATTTTGGGGGTAAAGATCAAACAAGATTAAGATAAGGCCTGTAGCTTTTCCTTACCGGCATCGTTCATGTGCAAGATTCTTTCCTCCTTGGTGACCCTGCGTCACACCCTTCCAAGGACAGCAGAGTAACAGTAGAAACCTTGGGATTCAAGCGCTGCCAGCTGCCGCGGCCTGGGATTCGGTCTGCAGACTTGCATGGAGAGGCTGAATTGGCAAAACTCACCCTGGGGGTGATGGTGGTTTCCATGTTAGGAAGGATGTAAGGGGGGTCCCCACTGACTGCTGGTGTGGGTCCTAGAAGAATTTTTGGGGATGAATAGCATTATGCACAAAGACTTCTGCATAAAAGTATACTTTATGACTTGAATTTATAACTCTGAAATCCTGCCAGCAGCCTAAAGGGCCAGTGCAAGAGCTGGTCAAGCCGAGAACAATGCCAACACCCAGTAGAGTGGTATGCAGCCGCCAAAAATGATGCTGTTTCCCAAGATTCGCTTTGAATCTATTTCCTGAAAGAGTTATTGGCAAATATCAGTGACATACATTGTACACAGTCTCCAAAACTCAATAAAATGCTGTATTTTAAAAATCGCTATATTTCTAGCTAACTATTACTGCTTGTTTTTCCTGCTTTATGAGTGTGTTTGTCATTATTTTCTACACTAAAAATGTATTACTTCTTAAATAGGGAAAAATATTTTTTATAAGTTTCAATACCAATTCTCCCTTGCATTCTTACCTGTATCTCCCAGGCCAGGTGAGGCGGATCCTTTTAACATGGACCAGAAACAGTCTGGAGTGTTTCGGTGTCAGGAAAAGAAAGAGATTCCTCCCATGTAGTCGCTCAATGTCAGCTTCTGAGTTATGCCACCACCCACCAGGCCTCCTCCAGAGGGGCAGACATGGGAAGCTGGTTTCGTGGTCTATTTAGGTTTCGGTGGTTGTGTTGTTGCTATTGCTATTTTCTTTTAGGGTTTTGTTTGTTTGTTTTAGTTTTTCAAGATGGGTTTCTCTGGCTGTCCTGAAACTTGCTTAGTAGAACAGGCTGGCCTCAAACTCACAGAGATCTACCTGTCTTTGCCTCCCAAGTACTGGGGTTACAGGTGTGTGCCACCATGCCTGGCTTAGGCTTGGGAGTTGTTGACGGGTGTTTTATTTTTCCCGGTGCTGAGTCTGAATCCAGGGCATCACACACACTGGACGAGAACTCAACCAAAGAGCTCCAGCACGCAGCATGGAGCCATTCTTGATGTCTGTGTATTAGACAGTGTGCTGCATTGATTCTGCGCTGGCCTGGTGTCAGGATGATGGACTTAAAGGCTCATTGCTATGTCCTCATGAGCCGCTTGGAACGGGTGTCTCTGGAAATGGCCATTACATCTCTCAAGGTGGCTGAGAAACTGAAAATGGTTGGGTTGGGCCACACAAAACTGCTGTTTTTATGGATCAAAATAGGTGGAAACTGTCAATGCATAGTCACCCAGTCACGTATATAAAGTGTCAGTCAGCTCAGCCACACGTTCTCAAAGAAACGCTATCCCTCTTCGCAGATCACAGGCTGGATGGGTAGAAAGCAAACAGGAGCCAGACTGCAAAGACAGGGGCCTGTCTAGGCTGGAAGAGGAACGAAGAGCTGGCCCGCAGTTGGCAAAGACTAGCTAAAGCTGCCCTCGGCTCCTTCTAGAGTCCCCTCTCACTCCACACGCACTGGCCCCTCACTCTCCTGACCTCATCAAAGTTACGCAGTAGAATTTGTCTCCAGTCCGTGCCGTGTGGGCCCCACCTCTTACGCCATAGAGTTGACATCACACAGGGACCCTGAACCCTCCATCCAGCATATCCCTGGGACACAGGTTTGTTGGCAGGTTCTGGGGTAGCAGTTCATGCCCATACCAGGGAAGGTACTGTGTGTAAGCACCCCGGTTGTGGTCCTCACCCTGTTCCTCCTTAACTGTTGCTGCAAGTTCCATTGTCCCAGGCATTGACAACCTCAAGACTGAGGAATGGGGACCCACTGTCAGGGGCAGGAAAAGACAGAAACACAGCGTGTCAGCTGCCAGCCTGCCGGGAACTCCACTGGCCAAGAAAGCCAAAAGGGACATTTTCTTGAGACATCAGCTTCTCAGTCGTCTTTCTTTTGAGACTGAAACTCTTCCCTGGCGAGAAGAGAGCTTTGGACTTGTAGGATGCACCACTCGAACTGAGGTCTGTATGGGAACACTCACCTGGCAGGTTGGGGTTCATCAGAAAGGGGGGCTGTGAGCAGAAAGAATGAAGAACTCTAAGGTGTTTACAATCTTAAGTTAGTTGCACCAAGACCGGTGACAGATTACATTAGGAAGCGACTCTCCAATAGCTCACCCCTAAGGTTCCAAGCAGACCTGTGTGTAAACGCTTATGACCATGTTTTAAGTGAACAATTAAAGGCCACGCTCAAGTTCACCATGTGAGGAAGGAAGTGTGTGAGAGAGACAGACTGGTATATCCTACATTGCAGTCCTATTCTTCCTCCACACTGCAAGAAAGCTGAAGGAAAACATTATTCTAGAGACTCCTAACCTAGTAGCATTGAGACTCTAGAACACCACCGAGTTTTGGATAGGAAGCTGCTCGTTCAGATGGGATGCCCAGTGTGGTTCAAACCCTCGTTTATGCTTGTTGCTTGTTTGTTTGTTTTGAGACAGGGTCTCTCTATGTAGCCCTGGATGTCCTGGAACTTGCTATAGAGTCCAGGCTAGCCTTGAACCCACGGAGATCTTCCTGCCCCTGCCTCCTGAGTGCATCACCATACCCTGCACCACAAACTTGGAGGGAAGGAAGAGGAAGAGCAGACAAATGGAGAGCGAGGTGGCCATGGTGGTCTTCCCCTAATCATCTCCTCACTCATCAGTCCAGCTCCTCTGAGCCCCCGCCTCTTCTGAAACACTGATACCATGTCATCGCGATTCAGAATCTGTTCATCATACCGTTGCTATTGCTGTGACAATTCAGTGGCTCCCAACAGCTATCACTGCATCTCACTTGAATCACACGAAGATGCTAAGCTGACTTAAGCAGGCTTCTACTCTCCTGTGTCTCCTCAGTCCGGGACAGACCGAAGGAGTAGCTCATGACTGGTCATGCTGTGGGAAACCTAGCTAAGACAGGCAAACTGAGGCTAAAGCCAGTGTCCTGTCATAGATGTCCACTCCTCCTGAGCCACAGGCGGAGCTGGCATACATCAGCCTCTTCCTATGGAGGCAAATCATGAACCATAAAGCAAACCGCTAGTCACAGACGGTTTTTCTATTGCAAATATTAAAGGTAGACTCCGGGGTAGAGTCAGAGAAATAGGAGGCTGCTGCTGGGGAATACACTGAAAATCTGGGGTTCACGCTGATTACCCCAACTGAACTCCATCCAGAATGTGTCATATGGCGGGATCTCCAAAAAGGAATTCGATATCTAAATATTGATCCTGAGGTCAGACTGAAGCTGCCCCATCTGCACCGGCACTGAGGGGCTTCCCGGGAAGCCCCAGATGATGCTGTTCTGTGCCATTTGTCAGCCTCCACAAAGAGGGGTTGTGAAATGAGTCCCTTTGATCCACAGGAACAGAGTCTAACTGCAAGGAAACGGAATTCATACATTCGCAGAATGCCTACCGCCTGACTCCTCTCTGAGAAACGTGAGCTGGCAAGGCAGAAACAGATCTCCTCAGAGAACTCCCATCTAAATGGCATGAGCAGGGCTCCATGCTTCCTCCGCTCAACCACACTGTCATTCAGCAGCCAGTGGCCACGGAGGGACCAGCTGGCTGCCTGCACTGGCACCAAATCTCCTGCCTCTCCACTATGTTCCCCAATAAGTTGTAACCCTGCAAGTCCCTCTCCCAGGTTCAGGATACAGGGCCCACTCCTTGCTAACGAAAGAAAGTGGTAGAAAGTACTGTGCACCCCGAAAGCAGGTGTCAGCTGTCTGTGGCCAGAGGCACCAAACAAAAGACTCCAGCAATTTTTTTAATTATGTAAATGATGAAAGCGGCTTCTTGCTATTTCCTTTCCATCAGAACTCTTGCAGCATCCGAGGCTTTGATGAATGAGGCCATATCCAAAACTGGTATTCGTGTTACCCAATAAAGACACCACGGGGTTGTTCCGGGCTCAATTTTGGCAACTTGCTCAATATTCAAGCTGGGCTCTTCTTTTTGTTTTAATTTATTTGTTTTTTTCCGCTTGTATCTTATCGACCAGGTACAAAGGGATGTTGTTTAAATGAGAAAAAATCTTTTCCTTTGCATACTGTTCTAAACTCAGTGGGTTCTCTTTGCAGCCAGGTGAGAAAAAGTTGCAATTTCAATGCAGAAAGCCCTTCTGAATGCCTGCGGCCTGGGAGGTATAATGAACAAGCCTCAGTCTTGGATCACTTCCCAGACCCACAACGCAAGAACGCTGTGGTGTCTAAACAGAAGTCCCTGGCTTTCTTTCAGTCCCTAGTCTTATTAGGCTTGATGCTTCTTTATTATGTTTTGTTCTGCATCTCTAAATCCCCCTTCTGAAGCGTAATGCTGCAAACACGGGTTCTGCGTGCCCAAGAGCATTGTCCCCCGGTCGCCATGGTAACTCAAGCGCATCCGCCGAGCACTTTCCCTCCAAACCAGGAGCTTCCTTACTCTCTGAGCTTGCACCTTGCACACACCCAACTCAGCCAGTGCATATTCTCCACCCTACCCCACCTCCGGGGAGAGGGGTTTTGTTTTGGAACAGGAGCGGGGAGGGGGGGCTAGGGGGGAGGGGAAGCCTAAGGGGCAGTATGACTGTATTTTTATCGACATGACTAAAATACCTGGAATACACTTCCAGTTTCTACTTATTATTGCTTCACCTGAGCCGAGAAGAGAGCCTCTGGCAATTGACAAATAGGTTGAAAGGCTGCTGGGGTTCTCTTTGGGGCTAGTGGGTCGCAGATGCCGAGGTGTGGTTTCCTACTTACATAATAGGACTTTATACTTTACAGCATCTTTCATCGGGGAACCTGAGAGCCACCCTCATTAGGCTCCGCAGGCCCCTGAGAAGGAGGTAGTGAAGTAGGATCCCCCACTTGGCAAGCCCAGGGCAAGCTAGCTGCCTAGACATAAACAGGACCCAGCACCACAAACGGCATGGGAGCCCCTGTCTGAGGGAGCTGCTCCGCCGGTTTAATTACACCACAGTTGAGCCCACCATTTGCATTTTTAATTCTACTCATTAAACTGGCAGTTTCTGTCAAGGGAGACTTGTCTCCGCACATCTCAACTGCCTGAACGCCTGGAGCTGGTCCTGTGCTGCAGGAACCAAGCTGACAGAAAAGCCAAGAGCATTTTCCCTTGGCTCCTACCTTATAGCCTGGGTAACCTGCCTTAGCAGAACGGCAGAGGGTCTGAGGGAACCAGGAAGTGTCCCTCTCTTTGGTAAATACGTGTCATCTAAAACTGTCCTCACACCCTGAACCACAGTGCTAACAGCAGACAGGGCCTTGTATCCGGAAACGCAGGCCGTTTTCGGCTATGGAAGGGTGCTCCAGAGAAGCTCCGGTAACCGCCAACTGGACAGCTAGCCAAGGTAGAGGAACTCCCAGAGCCATTTCCACAGTGCTACTCCACTGCATCACGCTGGAGGTCAGCAGTGTAAGGTCATGTGAACTGGGATTGCGTCAGGTTTGTTTCTGGGGGGTAGGGGAAGGGGGGAATGGCATGAAATAACCCTTCAAAAACTTTCGCTGATGACTGGAAATCTTCATCAGTCCTGCCCAGCACTGTTCAAGCAAGAACAGGCAAGAGCCACCTGAGTCCCATCTCTAAGTGAGGCTCCACACTAGGCCTTGGTTATGTCGTGCCCTCAATCTAGACTCTAGAGAGATTTCCTTATTCTGACCCCTCCCCCCTTTGGTTGCTTTTGTATCACATCTTTTTTTTTTTTTTTTTTTAACATTTATCGATTTATTGTGGTGGGACGTGCACGAGGAGCCGGAGGACTACTTGTGGACGTGGTCTTCCCTTTCCACCATGTGGATTCCAGGAATCGAATGTAGACGGTTAAACCTGGTGGTGACTGCCTTACCCACAGCACCGTGCCAGCTCAACACCTCTGGCTCCACGTCATCTGTTACAGCAGCTACAGATGTTTAAACTAGTCTGCCTTGCATACAGCCCACCCACCCACCCCACCCCCACTATGGGAAGGCCTGGATTTCTGCTTGGTTTACTGCTCTTCTCCCAGGCCCTGCATAGGAACCTGGTACCTAGGAAACACTCAAGAAATGCTTATTGAAGTGATAAATGTGGAAGGAGAAGAAAAAAGAGAAAGTGCTAAAAGTTATAAAACCAAAAAGTCCTTATTTCAGAACGAGAAATGTTTGACGCTGAAACCAGACTTGCCAGCAGTGCCAATGAGGTGGAGCCTCCTAAACCTTCTTTAGATCCGAGCAAATTTTCAGAGTCAGTGTGTGTGTACAAAACACATCTATACAACGTATCATTATCTTCCTGGCTCCAAGTGATCCCACTGTTGGTGTTCTCAGTGTTTGTCTCAGCCTCTGGGGACTTTATTACTGTAATTATAGACACAAGTTACCAGCGTTATAATTGGGTGTATAGGATTATCTATAGAGAACAAATAGAATACATTTCAGAGCCAATACCACCCAATGGGTCTTCTTGGCCCATTTGACAGCTTTGCAAACTGAGGCTTTGGCAGTTTAAAGGATTTGCTCTAAGATACTTACATGACTGACTATTCCTAAGACAGAGCAGAGGAATTCTGAAAAGCAGCTCTGTATGTTTGTGTAAATAAATGGAAGTCTGTGGAGGGAGGAGCTGGAAAGAGGACTCATCCCTTAAGAACATTTGTTATTCTCCTAGGGGATCTGGCTTTGGTTCCCACTCCAACACCAGGCTCCTCACAAATGCCTGTACTCCAGTTCCAGAAGATCCAGGGCCATCTCCTGGCCTCCATGTGCACCTGCAAGCATGTGGTAAAGATGTTTACACTCAGATACACACACGTACAAATACATAAGCAAATAAATAAATCCTAATATTATTAATGGGAGTTGGTTTCCAAGTAATTCTCCCTTATAGAAGAAGGGAGAGAGATTCACTCCCCCTTCAAACAGTAAGCATCATTTTCCAAGGAGAAGTCTTCCTCAAGGGACATGTCATACAGTGTCATCCAAAAGAACATAGAAGTGTTCGCCACCCAGGGTATCCTCTTGGGATCCTTCCTACTGCTTCACACAAGAAAAACTGTCTTGTAACCTTCACCAATATCCTCCTTGACTTTAGTAAAAAGACGGAAGAAAGACAGCCAAATATGTAAGATCACCATTCCTGGGAGGTGAACAAAGTCTCACTGTGTAGCCCCAACTAGTTCCAAACTCACTCTCCCTGGCGTGGCCTCCCAAGTGCTGGGTAGAATCATCTTCCACTACACCCAGCAAGTTTATTTCTGAAGACATTGTTTTCTAAAAAGTCTGGACATGATAGTACCCGACTGGAATCACAGCATGTGGGAAGTTGAAACATGAGGATCAGGAGTTTGAGACCACCCTGAGAATCATGGGAAGAAACTTTTGGAACAAACAAACAAAGACAAAATTAGCCTGGCCATCCTTATGAAATAAGAGGGTGTTCTGAAGATATGCAGATACCAAGGAGGAGACAAAACTGGATTCCCGGAGAGAAGGGCGTGCAGCAGAAATGGGATCATGAAGGGCTTCGCATGCCATGTGGAAAAGTATAGGTGTTTAATCTCTATCTTATAAATAGAAATTCTTAAACAATATACATGAACTTTGTTCTTTGAAAAAGCCACATATATATAATGTACTTTGATTACTCTT